>NC_026661.2:1628778-1954534 GCF_000004075.3 Cucumis sativus | reverse complement strand
ATCCACTGTTTTGGAAGTGGAAAAAGTCAGAGAAGGGCAAAAAAAATTGTCACTGTAATCTACAGTCTTAGAATGGCCTCTACAAAGGAATGTTTTGATACCATATCTATGTTTGATATAAAAAAGAATTGAAGTCGAGATAGTATCGTATTCCTGGATAAGTGTTTTTAATCTAGACAGTAGGGTGTGACCTGTCCTAAAGTTGTTTAGATTAGTGATCAATTATTGATATGGAAACATTGGATTCCAATTTTGGGGCCTCATTATGAGATGTCTCTAATTAAACGGAGGGATTTTCCATCAAAATAGGAGAATGACACATCTCATTATTTATCAATCACTGTCTTACTAAATATACCTTGGCAGCCTCAATTTCTGAAGCTTGCTTTTGAATGTCAAAGGAACGTGGTCGTAACATGCATACGAAAAACAAATCCGATTTTGTAAAAAACGCACTGTGGCTTTGCCTGCATTACACAACAGAAAGGAGCAGGTAGTAAGAAATTTTCATCCAAGAAAAGAGAGAAAAAAGGGTAAGGATGGAAACTCCCCTATACATTACAACAACACATATCCGGCCTAAGAAGCATAAACAAGCATAAACATTTTAGTTTGACTAGCATGTCCGTGTCCGATATATGTCAAACACTTGAACAATCTAATACTTGTTGGACACGTATTGAACACTTGTTGAGTAGACTAAAAAGACTCGTATATGACAATAATAAATAAATTTTGGATGTGAATTACATCAAACTTTAAATTTTAATTTTCTTATAGTATGAAAAATCTCTCTCTCTCCGCCTCTCTCTCTCTCTACATATGTATATATCTTATAATTAAATAAAAGTGTCCTTGCTATGTCTTGTCCTAGATTTTTAAAAAATGGTGTGTTTTGTATCCGTACTTGTGCGCTTCTTACCATTTAGTACAAGGAAAATTGGGTGCATTGGATAAAATGTGAAATAAATGGTGAAGAATGTAACTTGGTGTACCTGAATGCTAAAACTTCTACAAATTCTGCATCAACCTGAAAGGAATTTCAAGTGAAACTATTAAACATTTGAGAGAGGGAAAGAGAGAAAGTGAAATTAAAATAATAATAATAATGACAATAAAATTAAACTCCTTGTTATTCATAACTTACGCCAGTCTCTTCTTTTACTTCCCTAATTGCTGCGTCACAAATATCCTCCCCCTACAGAAAGGAGAAGTAGATTATAGCACAAGAAAGGCTTATTGAATTGAGACAGTTGAAGCAAATTGAAATTTCCTCACCTCATTAACCACTCCAGTTGGTAACTTCCAAACTCCTGTACCTTTGAATTTGCCACTAATCTCTTGAACCACAAGCACCTTCAAAATTAGAGTATTCATGTTAGCTACTAAAACCAAAGAGCTCTTCTAACTGAAATCTTTCAAATAGACAGCAAATTATTCCTAAGAACACAGTATCGCATCAAAATCACAAACAAACAAGAGGAATTTGGAAAGTACCTCTCGATTACTGTTCATTACAAATGCACCGATGCCCACACGATGAGAGGCATTAGCTGGAAGGTTATTCGTAGTTTCAGAGATCCATCGCACGAGCATTAGATAATTAGGTTCGGCATGGTGGAAAGAAAATCCTTCCTGAAAATCAAAAGCAACAACCAGCGTTAATTTATTAAAGTGACACATACATACAGTTATCTTTCTTAAGCAGATACAAAAGACATTTGTATTTTAACTTTTGGCTAATCGAACTACAGTGGATTGACTAGGTCACATTGGAGCACGTGAAAGGAGTAAAGAGATTTTGAAGGGATGCATTCAGACTTTATCGTGGCCACAAAGGATCACATTCTAAGAGTTTCTGCCTTCCAGACAATATAATCAAAAAGTTGAAAATTCAGAAACAGTGTACGACCAAAAACAACAATTTAGCTTGAACTTCTTTTTTTCCTTCTTTAAAATAGCGATGAATATCCAGACTAACATACAACCAATCTCATGAGATATATTTATGACCATATAAATACATACTTAAATTTGAGATAGACATAATAGTAAATCAGACTTAACATTATTTACTCATCATCAAACATGGAATTCTATAGAAGTTCTAAAACTTAAAGGTAGAAGTGGAGAGACACCAATCAGTGGAACATTTTTTTTTTAATCATACAGAGTATACTTAACGTTTTGGATTTGTAATGTAAGTGCCATGTCAAAGAAAAAATCAGTATAACTGCATGAATCAGGCTGTTCATTCAGACAGCAAAACAATTTTTAAGATCTTTACAATTTGAAAATATCGTACGGTTTAAGAAAAAAAGTGACTTTTATGTATTTGTACGAACAAAATGTACCTTAACAACAACTTCAACAAGATTTGCAAGTTCAATAGGCAATTTGATCCAAATACCTCTCTTACCCTGAAAATCAAAACGGAAACAGAAACCATAAATGGGAGTCGAAGACAGGAACTACATATAAAGAACCAAGTTCAACCTATAGGCTATAACCGAACAGAAAAAATACCTGTTGTTTCCATTGAGACAACGAAGCTCTAAGCAAAGAACCAAATTCATTTGAGTCCATAGGGTCCTTCATTTCTACAATGACTCCATCATAACGATCGTGAACTCCACTCAATAGTTCAAGCTGTTGAACATTAGCATGAGGAGTCACTTTCTCTAGAGTTGATGATGAGGAAGACATGTCTCGGCTGAGTGTTGGACTTTTGTTTCCTACATATGAAGCAGTAGCCGCAACTACAAGAATGAAAAACAAGAAACCCCCCACAAAAAGGAGCACAAAATAAGTCCAAATCCACATGATTATGCAATAATTTAAACTCAAATCAAATCCAGGTCTTAAAATCCCAATCCTAGCTATGAACTTGGGTACAGAAATCAAGGAAGAACCCACTAAAATATGAAGAGAACCGACATAGAATCAACGTAAACAAAAAAAAAAAAACGCAGAAAAACAAATAAAAAACCCCCTACCTGTTCTGAAGCTGAAAAGGGAAGACGACGAAGAGTTGAAGAAAGCTTGATTCGATGAAGAATGAAGTGCAGAGGAGGATAAAGAAGATGGAAATGCTTTAAATAGGGAAAGGTAAGTATATAATTTAATACTCCTCAATCCGAACATGAAGAAAAATCAAACAAAAACAATTAATCAGATTTCATACGATAGATACAACATAAAACCTGATATGAAGACACAGATTTATATAAAGAAATAAAGAGAAATAGGCAGTGCCTTGAACATGGGGTTCATTGACTCTAATGAAACTTCCATTTGAATGCAGCAGAAGATTTTGATTGATATTAAAACTATGGAAGAGTCGTTGAAGAAGACGAATAGGAACCCATTTCTACGCCTCTTTTCCAGCTTCTTTCGACGAATTGGGACTACACATCCAACCGAAAACCCCAATGTAATTTTCGTCCTTTTTTCCTTTTTTTTTTTCTTTTATTTGCTTTATGCAATTGTTAAGTTCATATATTCACATTACAAAAATTCATTCCATCTTTCTTAAATCTTATTATTGTAACCGTTCATATATTTTTAATGTATTTATTATATAGTGGTATATGTTACTATATAAAATTTGATTGTTTGTGGGTTAAGATAGAGGATATGTTTAAATCAAATATTTAAGTTTAGATTATATACGTCGATAATATGATTTATTTTCAAATATAGCAAAATGAACCAAAATATTTACAAAATATCATAATTTATCTACGATGGACCATAACAGACCAAGATAAACTATTATTTGTATGAAGTCTTGTTATTTAAAGTAATTTCCTATTTAAACTCCGATTTGACCCAATCCAATCCAAATTTTTAAACTTATAAATATTCATATATATTTTCATGACGTTTATTTGAAGTTTGTAACAAATATATTGAATTTTAATATTTAACATTTGAGTTTTATGAAATCTAATTATTTGACGTATATGTTATAAAGACAAATTTAAGTATTTAAAAATACTAAAAAAAAGAAAAATAAATAATCGAAAAACTTAAACGAACCAAAGTCAACCCAACTTAAATTTTGGGTTGATCCAAAAAGTTCTAACAACTCAAACTATGTATACCTCTCATTTTTATAATCGATGAGAATGTGATTACAACTAGGGTGATTTGAAAAATGAGGATAATTTTTTTAAAAAATTAAGAAAAATGGGTGTTTTCAAAACTATTTCGATAAAAGATGTGGATTTTTTTTGGCATTATTAAAATGTGTCTCTTGAAAAGACGCATTCCTGAGTGGGCTCCATCAATTTATATGACAGTGAGCCATTTAATTATTATTATTATCTTTATTATAATTATTACAATATTAAAATTTAAAAAATTATTTTCATAATATTATAAAAATATTTTACTTTTTATTCTTCAATCACACAATTATTGATTTATATCCATCTCAATTTATCATTTCATTTCCTATTACCTTTCTTTTTAATAACAAATCATTTATAATTTGTATAAATTGAATATAATTAAATACTTTGGTAACAAAATTGAACATTCATAAATTGAATATATAAAATATCAAAAATTACAAAGTTAAAAAAAAAATCTTCAAAATATAAAAAGGAGAGCTAAACATATTAAATATGGAATTAAACAATAAAGTTACCGCTTACCTCCCTACTTAAATATTTCATTCCACTTATTTTTTTATAATAATAATAATAATAAAAACAACAACGATAATAATAATAACAATTTATAAATGCCAAAAAACGACCGTTTCTACCTAAATAGTTTTGAAAATATCTATTTTCCCAAATTTTTTAAAATACAACCCTTTTTTTCGGATCGTACCTTACAACTACCATCAAATGAGTATATTTCACGATTCTACTTTTTATTATTTCAAACAAAATGTTGTGGTAAATTATTTCCAAAAGACTTTGAATGGTGGATTAGGTTGGAAAATAGTGTGTATATGACTCATTTTCCATTACTTGTATTTTCTATAAGGTCATTGGTTGAATGGTGGATTACGTTGGAAAATAAGGAGTAAACGTCTATGCATGTGCCTCTTTCTAGATAGTCTTTCTCTTTATGGAAAAGGTTATTCAATATCTCACTTTTAAAATGAGAAGTTCATACCAATTATCGTGGAGATAAATTCATTTTAATTTGAAAGTTTTAACTTTATCTTATTACATGATTTTAAAATATAAAAATGATATTAAATATAATGATGAATAAAAAATTCAATACAACAAAATATGTTTCTTAAACATTATCGAGTTTATACCGAGTTTAGAGAAGAGTAAAACATGAGTCATAAAAACCCATTTTATGCATTTTTATATTTTTCAAAATTCATGAAAAAAGTCGAAAATTTTCAAATTTTTATTGGATTGTAGATATTTAACGATTTGTAAGTGTCGTTCGATATAACATCATTTTTTCAATTCGTTTTTGTTTCACTCCCTTCCTATTTCCATCTCTCCCCCAAATTTTCTTTCCCTCCATGTTTATATTGATATATTAAATCGAGTTCTAAAATGAATGTTGTTGAAGTGAGCAAAATATAAAGTAAGTTATTTATACGTATTTTTTTCATTAAAGTAATGCTAAATACTTGTATTTAGTTTTTTTTGCAAACAACTTAACCAAAGTTTGATTACTTGTTTTATTGTTTATAGTTTTGTTGTATCATGAAAGTTCTTTATTTATATTTGTGTACGTGAAATTTGGACGAAATATAATATAATGACATGTATGAAACAAATAGTTACCTATCATTATAAGTACTACTTTTTTTACAATTTAAAATGCCAATATACGTAATTTGATGATGTTAAGAAAGTGTCACATTTAAGAAATTATTGATACTATAATTGTGACATTGCTAATGTTTTTGTGACAAATTTGTATTGTCAATGTAAAAGTTTAACTTACATAAAAAGTTAACTTTTTGATCGATTCTTATAAATTGTCATAGAAATGTTATTGTGATAGATAATAAATAATTATCGTTGACTGACTTTATAAGTATGAAACAATCGATTATGATACAATTTTTCACAAAATGATTTGTAGGAATTTCTTTGATGGTCCATTCAAGAACTAAAGAATAGTTATCATTTTTTTTAGTCATGCATCCAAACATGTGGTTTTACTTTTCACAAATTTATATTATATTATCAAACTTTGTTTTTTTTTTAACTTTATTAACCTACTTTTTAATTTCTTTGACTCTATTAATTTTTTTTGTTGAAGTATACCCTTGCAAATGGGACTAGAACATTCAAACTTCTTATTAAAAAAAAAAAATTAAACTTGATAAGATAAACTTTAGGACAACATACCAAATTTGACTTTAAATTATTTTGAAAACTTTGTAGGGTGAAAAGTCGAGACTTGTGTCTATTTGGCCAATAAAGAAAGTTGGGGTTGATGTTTATTTAGTTTATGAAGATTTAGAACAGATACTTTAAATGGTCTCTCAGTCTATTTGATCATTAATTGACTAATGAAAAAATGATGTGGGTGTTAGATTAGCAAATTATACTTGCTTATGTGTGGTTGTTTTCAGTTGATCTTCCTTTCTCATGACGATGCTCTCTTATTCTATGTCGTTCGTGTAATTTTTCTTTCATTTCATTTTCTTCAAATGAAAATAAGGCTTTTGAAGGTGTTACTTGCGGGTGAAACCGTGTAAGAATTTAAATTATTAGGGTTTGGAGATGAAATTATTATGATTGCAATCGTTAGTTTGAAGCTTTAACTATCAAAATTAATCACGTTAAATATTAGTAAAACTTTAATGAAAGTAGACAATTATATTTGAATATGAGTTTTGTCGTCCAATTGTACATTATTCAATTTTCTTAATATGAATATGAATTTGAGCAGAGACAAAAACTTCAAATTTAAGTGAATCTGAAATTTAGAATTAATGTTCGCAATCCGTGTGTTTAAAAATTTTGACAATGTGTCCTTGCACTTGTGACAGGAAAGAAAAAATCGTGGGTGTGGTCGTGATGAATAAGAATATGATGGAGAAACGAGACGAAATAAAAAGTAAAATTATCAACTAACTATTAAAATTTTAGAACTAATTTTCAAACTTCATCAACCAATGTATCTATTTTTAAATCGACCAAATAAACATCAAAATATATAAATGACGAAAGTTACCAAAGAATGAAAAAAATATTAAAAGAAAAGTTTAGACAATTATCTTAGTGGGCCGAAAACAGTTTGGACCTGAACCGAAAATGGGCTATAGATAACTAGTCCAGCCATTTGACTTCAATTCCATGTTTAATAAAACGGTTCGTTTTCAACTGCTTTCCAATTTTGGTTCAACTCTTGGTTAGGTTATATATATATATACAATATAATATAATTGATGCATTTTTTAAGTAAAGAAAAAAAAAATCGAAACTATTTACCATACAGTAAAATCTATCGAATTCTCTATACTTTATTTAAGTGAATGAAAATAGTATGAAAAAAAATTGAAAGTTATATTAATTTTAATTCCAAACTAACAAGTTTATCAATTTTTTACCATAAACTTTTATAAATGTATCAATTTATCAGTAATAAAAAACTTTTATAAACATATCAATTTAAACTCTCCAAAACTTATCTAAATTGTATTAGTTTTATAAATTTAGGGTTTAGGGTTTATGTTTCAATTTAGTCTCAACGTTTATATTACGTTACACTTTTAATTTAGACGAGCTTGCAAAAATAACAAAAAATATTATGATAATTGAGTCCATCTCTCTTACATTTTCAAAATTATAAACAAATTATCCTTTAATACATATATATGTTTATAAGGAAATTAAGGTTGAAGATGGTATGGATAGGCAATTAAGCAACCATATATAATAATCAATCAAATCTTCATTCACAAGTGAAACAGCTCAATATCAATATATTATGAGTTGGAGAGACCTTAGCATTATTTTACTTTATTTCGGGTTATATAATTGGACTTTCTTTTTTTCTATATAAAAAAGTACTTTTAACTTTTTCTCTAATACTATCCCTATTTTGCCCCCTTCAAATTAACCCTTTCATTTGTTTGGATATATTAGAATAAGTATCTAACTAAATTTTACTCGTTTCAATTGATACAACAATTAGTCTATAGTTTAAATCGATACAAATTCTAAAGTTTTTCAAAGTATTTTAACTAAAAGTTGAAACATTTTCCCTTTACTCACCATAATATGCTTCTTGACCAAATGTATCCTATGAATTAATTGTCTTTATATTTATTTACTTAAAAAGTATATTATAATTTAATCAAGAAATTTGTAAAAAATTAAGTATAATGATTTTTGTTTTTTTGAATGATTTTGTTGTAATAGTAAAGCATTTGTCAATTTTTTTTCAATTAAAAAAATAGTTTTATATATTTTCAAAATCAAAGAGTAAACACACAATTAAGTAATTAATTCATTGACTTTATCCAACTCATTACCATCTCAATATCCTATCAATCATTTTCATTTGCAACTATTTTCTTAATTTTTTTAAGGATTGTATTTGAATTCCCCATAAATATAAAACTAAAGCTACCTACTCAATACATATATATGTATTAAAAATTAAGATTGAACAAGTAGTTTGTTACAAAATTAAATAAATGCAACAACAAGTGGTTGGTAGATATAAATTCATCATCATCAAATGCTATTTCATTCACTAAATAGTTGTTTTTGTTTCATTCAATAATGGTCCAATCCCCAAACGTGGACTATGCAATATTCAACATTAATGTGGTTTCTATTCTTCTTTAATTTATTCTGTTTCTCAAAGTTTCCTACAAACTTCCAAATTATATATACAAGCAATCATTTATATATAATTTCTTTTAAAATTAGGTAAGTTTTTTTTTTTTCAAATTGTACACAAAATTAAAATTGTACAAGTTTAGATTTTAAATTTGATTTTCTTATAAAATTTACATTCGTGTCTAATAAAATTGTAAAATTTTAAAAGTTTAAAAAATCTTTCAATTTCTTCCATTTGTATCATTGTAATTTGGATGGAAGGGATTAAAATTATTATTTTTAAAATAAATAACAATTGTTTATTTTTGAAAGTTTCCTTTCACAAACATATAAACTTTTGAAAAAAATTAAACTTAGAAATACTACTTTCATATATCTTAACAAAGCTATTTAAAATTTAAAAGAAATAAATATAATTTTAAAAATAAAAAAAATCAATTTATTATGAAATAAGACTTAAATTATTTACGTTAGACTAATTAAAATTTACTCTAATGCAAAATTATTTTCTTTCTTTTTTTCCCTTAAAGTTTGAACAACCAAAGGTGCATTATAATAATTTAATACATGATAGCATGAAATGTAGGTTAAGATGATAATTGAAAAATAAGCTAAAGTTTTGAACCCATAAATATTTTACAATAAATTTTGAGAACCCATTGCTTCTTGCACGTGCTTCACGTGCATTTCATTTCCATACACGTGCCTCACGTGATAATTAATTTAAATATCTTTTTCTTTCTCTTCTCAAATCCAACCATTTGTTTTGAATTACTCTACAAATTTAAATTTGATTAATATTATCATAAAGCTATAACTAAAATTTAATTTCTATAGCTTACAAAATTCTAGTCTTAAAAGTATTTATTATTTACAGAAAATTTATCGAACAAGAGTTTATATAAAACCATATAGACTAAATTTTAACTTTTAAAGAGAGATTATTGTAATAGTAAATTGGTGAAAAATATAGTAAAATTTTAAATTTTATCGGTGTCTATCAACGTCTATTTTTAGTAGAATATAAAATTTTGATATATTTTATAAATATTTTGGTTCATTTTGCTATATTTGAAAATTACATAAATGAACTAACTTCTAATCATCTCCAAATCATTAAACCAAATTTATATATAAATAAAGCAATGTATTTTATAACAAATTTAATTGGGTTAAGGTATATACTATCAATTTTAGCCTAATTAATTATCAAAAGATAACATAAATTTAATTCAGTGTTAATTGTAGAAACTCACATTTGTGTTATGCTAAATAAAAAGACAAATTAAACAATTGAAATGTACAAATTACCTATTATTTGTGATGTAAGTATAAAACAAGTTTATATATCAAAATGGTAACTTTTTTCTTTAAATCGACAATTTTGAGGCAAGTACTTTTTACAACATACGCTTACTACTAGAGCTATACCCAAATTGATAGCAAAAAATAAATAAGGTTTAGTTAACGATAATAATTCTTAAATACTTAAATAAAACTATAAGGATGAAACTATGATTTAATTAATTCGAGCTAGAGAACTCAATTTGTTTTTCTTTTCTTTTTAATTTAATTAATAGATCCGAGAAGATAGAGAGCTTAATTTCTTCCCTATATTATATAATCCAAGTAGTCCTAAAATACTTAGTTCAAACCCTTTTTGTTGTCACAGTTTCACTCAATATCAAAGTTCAACTTCAAGTCGTATCCATGCAACAAGCACAACCTTCTCCATCTCTTGCAGACAACCATGGTCAATAGTCCAAATTTAGTGATTCTTATTACTCTACCTTCCACCTATCATCACAAAAATTTCTTATTAATAGAAGAAAAACGAGAATAGATTAAATAGTTCGTTACCTAACACTTTCACATAAGACAAAGTGGTAACATCACTTAGGGAGTGAAAATGATAGATTAAAAAACCGATCGAACTGAAGATGGTTTATTAAAGATAATAAGAGGTAATTCAGACGATAGTGGATGATTGAGAAAAAATCCAAACAAATAATATTTTTTAAAAATTTCAAAACGCTTAAATTGACCTAAATCGATCGATTGACCGACCAATAATTGATTCATACTTTTTCATGGTCAGGATCGATTTGAACATTTACTTAAATAATCGTATAGTCAATTCGATATTGGTTTAATAAAAAATCGACATCCATCAATCCATGCCCACCCCTACTACCACTTCATAATTTTGATTGGTTATACAACTTTTGTAAGAATTAAATAATACATTACTAAAACAATTAAAGTATGTATCCATGATGTGTATTTTAATACACAACGTGAAACGTTTAGAGCATAATTTTTTTTTTTTGTATAATCTAAAAAATATACATTAATGTATAAAACGCACCAATTTTTTAATTGTCTATGACAAACCTTTCCATCGACGCCATTTTATTAAAATGATTTTATGTATTATAATATATAGTTTTGGTTACACATTAGGTCTTTTCAAAATTGAAGAACTCCATGATTTATATTCCATTGACTTTATCAATTTCTAAAGAATAAGATCATGGGGACGTGAGATCTTGGGTATTGACCCATTGATTTTTGTTATTAGTGTCACAATGGTTGAACATATATTTTTATTGTTTTTCAAGTACGAATATCGAATGATAATTGAATTATAAATGCTAAAACGAACATATACTTCCACTTACATATAAAGTTATTAGTATCACAAGATCAATGATTCAAAATTCTCGCATCCGTTCGACTATTATTATTGAATTATATAGATGTATTTATTTATTAAACTTAAAATGTAAAAGCTAAAACATATATAAACATGGATTGATTGTTAGGGTTAGTGTTCAACTTCAATCCAATGTAAAATTGTTGTTGTAAAATTTAATATCAATTAAGCTACGCGTCTCATTTTAGGATATAGTATTTATTCTTTGTAATTTGTACCTTTCTAAATTGGGCATAAATTCCTACATACATGCCTTTGATGTCCCACCAACCCTCTCCTCTCATCAACACATCACTGGAATTGACGTGCAAAAATATATTCTTGTTGTTGTTAATGTCGAGTTAAGTACATTCTCATACCTAAGTTGATATACACAAAATATTTAGTTTACCTAAGTACATAAAAGAATAATCGTTTACCCATTCAAAAATGGTTGATGTGGAGCTATTTATAAGGTTCATCTTTTTAACTCTCGTTTGGGATGTGTACAATATTAGCAATATTATGACATGTGTGTGACCCTCAAGGTCATAGTGTGCCACTTGGCAAGCTCTCGACTCCGTCATTTTTCTTTTACTTAAATTCTACAATCACAAAAACTAGGCAATTGCATGTAACTCAAAAGTTTGGCTTTTCCTTTTAAGATTACCTCAAACCCTAACCTTAAATAACTCTTATAGTATATTATTAATATTATTTCATTTGAATTATGTTCAAGCTAAACACGTCGTTATTTAAACCTATACCATGAAGGACAATAATATAATGTGAACATCAAAGCAAATCAAGCTCAAATATACCATTAGAGAAGAAGAAGAAAAAAAAATTGTTTGCTTTGAATAGGTTCAATTTATTAATGCCAAGTTGTACCTAATTACCAACTTGGCAAAAATAAATCATCTTGAAAGTCACTTGTGATTTAATTACTAATAAATTTTACATAATTTTAGGACATGTTTTAGAAAATATATCTAAATTAAGTTAGTCTTAGATGGGATATATTCGTAATTTCGTATAATTAAGATAATACTAGACTCACATTTATATCAATTAAATGAACTATATATAAATTCAAATTAAATTAATCATATCATTCACTCCATCTTTTACAATTAGTTATTAATCATAAATTTGGTTGTTAGGGTTTGAATTTGATAAATTATAAACATAAAATAGATACATAATAGTGTTCAAATCATATAACTTATTATAAGAAAGATATTCTAACTTTTTTAAATGAATTACAATTTAATCTAAGCTTTTATCACGTCAATGCATCTCTTTATTGCTTCACTTGATTTATTAAGTAGCTTTTGAAATAAGCATAAATTACATTTTTTAATATAAAACTATAGAATGAGTTATTTAAACCTTTAATTTCTCGATCAAAAATAGAATTATTATTTTTGTACGGTAAAATAAGGAAGGTAAAAGAACAAAAAGAGTCAACCTTTTCTTTCTTAATAAACAAACAATCAATATAATTTACTTTCATTTTTGAAATTGTGTCAATACTCGATATCACGATAAAGCTAGACTTGGTCTTTCATATTTCAATTTGATTGTTATTTGTTAGGTTTATAAAATTTTCACATATGATAATTTTTTAAATTTACATAAAAATTAGTTAATGATCATTTTTACTTGGCTAAATGTGTTAAGCATTAAAGTTTAAGGTTAATTCAAAAAATAAATAAAAATAGATGATTCTTTTTTAGGTCTAAGTTTACGGTAGACTATTTGTAAATTTTAGTTAAATTATATGAACTAAGCTAAAATTTTGAAAACTACAAACATCCAATACATACTTACGTAATAAAAGTAGAAAATTATTTTAAATGATAAAAATGTTAAAAATATTTATAAATATAGTCAAATAATATAATCTATTTACAATATGTTAACCACAATCTATCGTAAAAACTACGTTTGTAAAAATTTTGTTTGAATAAAATATTTATTTTTAAGTACTTATACGAGTTTTTTTAAAAAATATAATAAACCGGAAAAATATTTGAATTATATAGAATAATTTTGGAGACAAAAAAAGCCTACATGCCCACAATATAAAATACCAAAATTACCCCAGTCAACATGTGATAAATCGGCCACACGCACGATACACGATCTTGGGCATGTAATTATGCCTTTAATTCATTTGATATCGGACATACAATGCACCAAGATGACAAAAAATGAAAGACATAAGTGTGAATCTACTCATTTTAAACAATGACTTTTAAATTTAAATGATCGTATAAATCATGATTACAAGATCTCGGGGTTTAGTTGCACCGAAATGTCCTGTCTTTAATTCATTCGATTTTGGATATACAATGTATCGGGATGAAAGAATTCTTTCTTTAGTCATTGGATCTAGAGTCTTAGTGGCACCGAAATAGGCCGTATGAAAGAATTATGCTTTTATTTTATTCGATCTCGGGTTTACATTTTCTAAAATATCATGAATGAAAAAGATTATTCTTTTAGTTATTGGATCTCACACTTTAGTTGCACCCAGAAAAAATAATTCTGACTTTATTTTATTCTATCTCAACTCTTACGAATTAATAAATCACAATTAAAAAAAAATCGGAACTGCGTATGTAAAATTTATGAAAAAATTATAAAACGCTATGAACTTTTTTTTACTTTCATATACAGAAATTTAGGAGATGAAAAGAAGGACAAAAATGTAAGTAAAGAAAAGTGGTAGGGGCAAAAAGGAGAAATAAGGCATAGATCTTCTTCCTCGTGCAGCGCTTGCTTTGGCAGTTATCAAGTTCTCTCTCTGCTCTGACTGACTATATAAACAAATACCAATTCCAACAACAAATTTGATTCAACATTTTTCATTACCATTTTCAATTTCTCTCTTTAACTCTCTCTTCTAATTCATCCCTCCAGATCGATCACAACACCCCTTTTTCTCCACCTTGTAGACACTGAAGAGGTTAGTGTATCAAAGCTGAGCTTCACCTCTCCTTATACTTTTGAAATCTGCTACTGTCTTAGAAGACTCTTGTTCAAAATATTTCGATGTTTAGTTGTTTTTAGATCTGTAGTGGTTGACTGGGAGGAGTTGGATGTTGTGAGGGTTTTTTTTTTTTTTTTTTGTTTAATAGATCTTGCTTCGTTTCTTGTTCCTGTGTTGTTTGGATGATTTGGAGGTTGATAGATTATGATTGTTCAGATTTTTTGAATGCGTATGTGATTGCGATTGGCGACTGGAGTAATTTTTTGGAATGGTTGAAATGGCGTTGGTTGGTGGTTGAGTTTGATGTGTGTATTTATCAGCATTGAAGGAGGTGCCTTTTTTTAAAGAGATTTTGGGTTTTTGGAATTGCTGCATGTTTAGAAGTGTTTTTCTTTTTCATCTACAAAATCACTCTGAAATTTATTTGTAATCACTCAAAATTAGTTTATTGTTTAATTTTTCACTTTTAAATGCCATTTTTGTATCATTCTAAATCAGCATATTCTGGAGTGATTTTGAAATTTTTAAAAATGATTTTAACCATTTCAGAATCACTCTTGATCATGCCTTAAGTAAGTTGTCGTTTGTATGATTTTTTTTCTTAAGAGATGAGCATTTATCCTCTATTTCCTCTCCCTTTTGGTTCCGTAATCTTGTTATTGAATCATGAGTTGATTAAGCATTAAAGCTTTTATGTTATTTTGCTTTCCTTAGCTAACGAAGGAACTGAGAAGCTTGTTATGTTGGTTGATTTTGTTGAACTGTGCTGATGCTTAAATCAGGAAGTTTAATTTAACTCTGTCAACCTTAAATAATTACATTGTAATTGACTTCCAACTTTAGCAAAATATGTTTTTTTTGTGGAATTTCTAATTATTTGTCCATGTATTCTTTTAAATTGTAGAAAAGTAGATGTTTTTCCTAGTGGACTGTTTTTTGAATTTTACTGATTGATAAGAATTTATGATAATATTCAGTTTACAATTTATCTGGATGCTTCCACATTATTGTTTTTGGTGATTCCATGGCTTTGTTTTATTTATCAGCGACTCATTTATAAATTTTATAGATTTTCAGTTTTGGCATACCATGGCTCCAGCAGCAGCAGCAGCAGACGAATCGATAAATCCAAGAGGTACTGAACTTGCTTTCAGATAAAAATGATTAATCAGAGCCTAATATTATAAGTTATGTCGTAGTGAAACTGACGCTGAAGAACCACAGTTATTGCATTTCTATGTGGGTTTATTTTTTCCTCTCTATTTTTCTTGATATTCAATCTTTGGTTGTACAGATGTTTGCATTGTTGGTGTTGCACGCACACCAATGGGTGGATTTCTTGGTACTTTATCATCTTTATCAGCCACCAAGTTGGGATCTTTAGCTATTGAAGGTAATTTTGGAACCCATTTTTCTCCTCTAATGTAAATGGAGCGGACCAATAATGAAGTATTTTCTTGTGTTTGACCTGTAGCTGCACTTAAACGGGCAAAAGTTGATCCTGCACTTGTACAAGAAGTCATCTTTGGCAATGTTCTGAGTGCAAATTTGGGCCAGGCTCCTGCCAGACAAGCTGCATTAGGTGCTGGAATACCTAATTCAGTGGTCTGTACTACTGTCAACAAAGTTTGTGCATCAGGGATGAAAGGTTCACATTCTCGTCCTTGCTCTAAGATCTTTTTCACCCTACAGCCTACTGATGTTAAATGATATTGTAGTGTTCTTACAACGTTTGCTATCTTAATTTTCAGCAACAATGCTGGCAGCACAGAGTATCCAGTTAGGCCTTAACGATGTCGTAGTTTCTGGTGGGATGGAAAGCATGTCCAATGTACCAAAGTACCTGGCAGAAGCAAGGTTGCTTTTCTACTCTAAATTTTGACGCATTCACAGTGACCTGAGCACTAAGCATAATACAGCTTATTTTCATGCTCATTTGCAGGAAGGGGTCTCGTCTTGGACATGATTCTCTTGTTGATGGAATGCTGAAAGATGGTTTATGGGATGTGTATTCAAACTCTGGCATGGGAACTTGTGCAGAGTTATGTGCAGAAAAATATCAAATTACAAGGGAGGCCCAGGTATTGATTATAGTGCATTTTGAGTATGATTCTCTTTTTATTATTATGTAAACATTTTAACATCTGGATTTTGTGCAGGATGACTACGCTGTTCAGAGCTTTGAGCGTGGTATTGCTGCCAAGGATAGCAATGCCTTTGAATGGGAAATTGTTCCGGTTGGATATTCTCATATCACTGCATGGCTTTTTCTCTAGTTGAAAATTACGTGTCTCTTACATTTATCTAAACTTGCAGGTTGAAGTTTCAGGAGGAAGGGGAAAACCATCGACTGTAGTCAGTTCGGACGAGGGTCTTGGAAAGGTACTTCTCTATAGTTCTTTTATGTAGTTTCTTCCTTCTCATTCACTTCTAAAGGTTATATGTAATGCCAGTTTGACCCTGCCAAGTTGAGGAAGCTTCGACCGAGTTTTAAGGATAATGGAGGTACCGTAACAGCGGGCAATGCTTCCAGCATAAGGTAATGGAAAATTTTTCTTGGTCATGTGTTGGGAAGTTTGTATGGATAATTTGTGCCAGAGGATCAATCGAACTTGTATTAAAAGTTGAAATTTTCAAAATTACAGCGATGGTGCTGCCGCCATAGTTTTAGTGAGTGGGAAGAAGGCACTGGAACTTGGGCTAGAAGTGATTGGAAAAATTAAAGGATATGCTGATGCTGCTCATGTAATTCCTGATCCTTTTATTAGTTGTAGTAATTACTTTCTGAGTGCAGCTGAAGCATCAGTTTCCATATCTTTGATCTTCAAAGCACCTTGTACTAATAATATGGGGAATTGATTTGTAGGAGCCAGAATTTTTCACAACTGCACCGGCCCTTGCAGTTCCAAAGGCCATTTCCCATGCTGGCCTAGAAGCTTCACAAATTGACTTCTATGAAATAAATGAAGCGTTCGCTGTAAGATTTTTAGTGACGAGCGTGAAATAATCAGTTTCCATGACTTCAATCATTGAATTCTTATATATTCTATTTGATCATAATCTCTGTAGGTTGTGGCTCTTGCCAATCAGAAATTACTTGGAATCTCTCCTGTGAGTATAATATCTCCCACTCTGCTTGTTGGTGAAGTTGGGTCTTTTGATATTTGGCCAATATGTTTGTGCCCTTCTATGGCCTCGCATGAATTGAATAATTGGAATACGACTTGCTTTTAGCTTGTCTTTCTAAATGTGCTACCCCATCTCTCTATCCAGTTTCTTTCTTCCTTGTTATCTTAATCATTGTTCTAAATTCTTCTCGTTTCTTCATGTACAGGATAAAGTGAACGTGCACGGTGGAGCCGTGTCTCTGGGGCATCCTCTTGGTTGCAGCGGGGCTCGTATCTTGGTCACACTTTTGGGGGTAATTCATCTAAATATCTTCAATATTCTCCAACATTTCTCTATAGCCTCCTCTTTCCTTGTCTATGAAAGTAGATATCACTCACAACCCATTTAACAACAAACATTTGATCTTACTTTAGGTACTAAAGCAAAAGGGTGGGAAATATGGAGTTGGAGGTGTTTGCAATGGTGGAGGTGGTGCATCTGCTCTTGTGTTGGAGCTTGTGTGAAGCTTGTTCGAGTCACAAAGCGTCGATAAGTTAACGTGTCGGATCATAGGGGTTGGTAGTAACTTATTGTCCTTCCTATTTACCCTTTCAAATGATGATAGCTTTAGTCTTTAGAGATCTGGAAAAGCAGAGCCTTTTGTGACAAAAGCTTAAAGTGAAGCAGAGGCAATCAAAATGTGTTTGTTGTTTTTTCTATTATCAGAATAATATGAATTTTTATCCATAAAGTTTCTCTTTCATTTGGTTTAATAATTTAATAAGATTGAAAAATATATTGTATTCTTAGGTACCAATTCTGCACACTTTTTCCTCCCCTCATATTTGATGTTAATGATTCAGTTTTGAATCTTATTTTCATTTTTCAATCCATATTTAATTTTACTTTTCCAATATATTGACTCTTGATTGAACTATGTTCTAGCTCACGGGTGCTAAATTAAAAAAAAAAAAAGACTTTTTTTTAAAAAAATAGGTTTTAATTATTTAAAAGGAATTATTTTTTGGATTATTCTAAGTTTAGAAAGGTGGATTATGCCATTTGTCTAAAAGGATATCTCTTTTATTTGATGAACTATTATAAAAGTTATAATACTTTAAAGTATGATTTAAATTACATAATGGTGTAAGTCCAAATCACTATCACACTATTTCATATTTCAGTATCCGCTCAACATATATCATTTCTATCTGGTGATAGTTTTGGTATGTTTTAAATTTTGTTCTAACTTTTAGGTGACATTTGAACCTCCTACTGAACTATTATCATACATCCAATGTTTTCAATTATTATTATATATTAATCTACGGTAAAACTACTTTGTAATAATTACGTAAAATGGTATGCACATCAATTGAACTCTCCAATCATATTATCACATGGCATGTCGTCACATCCTAAAATGGTAAAAATGGTAAAAGTACGGGTCCCTTGCCCAAAAAGAAGAAAAAAACCTACAATTTGAACGAGATAATCTGAGAAGGGCAAAATGGACCCTTGCCCAAAAGAAGAGAAAAAACAAATAATTCGAACGAAATAATATCTCTACTATATTAAATGGACTAGTAGGAAGAATATTTACATGTATTTTCTATATCACTTTTACCCCTACATTTTTTTAATGAATTTCCATATTACTTTATAATAGAGTGTTTGTGCTATTCAAGTAATATAAGCGCCCTATTTATGAGATAGTAGAGATGACTTTTCGAATGTAATTGATATTAATATATACTACTTTTGAAATAGAATACAGTATATGCCATTTGGATGAGTTTCCAAGGTGAAGGTGTTACATGCATTGGTAGGGTGCTTAAGATAAAAGGAAAACAAAATAAATACCTACATTTACCTACTTCGAAAATAATTTCTTGAGATTCAGAATTTAGAGAAAAGATATCAACTTTATAGTCTTAAGAATTTATATAAGAAAAACGATTCTTCTCTTCCTACTCACTACTCAACCTATATTACATTTCTTTCATCTCATAAGGGAAAAAAAATCATTGAAAAACAATTCTCAATTATCAAACTTGATCTTGATCATAGCGTAATTAATTAAGATAAATAAATGATAATAGGAGAAAATATGTATTTCTAAAAAATAAAAAAAGTATACTACCCTCGACCATGAACATGATTTGTTCTATAATTGTACAACGAACATGATTTGTTCAATGATTGAACAACTGGTATTTAAATTCTAAAAAAGGAATGCCACTCAACTATACAAGTCAACTGATGCAGAAACTCAAGAACATAGGAAAGTAATTGCTTATTGAACCAGACAAGAGAAAAAGAGAAGAAAAATTTATATTAAAGTCAACTAGTATGTTACGATCATGTGAGGGAAAAAGATACAAAATGATAAAGCCATAAATAGGAGAGTAAAAAAAGAAAAAGAAAAAGAAGGGAAAGGTGAATTTGTTTGATTAAACTCTGGATGTCCCAAGCTTCCTTTCAAACAAGCGCTGCAGCAAATAGACTTGGAGGACACTGGCCCCTACCAGTGCTGCTGATTCAAACATTGCCTTGTGAATTGCCCTTTTGCCCATTCCTTCATTCACTGCAATAAAAAACCATACCACATAAATACATTATGGGTTTTCCTTGTTTCAACAAGTATCGAGATTGAACAGAATATTTAACCGAGTTCTACATCAACACAACCCAAACCACATAGGTTTTGTTAGGTTGTATCTATCTTCACAATGTAATTTGAGCAACACAACTGAGGTTAAGATTAGATCCAAAGTCTTTTGAAGTCATTCCATTGTTCGACCCTTTTTTGGTTTTAGTTTTCTCTTTTAAAATTTATATTTGTTTCCTCCCAAATTTTCCATATTATGATTTCCACGTTTGTTGAAAAAGTAAAAACACATTTTTGAAAACTGTTTTTTTTAAAAGCTTGAATGAAAAAAACATGGAAATTTACAAGTAGAAGTAGTGTTTATAAATTTAATTTTCAAAAAATAGAAACAAAAGTTAAATGGTTATCAAATAAGGTCTCATAAATCATTCTCTTATACATGTTAGTCTAGTTTCCGGAAATTGCCATTATCCCCCTAAATCTAACATGGCCTCAGCAACAATGATGAAGAAGAAAGCTACCATCACGATCATTGGTGCTTGAGTAATGCCAAAAACTTCTATTTCCAGAGCTCACTTGATTAATGTGTTTAGATTTGTAAGTTACTTGATGTCAATGTTATCAAGGACTAACTTCGGCAAAAGAAATTAAATTCCTAAGCTGATGTCATGGAAATTATTTAAATTCAAGACATGTACATCAATGTTACCTATTGCCTGGCGATCAGTCTGAGCCTCTAACCAATGTTGTTCGAACTGAATATTGTAAAGAGCTTCCTCCAACTTAGATATTTGATCCATCAAAGGGTTGAAATGCTCTGTAGTATGCACCAGTTTTGAGATTGATTTTAACTTGTAAAAGGTCAGGTAATAATAAAACAGGGAAATGGCATCTTACCATCTTTTGCATGTTGCTCATGATAAGAAAAGTGGCCAACGTGCACATCAAAATCAATGGTTTCATGATACGGAGACTTGTTCGTGAAGCAGAATCGATGAAGACCTTTGTTGTGAGCAATAAATTCATGCTTTTCACTAGTCTTATCACGGAAATCATGAAGATGTTCACCAGAAGGTCCCTTTATCTATATTGCAAAGAAAATATTGGATCAACAACATATTCTATCAGTGAAAGCAATATAACACAAGGGTCTAATAATAAGAACTCCACAAGAAGAGAAAATCGCCAAATATAGTCTCTAGAGTCTATACATAGCTTTAACTGCTAAATCGTCTCCGTTATTTTAGTAGTTTGCTTGATGTTGGTTTTGTGTTTGGTCTCCGTATTTCTGGCTTGCCAAGGGGCGCATCTGTTTGGGAGTTCTTTTGGAATCAGATTCTGTTTGTTTTGGAAGTTTTATTGGAGTTCCTTTGGGTTCTGGATGGTTTTGACAAGACAGATTTGAGGCAGCCGGTTGCTTCTACTTGGCGCTTCTCTTTCTACTTTCATCTTGAAGATTTGGGCGTGCAAGTTTTTATTTGAAAGGGCTCCTCTCGTGAGTTTTTAAGTTTTGGTTTGTATTTAGCCTTCTTAAGATGTTTCATCTTCGAGAGGCTATGTTTTGCTTGTTACTTTTCTGGTTGAATTTGATTTATAGGTTGCCATATTTTATGCTGCACAAGTATAGTTTTGTTTTCGTTTTAGCCTGTATTCTCCCTTAGTTCTTTTTGCTCTTAGTATAATACTCTTGTACTTTGAGCTTAAAGTCTCGTTTATTTTCACTAATAAGGAGGTTTGTTTCCGTTTAAGAAAAACTGCTTAATCGTCTAAATAATAACCAACTCAACTTCAAAGCATAGTCCAAAGGCTTCTTGACAATGCAGTACACAAATGACTACAATGACAGATTCTAAGCATGAAATCAGGCTTATGTTCAAGTAAAAAACAAGCCAATTTTGGAGACTTCATAGTCTCTCAAAAGATTTTCTAGTTAATTATGTTCATTTCTAGCTTAAATTTCTTTCCCACAACAACATTATTTTAAAATGTATCAGAAATACTATCTGATGGGTGACGTAGAATCCATATTTACGTAAGTTGTTCATTGTGTCCAATTTAGAGCAGGATAAGAAACAAGATTTGGACCTTTCACAGGTGAAGTTGATTCATTGATATGAAGTAGAAGCTTTTGCATCCATTCTCAGTGATATAAAGGTAAATAGAAAGGTGATGAGCCTTTACAGACGCCTTTCAATATTATTTACTTAGTAAACACATTAAAGGAGATGAAAATATTCCAACTTTTTCATAGATGGACAGGTGGAGTTGGGTTTGATTGAAGATTACTGAGGGTAGAATGGAAGACTGAGGGTAGAATTCTTCTTAGAGACAATGAGATTACTGATAAGATTGTTAGTTTTTGTAGCAGGTTGTATAAGAAAGATGACAATCCTCGTCTTATCTTTGATGGGCTGAATTATAGACTGATGAATGGTGAGGCTAGGCAGGCTCCTTTCGAAGAGGAAGAGAATCGGGCTGTTGTCTTTGATTTGGGGAACATTAATTCGCTAGGGCTTGATGGCATGACAGGAGTTTTGTAAAATTTCATGGAACATTTTAAAAAGTGATTTGATTGAATGTTCCATGAGTTTTTTAAAAACGAAATTTCAAACAAAAGGTGCGATGAAACTAACATCTGCTTGATCCCAAAAAGAAGAAGCCTACACGAGTAAGTGAGTTCTGACCTATCAGCTTAGTGACATCTCTGTATAAAAATATTTTCGAAGTCCTCACCAGAAGACTGAAAAAGATCCTTCCTTCCACTATCCATGATGCTCAAGTGGCTTTTGTGGAAGGGAGGAAAATCCTTGATGCCATTTAACTGCTTCAGAATCTCTTGAAGAATGGAAGGTGGATGGGAAGAAGGGGGCTTTCGCTTTGCTATAGTTTAGTCTCCCAAGCATTGCATGTCGCTGAACACACTGCATCCGAGAGAGCGTGTGCCGACGAAGCGGGTCGTGACAACTTGTGTTAAAGCTTAATCTTGAGAAGGCTTATGATAAAGTCAACTGCACCTTCCTCAATGAGATCCTCAAGCTCAAAGGTTTTGGGAAAAGGTGGAGGAGATGGATTTGGGGCTATCTTTCATCTATCAATTTCTCTGTCATTATCAATGGAAGACCACGTGGGAAGATTATGGGACATGGAGGGCTTAGGCAAAGGCACGCCGTCTCCCCTGTCCTTCTTACCATTGTTGGCGATGCGTTCAGTAATATTGTTCACTGTTGTAACAAAAGAAGATTGATCCATGGCTTTTCCTTTGGCAACCCTTCGGTTGAGGTAATGCACCTTCAGTATGTCGATGACATTTCGATCTTTTGCTCTTGGGGTGATGAAAATCTTAGGGCTTGGTGGTCTATTGTCAATCTTTTCTTACTTGATTTGAGCCTAGCCCTCAATGCTGCCAAAACTTCTCTTATTGAGATTAATCTTTGTGACGAGGAGGTTGCTTCAAAAGCTAGTGAGTTGGGTTGCAAAGTTGATCAATTAACTTTTGTTTACCAAGGGTTTCCCCTTGGTGGGAAGGCCACAACTAAGGAGGCTCGAGTTGCTCTTGAGGAGAAATTTAAAACTAAAATTGGTAAGTGGCATGGATTGGTCCTGTCCAAAGGCAGTAGACTTATTCTTTGCTCAATCGGTTAATCAAAGTTTACCTCGTTACTTTTTCTCCTTAACAAAGGCTCCGAAAGGTTTTATTTCTCGCGTGGAAAAGCTTATTTGTGACTTTGTTTGGGGTGGTCGATATGATAAACCAGCCTAATAAGCACTCACTATGTCGGCCTCCCATCTTGTTAGCTGGAAGTGGACCTCTCTCCCAACGATTTATGAGGGGTTGGGAATCGGCTCTCTCAATCAGAAGAATTTTGCTCTCTTGATGAAGTGGCTTTGGAGGCTTTGTCATGAAGAAATGCCTAGTAGACTATATTTACGGCGTGAAGGAGCACAGGTGGAGTTGTATCAAGCCTAAAGACAAAGGCAGCTTCAGATTATGGAATGGTAGAGGGTGATGGGAAACACATAAAGTTTGGGAGGATAGGTGTTGTGCAGCCCAGCCTCTTGCTTCCTTGTACCATGACATCTACATTATTTCCTCAAAAAAGAATGTTGTGGTGGCAGATTGTTGGGTTGATTCTAATCGAGCTTGGGATCTGGGGTTGAGAAGGAGATTGTTTGATAGAGAAATTGGCAATTATAATGCTCTTGCTCAGCTGCTGACTGGTTGGGTGGTGAATAGAGCAAAAGACAGCTTATGGTGGAAGTTGCAAGCTTTGGGCCAGTTTTCTACCATGTCTAGTTTTCTAAAGTTGACCAAGGGGGCTACTAAAGTAAAGTTTCCTTGGGTCAATCTTATTTAGTCCCTCGCCTAAGAGGTCTCAACACCCAGGAAAAGCTCCAAAGGAAGTTTCCGAAAGGAGGCTGAGACTAAGATCACCTTTATTTATACTGCGAGTTTGTGTTCGCATCCAAAGGGTGGAATATTATTTTTGAGACCTTTGGATTGGATGGCTGTCTCCCATTGTGGGTCGAAGAATGGATGATGGAGGGTCTGATGGGGGCAGCTTTTTGTGAAAAAGAACAAATTCTGTGGAGTTGTGCAACCCATGCTCTCTTGTGGCATATTTGGAATGAAAGAGATAGTAGGGTGTTCGATGATAAGTTTAGCTCTTTCAATTCTTTTTGGGCTCTTGTGCAGCATATGACCTCTTGATGGTGTACAAACTACACAGTTATTTTGTAATTACAACCTTCTCATGATTATTCACAACTAGAAGGCACTTATTGTTTGGTCTTTTTGTTAGGGTAGGGGGTGGGGTTCTCAACCCCTCGCCCTTTGGCTGTTTTTCTTCTTGCCGATTTATATATATAAATTTCTCTGTTTCTGATTAAAAAAAAAATCTATCATTTGTATGTCACTCTCCCTCCTTCCCTATAAAATAAATATCAAAACATCTCCAAAAATTAAATTATAAGAATTAGCCACCCCTTAAACTAAGATGCCTCTACACATTTTTGTTTTAGTAATAATCTTTCTATCACTTCAAGAACTAAGACATAGCTCTTATTAGAATGGTCCGTCACTATCCAAATCAAAGCATCTCCACAAAATTAACCATCTTTTCTACTAAGACAAATCTCTGCCCATTCTTATTTTAGCATTGGTCTTTACAAGCACCCCAACCCAAGCACTAAGAAGTAGATATAGTTAGGAGTTCGGAGTTCGGAGGTACTCTGTCTCTCTCTCTCTCTCTCCTCACAAAAATAACTTAAAGCTAGCCACCACTAATACTAAAATAAATTTTCTAGCACCCAAGAACTATGTCATAACTTTTATAAATAGGAGCTCCATGAAACAAGCTAAAGCCACGACCTTACTTAAACAGAATTTGCTATATAAATTGTACAACTGTGTCCTTGAGTTCTGAAAAACAACCTTAAAGACTAACCACCTCTGGGACAAAGATCAATCCTTCCCCATTCTAGTTTTACTATTAGTCCTCTTAACGGGGAAACATGGTAATAGCTTTTATTAAGAGGTCTCTGTCACTCAGTCAAACCAATGCATCTCAAAAACTAATCATCTCTAATACCAAGTTAAGGCCTTGCCCGAGAAGAACCAATAATGCACTTAACAAAGAATTAAGAAACACAAAAAAGGAACCCATGAACATCGTCTGCCTATAGTTTCAAATGCTATTAATGAAAAGGAAAGCAAAACAAAGGAAAGTGTAGAAGAATGATACCACAAGATCAACGCCATCATCGCCATAATGCCATGGTGAATCTGCCTTGATTACAACAAAAGAAACATGAACAGTATCTCCCTCGTATTGAACATGGTGAGAGAAACATTCTTCCCTGTCAATCACAAACCTAATCCCTTCTGATTTTCTCAAACTCAACAGCAAAACCCCAACAAACGCCATCATCATCACAAATCTCATAGCCCATCGCTCCATATCTTCAAAAAAATCACAAACCCATATGAAAAATAATAAGAATCATACAAAAAAAAAGTCAAATCTTCAGGATCCGTGATGAAGAAAAGGAAAGAAGAAACAAAAGGGTACGTAAATTACCTCAAAATTTAGGAATTGAGAGGATGAACAAAGAGTTGCTTGCCGCCAATTGGAGGAAGAGAGAATCTGAGAGTTAGAATAAGTTAAAGGGTTAATTTAATCCGAAGGGAAGAGATCAGAAAAAGGGTCAAAACAGACGGTGGCGCAGTTGGGAGTTCGAAGAATGTGAGAGATTAAATGTTTTTAACTCAATATAGAAAAAATGTTAACCTTTTACGTCGCTTCCGATTTGTTACGATGTCGGATTATGACGTGTCGAAATATTATTGGATGGATGACGAGACTTTGACCAATAAGAAAGCAGAAAATGTTAAACACAATGGTTTGTTTCTTCGATTGAAACTCAAAGTCGTGAACTTTAACTCCCAAATTTCCCAATAGTTACGTTTTGGTACAAATATATTGATTTAATTGTCAAATTGACCCATTTTATGGTAAATGACCCAAATTTTATTTAAAATATTAAATGTAGCTTTAAAGTTTGACAGCATTACCCTCCTTTGCTTATTTAGTATTTTCTTTTGTCTTTTCCCTCTTTAACTTCACACTTTTTCCAACTTTTTTTTAAATAAAGTAAATTTTAAAAGCAAATGCAAAAAGTAGATGAGTTTAGGTGAAGTTAATTTCAGCTATGCTATTTTCACTTTTACTTTATATATATATTACATTGGGTTCCACCCTTTCTTATTTTCTCATTATTTATATATATTAGGAGTGAATTCTACCTATTCTACTTATTCTCATTTATATATATATATAATAAACATTCGATTGTAAAAATATATGTTTAAATATCACAATCTTCAATATTCAATTTTTCTTATTAAAATCATTATCTATAATATAATTAAATTATTTATTAATCAAAATTATACGTATCTTCTTTTTTTCAATTTTCATTCCTTTTTTAAAAAAATCATATATTAACAAAATATGTTATTAAAAAATATATTAAACAAATGAAAATAGTAATAATAATAATGGAGAGAAGTTGAAGTTACTCCAACAAAAAAAATAACATTTGATGCCACCGATTAGCCATGAATAAAATTTTAAACAAATGAAAATAGTAATAATAATAATAATAATTGGTTTGATTACAAATTAAATTTTAAAAACTTAGCTAATAATTTTAGATTGCAAATTATTGTTGTTATTATTATTAGAGTAAGCTTCAACTTTTTTCGATTATTATTATTATGTTATTTTAATTTGATTAATATATTTTTAATAAGATATTTGGTTAATATATGTGTTTTTTTAAATAGAAAATTAGAAAAAGATATATATAATTTTGGTTAAGAAATAATTAAATTAATTTAATTTAATAAAAAATGTTGAAGATTGAAATATTTAATATATATATATATATATATATATATAATATTGATTCAGTTAAGTTGTTTAAATTTAATTTGTAATTGAATCCATTCTTTCTATTTATTTTTCCTTTGGTCATAAACATAAAAAAAAAAAAAAATTATTCAATTAGGGATGGTGGGTTTAAAGTGTTATTATTATAATTAACTTCTTATTATTATTACTATTTTCATTTATTTAATATTTTTTAATAACATATTTTGTTAATATGAATTTTTAAAAAAATTAAAAATTGAAGAAGAAAGATATGCATAATTTTGATTAAGAAGTAATTAAATTAAATTAGAAAATTTGAAAATTGAAGATTGAGATATTTAAATATATATAAAGAAAAAAGAAAAAATAATAAAGAAATAAATTTTTAGAATTTGAATGTTTAAGATATATACGTGTTGTGTTGGTATGTATATATAAATAATGAGAAAATAAGAAAGTGGGAGGTCTACTAATATAATATATATATATATATAAATAAAATAAAAGTTGAAAGATGTGGTGTCTACTGCATAGAAGTCGTGGACGGGATACACGACTTCACCTAAACAACTTTTTTTTGTCAATAGTTTTGCATCTAATCTATATTTTACCTATGTTTTAAATTTTAAATTATTTTTTAAAAAAAGCTCCACTTTTTCTCATCCCCAGGTCTCCTTATTCTCCGAGAGTGGCGAGAACGATACCAACAATGATAGCAACTCTACCCGAAATGGGCGAGAGCGACATCAACTACACAACTGAGAGATCAAGTGAGACTGAAGAGTGACACCGATGTAGCAAAATTAAGCAATAACGTTGATGTCACAACTGAGAGATCAAGTGAGACTGAAAAGTGACATCGATGTAGCAAAATTAAGCAATAGCAACACTAATCGTGCGAGACTGAGAAAGATCGAGCAAGATGAAACTGCTTTTCTGCATGTACTTTTAAATTTCACTTCATGTGGCTAAAGTCATACACGCTAGCATAGTTCTCACTCTTGGTTCCAAATTTCATATTTAGGTTATTGTTATTTTTTTAAAACCACAAACAATATAATATTCATCTAACAAATATTTGTCATAGATATCCTATCAATTAAAAACATTACTTTAAAATAATGAATCTACAACCAAATTAATATGTGAATTAGATTAACAAATTTTAAGATAATAATCTATGTTAATATTTGGTTTGGGTATTTTTTTAAATTCAAAGAATATTATGGTAAAACATATTTTTTTCACACAGATTAGTAAAATCAATAAAAAAAAATAGTCTAATCACATTTGAGGTTATTATTTTTAACGTTATAAACACAACTAAAAGTAATTCATTCACCATTACATTTCAATTACTTTAATCACAATCTAATTATAATAATTGCTAGTCAATCTCAAACGAAGAACTAACAAACCTTGCTTACCAAAGACAATAATTTTCGAGAAAGAAAATTCAATATGTGAAAACATTTTCAAAGTTTGTAATGAAAATGTTGTAAATAATAATAAGATTTTGAAAATATTAACAAAGAATGTGTTTTATGAACTCATATAAATCATATACTCGAAAATATAAGAATTTAAACCTTTAATCATGAGGATAGTTAGTCACGTCATGAGTAGCTAAGTCAAATTTTAGTCCGATAGGAAAAATTATTAGATCAAACAAGGTTGCAACATAAATCATATGTTTAACTATCATAACCCACCAACTATATTTACGTGTCTTCTTTACAAGCAAGCGTGGAGTCAGTCGAGAAGCAAGCAGAATAAGGTGATGATGGTGCAAGCAAAGGGTAAAAATAAAAATAACTTTAGATTTTAAAGGTGGAACAAATTTCAGTTTGGGCACAGAGTTTGGTTCAACCGCACAACTATCTCTATATTCATGCATGAAACTAAAAGAAAATCCATCAAAGAGAGAGAACCTGATATGGTATCCTATAACATTTATTGTACTAATGTATAACGCATGCCTTATTTTTCCATTTTGGAAGGCAGGGCGACAATCCAGACTCTATTTAATCACTTACAACTCGAAATACCATATAGATAAATAAAATTAGAGCCAAATGGGGACAACCAACATATTCAAAATACAACACTTCCAATTTTCTTTAAGCTTAAACAGAAATGTCTTTACCAAAAAGTCCAGTTATTCCCTTCGTCGGGTCGCTCTGTTTCACAATCGACTCGCCAACCAGTACCTGCAGAAACCAACATTAAACAATCTCAAAATTCCATGTCATGCAACAATGGAAGCCATTAAACAAAATATGAGCTTACAGCTTTAACACCAGCTTCTTGCACATAAGCAATATCATCGGGAGTGAACAGCCCAGATTCTCCCACTATCTGAACAATCCTCACAACAATCAAGTGAATATCAGATAATGTAAAAGTTTGGTGTGTTTTTCTCATAAAAGAAGATGGAAAGAATTAGTTTGTTGAGAAGCTGTTGAACAGCAGAGAAGTCCACTTGATACTTACGATAACATTCTTCTCGCGGATCTTTTGTCCACGCTCTCCTTCAAGAAGCTTTTTGGTGTTGCTGATATCAACCTCGAATGTTTCTGCAAGTTATTGATTCACGCACACGCATATAAGCAAGATAACTTTCAATGGGAACTTTCGTCAGTGTATTGGTGAAATAGGAGTGCTTCAGAAGCAAGAAACAGACAATTGCTTGTGTTTCGAAATGCTATAACTGCTTAAAAGCTATGGCTGTTCAAATTTAGGGAGTACAATGTCATACTAAAAGATATCAAGTTAAAGAAGAGAGTAGCGATGCAGTTTGGTATGAAAGAATGTAATATATTGATCAATGGAGAAATTAGAAGTTTAACAAATACGAACGAAGTAACAAAAGTAGTTAGTCATTACCGAGATTCCGATTGTTGATGCCAATGAGCTCGATGCCTTCAATTGCAAGCATACGATCCATTTCCTTCTCGTCGTGAACCTAAAAATGAAGTAAAAGGTAAAAAAACATGTATAGATCTTTAAATATTGTGCAATAATGGTAAGCAATATCTGATCTGAACAAAACACCATTCTATTCAGCTAAGACGATGGAAAGACGGGAGTTTTCTAGATTGTAGTGCAAGACATAATGTGTACACGAACCTCAACAAGAGGGGTTAAACCGACCATCTTGCAGATTTTCACCATATATTTAATGTCAAGATCGGGCAAAACAGCAGCGATCAAAAGAATGGCATCTGCACCTTTGGATCGGGCATAGTAGATCTGCCATGCATCAACCACAAACTCTTTGCACAAGAGAGGGCACTGCATATGTTTCCCACTTTTAGAAGTACAATTCACATACCAATATATAAAATTGTGATTAAATAAGACAAACCTTCACACCGGCATTCCTTATCTTCTCCAGATTCTCAAAGCTTCCCTAATCCCCAAAACAACAGATGTAAAACTCAGGAAATTATCCAACCATCTTCAAATACTAAAAGAAAATGAATAAAAAGTCAAACACCATCCGAGAGATTGAAAGAAAGACAGAGCTCCTAAAATGTTCTTCACCTGAAAAAACTTTTCATCTGTGAGAACGCTAAGGCATGCTGCTCCACCTTTCTCATACGCTTGGGCAATCTCAACCTATCATCATTTATCAAATTTACATTAAATAAAACGATTATTCTGATGCAAGAGTGACTGGTTGAAACATAAATGCTACACTTAACAAGTAGTTGAATTTTGGATTTTACTAAATAAAAGGCTTGGATTTCCTAGTGTTGTTTTGCAACTGAAGTTTTAGGCACGCACATACAGATGGCAGTTCCTTGTTTGATGCACTTAATTTTTTTAATTGTCCGTTAGTGTTAGTGCCAGCTCATGCCTACCTCAAGTGATCTCATGGGACATCTTGCGTAGCCTTATATAACATTTGGGTGCCAAGGGTAGACATCATGGATTGAATTTATTCCCTCTAAATCTTTTATTATACCAGTTTTTATAAGTACAGCAACTTTTATTGAGAATAAATAAAAGATTTATTGCCCCTTTTGTTCTTTGATGCACTTAACGGATCCGTTAAACAAATTGCTACCATTCCTAGGGTCGGAGAAGACCCTGTATCCAGTTTATTCATCACCACTCCATTTCATAACTTGATAAAACTGAGCATTGGAAATAAACACACAGCATATCTCAATCAGTTTTACCCCCTTCCATCAACAGCATAGCACAGGAAAGCAATCTCATTATTTAAAAAAAAAAAACTACACTAGCACAAAAGGTTTAGGTTAAACACTATGCATATGGTTTACATACATTCAAGAGATCTTATTACTAGGGATTTGAGTTTGAGCCCCTTGGTATTAGGTACTAGGCACCCCTAGCATGGGCTGGTTTCCATTTTTTAATGCCCATGAATCTTTTGTCTAGTTTTCTTTCGTTTCTTCTCAGTGAAAGCTTGGTTTCTCAAGAGAGAAAAAATAAACATTGATACTTAAGTGGCGTTTGGCTCATAGGTGATGTATTCATGTTCATCTAACTTGGGTTAAGAAACCTAACTTACACTTGCTAATGAATTTATTTATCCCATGATATAGAGTTGTTAATTTCACATACCACAAGAACTCATGTCTAATAAACCGACACTCATGAGTCATGAAACCTACTCTTCATATTATATGCTAACTTTTCCGAAACATAACACCTACTAAATACAAGTTCCACAAACCCATGTTTTTATAACCTATTTCTTTTACAGACCAAACAAAGGTTTCAGAAACTCGTACACCTTAAGTCTAAAAATCCTCTAAGCATGCAAACCTAGGCCTTTATAACCTTCTTGTTTTAACAATTCAAGCAAATTTTGGTAATATGAAAGAGGGATTTTCTGCTATAGTTACTGCGTCAAAATTATGTAGAGATTTATGAAATGTGACTACAAAATAAACAGTCAAGGAAACTCACAGGATCAAAATCCTCCCTTAGAACTCCTCTGCTAGGAGAAGCCTTTTTCACTTCAGCGATCAAACCAGGCAAATTAGTTCTGAGGTAGGCAGCTTTGAGAGCTCCAAGGAAATCTCTAGCAGGAGGGGCCCTCTCAAGATCCTTTTTCAACGAAAAAAGAGGCCTTCTTTCTTTCATCTGGAAACATACAAAAACCAAAGAACAATATTAGCCAATAGACAATATCCTAAAGTATGGGAATGCAGATCAACCAAAAGTCCTTAAATTACCATCGACCCAAAAACTTAAGATGACAAGTGAAATCATATCTAATATAATTACATTGCAAGTTTTGAAACACACTCAACACAGGACCTCCTCGACCATTTGCTCTTATACAATCTTAAATCATCAATTAACCCAACAACTTTAAGCAGATGGGTGATGTCAAATTTGATATTATATCATCTAGCAATACGCATAATGTTTACCTGTGAAACTTCCTTGTCCTTGTACCATACGATCTCCTCCAAAATATTCCTAGGAGTGTTTCCTTCATTCTGTAATCTGAACTGAAAGGGTCCAACATAATGCAACGGTGGTCCAGTGGGCGGCCTGCGACGAATCCTAATGCCTTGAGTTGCTGCTACTTCATCTTGGAACATCCCCACTTCCCATTCCTTCACTTTCAAAGCATTTTCTTCTGATTCAGTACCTGGGGAAGCCGCAGCTGACCCAGCCTCTGACTCTATCTGAAAAGCAAGTAGTATATATACTAATTACAACAAAACTCTCCAAATATCGACCATTCAAATCAATATACGAGAAAACAAAATCTACCCAGATGGGCAAAATGCAGATTAAGCACAAAGAATCAACGAATACACAAACTACACAGAAAATCCCTCAACCCCAGCAAAAAAGTCTCGAAATTGTAATAACATAGAAGTCGAAAATCAAAACCTGTTGAGCTCGGATGGCAGTGAACATGGGAGAAGAAGAGGAGGAGGAGGAGGTAAGAGTGATTGAATTCCTCAAAGAGGAGTCCATTGAAGGCCCAAGATTCAACCGTCTGGAAAGAAACTTTGACCTGCGAGTAGAAGAGGAGATGGGTTGAAAGGGAACGTTGGGAATTGTTCTGAGGGAAGCGAGACCCTCCATTGTCGTCCAAAACTTGAGCTCCTTTGAACGCCCTGCGTTCGTGAAGCAATCGGTTTTATAGATATTGGGGAATTGGGGAATTAACACAAAATTTTAAAACAAAACAAAAAAAGGGTCAATATTATTTTGAAAGTTATAAGAAAAAAGGAACAAATTTGTGGAAGTTTTTGTTGTTGGGACTTGGAGCCAGAAGAAGAAGGATGCAACATAATTCTCCCTCCCTAATTTTATAATTCGTCTCACCTTTTTGTTTTTCTCTTTAACAACACTCTTTTTATTGTATCGAATTGGATGGAGCAAAAACTATCGAGTTATGTTCGTTATAAACGCATATACCAATAAGTCTTGTGTGCTTAAGGATTGAAGAAAGTTGATGTAAGAGTATGTGTGGAAATATTTTTTAAATATTTAAGTTAGGAAATTGGAGTATTTGTAAAGTGTAAAAAATAGTTTTCTAAATGTGTTTTAATTAGTTTTTATTTTAAAAAAAATTGTTTAAATAAAATAATTTTTTGGAGAACATTTTGTACAAAGTCAATCAAAGGGAACTATGAATTGATTTAATACATGATTCTATAGAAAAGGGAAAAAATTGAAAAGATATTTTTCTGTTGTTTTGTGTGAAAAATGAGATAAAATTTTAAGCTAATTGTCATCCTGTCAACATTTAGGAGTATTTTTAAAAATAATGGCTTTTTTTAAGATAATGACGAAAATATGGTAGCATGGAAAGAAATTTGGAAATAAAGTACACGACTTTTTTTAAAAGAAAATATTACTGAAATTATAAAGAAATAATCAAATTAAAAATGAACATCACACTTTCATTATTTTTTTGATTGAAAGTTGGGATATTTAATATATATAAGTTTAATAAGGAAAATATTTTTAGGATTAGAATTTAGATATTGAGATATTTAATATATATAGAAGGAGAAAAATAAAAACAATAAATAAGATAGGAATGTTTGACCCACGTAATTAAATTATGAAACATATTGAATATACATCTATATATATATATAAAAAGAAAAAAACAATAAGTTGTTAATAAAGGAATAACCATAATTTAAAATGAGAAATATGAATTTAATAAGAAAATTACTTCCTTATTTAATTATATATATTTAATAAAACATATATAATTAAATTTAAAAAATTTGATCCATTCACGTACGTCATTTGAAAATTTAAGAAAATTTAAAAAATAATAAAGAATGTATGGGTGACAACTCTAAGTCGTGAATTCATTTTTGTAAATACTTTGACTCCTATCCTATTTTTGAAGAACTTTTTTTCTTAGGATAAAAAGTAATTTGTGGTGAACCACTAATATGTATGGAGCCATTCAAACGTAATTCAATTAATTTAAGCATATAATTTTAATCGATAAGTTAGATGTTCAAAATGCCACAACTTCATATTATTGAATTACAAAATACATAGGTGCGAAATTCTATTTCTCATACTTTCAAACTAATTTACATCGATCTTGGGTTAGTTTTTGTTAAGGCTAACATATACTTTTAAAAGAACAATTAAGTTGTAATAGTTTCATTTGTACATTTCAAAATTGTTATTGAAATAAAATTGGAATACAACTCATTACATTGTTGGACAAAAGTTAGAACTAAGAGCGATGTAACATCGACCTAGAACGAGAATTGAGGCTTAAAAATCATTGCACCATTCCAAATCATTATCATGCTTATTCCTTGTCTCGAACTTTCATCTTCTAACGGATTTCTACTCAGCTTAAGAGTAATATTGCAACCAAAAACACCAATAGATAAATGTAACAACTTGCGTTTTCACAAACTTGGCTTAAATTTTGTTTGCAGCTTGGTTTTGTTTTGTTTAATCAATGAAACAAAACTCAATTGGTTTTCTTACCCAAAAAAACACAATTGGGTTAAATTGTTGAATGCATGCAAATGTAACGTAGTCCAATTTGTTTAAATCACATTGTCAATCTAGTTGGCATAATCATTACAGCCTTGCCAATTTTGGTTACCAATTCAAATTTATTTTTTTCAGAAAGGTAAGGTTGCGTTACACTTTCATCCTCTAGTTCCAACTAAGTTTCTTTTCGAGTGTGGAGTGGAGAGAAATAAAAATAACATTTGTAAAATTTCTAGTAAATTACAAACTTGGTGCGAAGAGATGTTAGAATTTAGTCAATCCGTATTCTAGAAGTTATAATTTGATCCTTGTGATTTGATAAAACCTTATAAATAATCCATACGATTTGAAAAACCTCTCGTAAATAATCTCTAATATCTATACTATTTAGGAGAATTTTATCAAAATATAGAAATTAAATTCTAATTACATAGTGTAAAAACTAAAAGCTAACTTATTCAAAAATCAAAAGGCATGAAAAAGATCGATCAACTATGAGATGAGATGTTCTCCAGCTGAAGTTCTGAAAAAAAAAATCTGAACAATAGAACAAAACAGCTATAGGAAAATAACTTCAGAATGTAGCTAAATAACAAAGTGAAATGAAAATTGTGTTGAATCAAAAGCTACTGAAATCCATTATTTTTCTCTCAAGAATGTTTAAAACTAGTCCAACAAAATACACAACTTAGTAACTTACAATATGAAGATGTATCAAGAGGTAGTGGTAGCGAGTGGGGAAGTTCTTTTGCCTTTTTCACTTTGTTCACTACACAACTCTAAACAGAACCTTTGATGCTATATAGACCAGACTCTTTGATTCTCAAGTAGGAAACTAACCGTGGCGGCCACGCCAAGTGGGCAAAGCTCCGGTGGGTGTTTTGTAAGGTTTAGGACTAGCATGTTTGACTCGTGAACCAATCATTTGAAAAGTTTCCCAAACCCTCTGAACAGTTTTAGAGCTCTCAATTCACCACTTCTTAAGTCTCTCAATCTTCTTCTCAGAATCTGAAAACATCCATACTCAAGATATCAATAACAGTAGTCGAATTCTTAATATTGCTATCAGATTCTTTTTAGTAGAAGTAGTAATATTGAAGAAAGAGTAAATAAGAGGTTCTAACCTTTAAGATTTACATAGCAAATAATAATCACAAGCCACTTAACTTAGCTCGATAAACATTTAGTTTATGAAAATTGTGTTTGTTTTCCCACCATTTCTTTCTTTTCGGTCTTCCATTTTTCTGAATTCTTAGCCAATTCCAAAAATACAAGTATTTACAAGAAAAAAGGTGAAAAACTCACCAAGATTTGTAAAGAAACAAGCATAATGTTCAAAACAAAATGATCATCAGACAAGCCTACCTTTCGACGAGCCTACCTTTCTTAGTTTTCAAATTTTTATATGGTTTTTTTGAAACGATGCTCAAAGGTAAATAACGAAACAAAGGAACTTATACGTGAAAAAAATAGTGTTTGTAAGGTTTTTTTTTTAAAATAAAACATAAAAAATCAAAAAGTTATCAAATATAGTCTTGGTAACAACCAGAAAATGCAAAAAGCTTGTCATTTTCGTGAAGAATAAGAAAGCTGGAGATATATGAGATCACGTGGGCTTACATATTGGCTTCGAAAAAGTATCCTTCGTTCACTAGTGCACAAGTCTACTGCCAACTGTTTCAAAAATACTCTACGGTTGAGTTGTTTCGGCGACGTCACATCCAAATCCATTGATCCACTTGCCTGCAAAGATAAGGTCAGAAATATGCATTTCCAGTATCACTAAAATCTTCCAAAATCAATATGGATTTCTATTATGAGCTAGTATGGCAAGAATCAGAGGTTCATTCAGTTCAAGTTGTCAATGTCCACTAAAATAGTAGAATCAGCACATTCTTTATCCGTTACCTGTAAAAATTTGTTATATTTTGATATGCTAGTTTCACAGCTATCTAATATGAACTGCAGCGCTTCCTCCTCTATATCAGGGTAATTTAAATCCTTTTTTGCTGTTGATTTATTAGATGCTGCGGCAGCCATCTGGTAGCAATACACAGATACACATTGAGAAAGATATTGCTTAATGAAGTTCAAGAACATAAGGATAAAAGAGGTAGGGAACCAAACCTCGTCAAACTGATTGCTCAAACTTGGTGGACTAACAGCTAAATAAGCAAATGCCTTCAATTCTAAAGGCCAGCCAGTGACTTGAATAGGAAAACACTGGGATCTGCCATGATAATTTAGCCAGCACGATCAACAAAATAACAAGATATTAACAAGAGAAACAGTGTTGGGAGGAACTAACCCGAATGTGATTAGTTTACCACTAATTATTAAGATTTGCATCAGAAATTAAAGATGAATCTTTATGAAGGAAGATGAGATGATATCTTCTTTTAATTTGGAAAATGGAAGTCATAAAAATGTTCATTGAATTAAATCCCGATAAATGGTGAAGAACTCATCAATTTCTTCATACTCACGCCCTTAATCCATGCTTTTTCAGTGCTTCCAACTTCTCCTTATAACATTTATCAGATTTTTTTAGGGAGAGTAACAACTCAACAGAATCGCTAGGATTGCTTCCCTCCTTTGGAACAAAGCCATATGACAACAACAACTCCCCATTAGATTTCTTGCCATATGAAATGAACACCTGCAGTGATCAGTGATTGAAGTAAACACGATGCATAGTAATACAACTTTTGTGGTTGACATAAATTTCGTCTATCTGGGAAATGTTCCTTTTGGAAGCGTGAAGTGAAAAAAAGTTTCTGATCTTTCTTTCTACCATTTATGGCACTGGCCATTATGTTTCATCATGGACTCAAGATCCAATATGATTTGCAAGTTCGAAATAGTTTCATTTTTCTAATTCAAGTTCCCAAGAAATTTGAGTTTTACATTATTCCATCAGATTCATCCATGATGAAAATTTTAAATGTTCTTTTACCTGCTCACCTGGTTGGTATGCTCGATCTGTTGTAAAGACAACACCTTGGGATGCTTTATCATAATCCAAGAAAGTCTCCACCTGAGGCAGCATTCATAGTTGCAAGGGTTAAATTTCAATTCTGCAGCTCAACTCACGGCTTTAGAAAAATACCAATCAGCGTACCTCACAGTTATGATTCAGCATATCAGCCCAGGGAACCAATGCAACCTTTCCATCCATAGAGGGTAACCGAACCTGGGCTTGAGAGAAATGTTATCTTGTCAGCATTCAAATTACATATGGACAAAAAATATATATAAAGAAAGGGGCAGCAAAGATAGATGTTAAAAAATAAAATAAACTAAAAGTTAAGGCTTTTACAGTTTCAATAGATGAATACCATTTCAGAAGTGCAACCAAGTTGTTTCCAAATTAATCCCTATAACATAGTTTTATGCCTTGATCTCCAATTATTAAGCATACCACATACTTTACAGCATAGTATTTGATTAAATGAACTTACCAAGCGGGAGAAAAGAATCCCAAACGACCACTTGAAAGTTTCAATATTGAATACCTGAAAATCAAATATCCAGGAAGAATATAGTTATCTTTCATTTTTCAAGAAAACAAGAGTTGAGTAAATTGGGGTTTGCTCAAGGACTGGAACGTATTTATGTACATAATTGTATGGCAACCAAAACTATAAATTTGCATTTTTCCCTAAAATGTAGCAATTGAAATTGAATAATGTAGACATAATTATTAAATGGCTAAACCAGGTCCCCCAGGAACTAAATGTTAAATTGAAAAGAACTGTACTGTAATGTGCTTTAAAAAATGTTTTGTCTCCGCTTAAAAATAAATATGTGCTTAAAGTTGATCAAGAACTTGTTGGTTTTTTGGTTGATCAAAACTCTTCTCAAGAGAATAGATATTTTAATAGACAAACCTGAGCCGAAAACAAGTTTACTGGTGTAGTGTGAGGCCTTATTTTTCTAACTAGCTTAGAGTTAGGTAGTGAATCTTTAGCTAGTTTGATTGTTATAACATTCTCTCACATTCCTGTAATCACTTCCACTATGAAGAAAGCTCCTCCCCTAATTGAAGAAGAGTGTCATTTCATACAAATTTAGATTTTGGTTTACACCATTTTCTCTTCAATGCCAAAACCTAAATGAATAGATGAACACAATGGTTTTAAAAAAATAGAGAGGTTTCATCTCCGTTCCAAAAAAATAGATGAACACAATGGTGTTTTAGCAGAGTTGACACCAGTTGGACAAAAAGAGGTTGAACATATTCCAGTATGAATAAAGCAAAGTTATAAAATGATAGTGCGAAAACTTCTTGGAGAACATAGAACTTAATACCTCCTCGGGGAATAATTCGGGATGTTTAGAAAATACCCTGATGCTTAAATCATTGTATCTGAACCAGAAATCACAGAGTACAAATTATTATTTAATTAACAACAGAATGATGTACTACGAGAATTTAGGCTACTGATTGAAAATTCTAGCATATAGCAGTTTAACTAAACTTAATAGGAAAATAAGCAAAGAGAAAATGTGGCCTTACGTTCCTACAACATTTGTGATCCTTTCTATTGCCCTTTCTCTGATCTCTGATGCTTCTAGATATCGATCTAGCTCTTCACGTGTCCTGAAATGATAAAAGAGAAGCTACATTAGTGAGGACTAGGTATAAAAGTCCAGGCACACAAAAAGATAAAGTTGCTTGACCATAAAGCAACTGACCAGTACAAAAGTGAATAAGGTTGCCGAGGTAAGGCTGATATATAGTTGTTCCATCTTGATGATTTCATTAGACTTGCTTCACTTATCAAGTAGGTTGCAATAAGTGGCCAATCTGGTACTGAATTACGTTTTAACACCTCCCCAGCCTCAGGGCAGCTCCACTCCTAACATAGAAAACAAAGAGACAAGCTGAGATTGGGAAGGCATTTACTGGTGTAGCATTTTTCGTTTTCCAATTGGAAGAAGGTGGAAAAGGCTATATTGTTGGTTTATAAGCTTAGATGATAATGAAAAACCATAACCTTGAAGTTAAGTTGCAAAGGCAACGCTTGCACACTCCCCACCAAAGAAGTCAAATTACAAGCCTAGTTCACTTAAAATCATTCGTGTAGTTTACTCCAACCATCCCAAAATTGCAACGTGGTTAGTCCAAGGGCAATTAGCCTTTCTTTTTCTTTTTATGAGAAACAATTTTAATTGATGTATGAAATTTACAAAAGAAAGGAATCATAAAAAATGGTTTGCCAGTGCAAATTTCTAATTTTGCTCCTCTGTTGCTCCTTGAAAGAGGAGGATTGATTTCATCTGCCCACTTTCCATTCAAACACAACTACTCATATCTTTAAAAAAAAGATAATAATAATAAACAAAAAGAAGCTAAACTTAGACACGATTGGTCGCTATACAACCCAACACCATAATCCGGTACCACAATGAAAACGACTTAAACAAAATTCACCGAACAGTTTGCAGACAACTAAAACATTCCCACAAGAGTACCATTAAGTAACAATTGGTGCAAAATTCTGCCATTTTACGAACTCCCAATGAAGAAAACTAACCGATTCTGCAGAGATAACGAGAGAAGGCGGCACAAACAGTAACTTCTCCCCTTTCCTAACATTCTTCAAAGCCACAAGCCCTCTCTCTCCAACATTCACTCTCTGAATCGACATCTTCTGGTCAGGTAAGCCAGACTCCGACAACCATTTCTGAAGAGCAGAAGCGTTCTCCAACGAATCGATTTCGCAACCCCATGGAATGGGGCCGGTGGCTGCCACTCTGGCACCGTCAGTGGTGGAGACGGAGCAGTTGATTGAGTGTCTGCGAAAAGTTGCAGTGTGGGGCTTGGTTGAAAGAGTGTTTTGAAGTGGACGAAAGTTGGGAAGAAGGGAAGAATTGAAAACCCTTGAAGCTTCAGCCATGGCTGAGCTCAAAGACGAGAGAGATAGAAAATAAACCTTATCTGAAGAGAGAAGTCGATAAAAAGACGTTGATCGTTTCTTAATGGTTGTTGTACTCGCGCCACAATTTCATTTTGGCTTTATAAAATTAATCTTTCAAATTAGTTCTCTCTTTATTAATATTAACATTTTCCTTAAACTACACCACACTTCTCGTTCTCGGCGAGTCACCCACCATTATATAGTGAACACATTAAAAAATATTTTAAAATATATCATTACATTTTACTTATACTTTAATAACATTCACTCTATTTTGTAGCAATAAAGAAATATTGACAATTTTCATATGATTTTTTTATAATATAAATATGTAAATTTAAAATTTGCATTATATATTATAGAGTAAAAGTTTGGATCACCGACTTTCTTGTATTTTTTTAAAAAGTTGTTACATAATAAAATTATGATTTTTTGATAAAGTTTTTTCCTCTTATTTTTAAAATTCTTCTTTTTAGGAAATCAAATTATCTTCCTCGTGGAAAATAATTAAAATTTAAAAAGAAAAATTAAATTATCGTCATTTTAGAAAATCATTCAAATTTAGAAAGAAATTTGATATTTTGAAAAAGAAAATTAAAATCATTCAAATTTAGAAAGAAATTTGATATTTTGAAAAAGAAAATTATTGAAATTTGGAATGAAAACTATTTCGTGACAATTTATGAAAAAACTTAATATTTATGGAAAGAAAATTATTGATATTTAAAATAAAAATAATTGTAGCAGTCAAGATTTCACGACCATTTAATCAAGAATTAAGCAAAATTAAACTAAATTTAATAATTATATTATAATTTAATACTTCAAATTTAATATTAAAATACAAAAATCGATAATGTGAGGAGGACACGTGCTTTATAGCCCCTAAATAAATTGGAGAAAATAGTTGGTTTCAATTGTGATCAATATTAAATGTTTGGATTAGTATATGCAATAGTTTTCTAAAGAATATAAATTTTCAAAACTACAAAAAAAAAAAAAAAAGTCAACTAGAATATGGCAATAGGAGGCATGAGCAACTTTTATCCAATTTTTTTGTTGTTTGTTATCAAGAATAAAAATTGTAATTGAAATATCTCCTTGAAGTTGTTATCGAAATCAAAACTATATCAAAGCATAAAAACACACATATGTTAAATATACGAGGCCAACAAATTGAGATTATACTCAAACAATTTTATCCTTTAAATTTAAAGAGTAATTACTTTGGATAAGAAAATCACATTTTAAATAATTTTAAAAAATCAAAAGAAATGCTTCTAAAAAAGAGAAACCATTATGAAATAGTTGTTTTTTATACGCAAATTCAAAAGAGTAGTTGTTTTTTATACGCAAATTCAAAAGAGTACTTAATTTAAAGTGATAAGACCATTCATGACGGAACACAACGCACGACTGACCAAAAGCATATATCAGAGAATAATGCTTGTGACTTTGACAAAGTGAATAATGCTTGTGACTTTGACAAAGTGAATAATGCTTGTGACTTTGACAAAGTTTTAATTTTCATCGTGATTCATACAAAAGGTATTTTTAAATCTTATCTTATTTTATAAAATTCTCCTAAAATATTGTCTAGGTGTTTTATACTATTCAACAAATGTAAAAAGAAATGAAAAATCAATAAATTCTAAGATTACGATTGTAAATATAACAACAAACTCGAAATAATAAAAGCTTAAATTTAGCACGGGTGATAAAATTCATTACAAATAGATTATTGATTATTAATTTTTGATGTACTATTCATTCTAATTACCCTTTCACAAATCTAAAAATATCAATAAATCTCAGAATTAGAGTTCATTAAATTGAGCTATGTAAAGTTTAGTAAAAATAATAATAGTAATTTTGTGGATAAACTAAATTTGTACTTTTTGTAGTACTAAGTTTTGAATATATTTCATTTGATATCAGTGTATGCCAATACAGTACTTTGACTTTTGAATTTACATCCAATTTGATCTCTAACTTTCTAAATAAAAATGGAAACCTAATAAAGAAATTAAAATTTACCTTACAACTCCCATTAAAACTTAAACCTAAAAAACAAAAGAGAGAGGAAAAATATTTGGAAAGTCAATCAAATTATTTACAAATGGATGACCTAAAATAGAACAAATCTCAACCCAAGAAGTCGAGTTCTTAAGTTGGGAGCCACCACCCAAATTACAGTACTTCATAAAGAAAAAACAACAAACAACAAACAACAAACAAACATTTGACCTAAACTATATTTAGGTAAATCAACCTAGCATGATTTTCTTTTTTTTTTGAGAAGTTATTGCAAAATGTTGTTTCATTGCTTGTTGTAGCAACGATATTTAGTATAATTGAACACCTAGTATTTTTCTTTTTAAGTTTTGCAAATATAACCAAATACTTTGAAATCTTTCTTTTTTCCTTTCTAAATCAGTTTTGATTTTACAAAAGAGAGAATATATCTAATATCTAATGAAGGTCTTAATTTCAATTCCTCTAGGATCTTTATATCAAATTTGACAGTCTATGAACTTCTAAAATGTCCACTTTGTGCGAATGACAAATGAGAGGCAAAAATAATAGAACCAAATCCACAATAAAAATGAAAAGCTCCATCTCTATTTCTAACCCTGTTTATTTAGATGCAGAATATATATTGCAATCTACTTATTCATGTCTATCACATTATATATACAAACCAGACAAGGTTATTATTTTTCTTTATTTACACTAATTTCAGCGAGGAGTAATGCTAGTAAGCTTCATTAAGTGTGTGGAGATCCATGTGATGTGTACTAAAGTGAAAAGTTTGGCAGTATTTAATTACTTGTATAGCTGTTGGAGTTGATCCTTGAATTTAGCCTTCACTTGTTCCCTTTTTATCTTTAAAGCAGCAGTAACCAATCCTGATTCTGGGGTCCATGGATCTGGTGCCAGCACTATTTTTTCAGGAATTTCGAACTTTTGTAACTTTGCATCTTTTCCTACCTGTAAAGTCATTAAAAGTATTACTCTATTCACAAGTGGGAATTCATTCTTTGTGTTTGTAGCTGCAGCTATTTAGTTTTGCATGATGTCTTCATTTATTGCAGTTAAAAAGCCTCCTTTCAATTTCTTGCAACGGTTTCTTTAGATGTTCACATCTTAGCCAAATTCTAAAAATAAAACAACTATTTCTGGTTTGGTACGATTCATTTGATTATCAGATTAATCTTGCTAATAAATAATGAAAAAACATGGCCTGCCATCCTAATTGCTTCATTCCTCAACGCCGATTCTATTTCTTCAGTTCAAATATAGGTGGACTTTACAAATTGAATCATATAATCTATCTATATAAATTAGAAGATATAAATTAAAAGATAGGTCAGTGCAATCTGTTAGATAAATATGGGATGGTTTCATCTCAAAAACTAATCGAGAATGAAAGATTAACTGATTGTGGGACCTTTTCATCCTTAGAAGTCAAATTCGGATCACATAATTTTTTTGTTGTTACCAAAATATTTTTATGTTTCATGGGATCTAATACCATAACAAATAAATAATGTAGTTTGAAAACTGAGAACATGAAGATCGACCCATATACTTTTTATGAAAAATTGAGTTTCATATCAAAACCCATCTATATTTTTAGAGTCTTTCAGTTTGCATCAGACTGTTTCTATAATTTTTCTGCCTTTCAATAGATAAGAGTAGGATTTGCAAACCTTGGAAAGGGATCTCTGAACCTCACTGATGATTTCGCCATTTTCACATAGCTGAGAAAAGTCCCCATAGTTGATGCCAGCTTCTTTGGCCCACTCCTCAAGGGCTGGACGCAAAGGGACAACAACTGCAACACAATAATTGTGAAATGGGTCTGCATATACCATAACATTATCCACGTACTTGCTTGATAGTAGGGCAGCCTCGGCCTATATGCACAGAAGAAGATTTTAAACCTTAAAAATCTTTGATGGTATGTTAGCAGCAAATTTTTTATTGAAGTTTTATTAAAACCTCACCTTCCCTAAGGATATATATTCTCCATGCTGAAGTTTAACGATATCCTTTTTCCTATCAATGATCTCAAGGCATCCATCGGGATGAAATGCTCCAATATCTCCAGTGTAAAACCAGCGGATGCCTTTCTCGTCATCCTGTTGTAAAGCTTAAAGTTGGGACCTACTGCAGAATTTGAAATCTATTGGAAATATGGTTAGAGAATTACCTTATAGACCTCGTTAGTTTTTTCAGGGTCCTTGAAGTAACCAACAGTAACGCTAGTGCCCCCAATAACAATCTCTCCTCTTGGCATTGGTTTGTCAGTCGTCCTATAGCCACCTTCTTCCCAAGAAACGAGCTAAGACAAATGTTAAATTATCAATATAATATTTACACTAGTTGATTTAAGATAGACTAAGAGTTGGAGGTCCTGTGTTTTTTGAATCCCTGGAGTGTCATTTCCTCTAAAATTAGTATTGATAGGCACTCGTTGAACTTACAGGTAACCTATCAGCTCAAATTTTTAGGTTCTGTGATGATTTTTTCTTTTACATGATTATTACAATCCTTGTGGGTGGAAGGATTTGAACTCTGACTTCTCAAGGCCACAGAGATATCTCAACTGCTGAGCTAAGTTATGTTTAGCTCAAGTTGGTAGTTCAATGGTGATTTAACAAACTATAAACAATTGATCTTTGTGCATCCCATGATATATCTCTTTCATTTTCCACCATGAATATGTAGCAACAAAGCATTATTTTTCCGCAGGTGAGCTTCTAAGAGTCCGGTAACTCATTTTGACCCTACCAAAGAAGGCTAGAGAACAACAAATTTATTACTTCATTTGAAATAAAATCCTTGCGTACCTTAATGAAGCAACAAGGAAGCGGAGGCCCAACACGCCCCACACTTGTGTCATCCCATTCGGAAAACGCAGCACCAGCAAATGTTTCTGTCAAGCCATACCCTTGACCAATTGTCGACCTGTTGAAGATGTTCCATCACATAATTATGTTGAAAGAAATACATACAATTTGAACAAGTGATTGATTTTACACAAGCCACATTTTGATTATTACAAAACAATGGACTGGTTAGGTAGCCTGGTAAATGATAACCATAAGTAATGCTTCCAAATCAAAACGATAATTTGCACTACCGATGTACCAATATTTGAGAGGAAAGGAGTTGAAGTTATTGAAACTAATTAAAATATCATTACCCCATGCAAATGTTGAAAAAACGTTGCGACTCTTCTGATAGAGGAGCTCCACCACAGAGCATGAACCGAAGACGTCCTCCAAGTACTGAACGTATATTTCTGAAGATGAGGACATTCCAAAACAATCTTTCGAGTCCCCAAGCTCCAAGCCAGCTTCCCTCCAAAGCTGCCAATTCGCGATTATATGCAATGTGGAAGAGTTTCTTCACTAAGCCTCCCTTCTCTTCAACCTAGTTGTGGCATAATTGAAAATTAACAAATATCCTCAACTTTCATGTACACTAATTACTCAGAAATGAATTTTCCATCTAAAACCTTCTTCAAAACTCCATCTCGAATACGATCTAAGATAGCTGGAACTGCAGTCATGATTGTTGGTTTTAAAACAGAAACATCTCCCTTTGTTCCTTTCTTTATCTTACTTGAAGTGTCTGTCATTGTTAGTGGCGAACCATAACCCATTGCCGATCCTGCAGAGACTATAACAGCCTGGACACCAACAAGTTAGTAAAGATACTTAAAACTATGTTGTACACTAATGCAAACATGATGATACCTCAGCTGCCAGTTCTAGAACATGAGCAAGGGGCAAGTACGCCAAGTATACATCATCACTATCAAGTTTTGGAATAACTGTCATGACACCTGCAGCGGTGGCTACAATATTGCCATGACTGATCATAACCCCCTATTATACAACACAAATGTTAGGGCTCATTTATGAGATATAAACACACATATTTTATAAATTTCAAATGACAAAAAGAAAAGATGAACAGAATCTGCTTAAAAAGAAAAAGAGAAGAGAGAAAATATAGCATGTCTAGTCCCTGTCAGTATGGTATTTCTGTTATAAAAGGCTCGTCAAATGAAGGCAAAGAGTTTGAGTACAATCAACATTAGCAACATTGTCAAATAATGAATTATTCTACACCAAAGACCTTTTAATATCATCCTTAAGAACAAATTACCACGATCCAATAACTTAAACTTCTAAGAGTGGTAATTTAACAGTGTAAGAGTATGGCATTACGAGTTCAAATTTCACATTGTGCCAAGATGAGAAGCAACACATTGATTAAAGAAAAATCCAAACACAATGAATAACCGAGATTAATTTCATATAATCAGGGGTATTGGCCCAAACTTACACCGAAACCAATTCCACAAGACAACCATACGATCCTTCTAATATTTTGATGGGAAAACCTAAAGGTATTTCCCTTCTATGTATTAATATTAAAAAAAAATTGTCCTAAGGCGATACAAAATGTCTCCCAGCTAATTGAAGAGAGTTGGTAATCTCTCTCTTCCACTCTTTACAAAGTCCACTCACAAAAGGCATAAAACCTCGCAACACTATTTCTCTAACATATTTTACCGGTCCAGCCCACGTTCCTTCTCTACATAATCTTCGCAGTCCCATCCAGTTTGATTCTTCTAACTAACCTGATGAGGCTCCATTTCCTTTCTTACCCTTTTTAGCACAATCGGGGCCCTAACAGATACTCATGCAAGCACCATGGTTTGAACCTATGATTAAAGGCATTTGAGCTTACATGTCCCTTTGACTACTAAGGTACCATGGTGGCTGATGAACTGAACGTGGCCAAACTTAGTGTTCTGGAAAGTACTACTTTGTCACAAATGTGAAAGCCCAAAATTTACCAAGAAAATACAAAATAATCAGACTAATGGGAATATACCTTTGGCAAACCTGTACTGCCACTCGTATACATCACAACAGCAATACTGTGACTGGAAGGTAAGCTTGGAACAACAGGATTCTCCGTACCAAGTTTGATGACTTCAGAGAAGGATATCACCTTCCATTTGCTTGTATTTTCAGAGCTAATAAAATCAGCTTCGTACCCGACATCTTCAAAATAAATAATGTTTTCAACAGTTGTTAAACTTGAACTTATTTCCATAAGCTTCCTCAATTGCTTTGAATTGCAAATTAAAGTAGATACTTCGGTCTGTCAAAGGAGTAAAGTACTCTCGTTTAATAATTGTAGTTACAACAAAGAAGTCCATTCTACTGCTATAATAACTGAAGAACGCAGCAAAGAAGATTATTTGACAAACCTCATTGAGAGAGTGGACTAGGGCTTCCTCGCCAAGAGAAGCATATATTGTCACCACAGTAATGTCCTGCCTAATGCATCCCTGAAAGAGATCAACTTTATTTCTTAATTGGTCTAAAAGTAGAACAGAAAATTAAAGATCTAACGCTTAAACCAAATGCAAGTTCTAGAGAAAAAATGTTGAAGCACAATAATAAGATAACCTGAAAGGCAATAAACCACTCAGCACAAGTTTCTGCATAAATGGCAACACGACTATCAACATCATGGCCAATCCCAACAAGCCCGGATGCAAAGTTGCAAGCACGTTCAAACACTTCTCCATAAGTCTGCCATTCATATTCACCTAAGTTCAGCTTTTCAAACTTTCTACCATCACTAGCAGTGACAAATTCCTTGGAAATTAATTTTCTTGTTCCAAGAAATTTATTTTGAGCATGCTTTCGACATGATTGCTCAAACAGTGCCGCCATGGTTGTGGCCCCTTTCCAAGGAACTTGAGAAAGTTCAGTCACCCGAACATTACGCATTGCATAACCTGGATCACCACCAACCTCTACAGGAATTCCTCTTCGTTTCCGCCTTTTCTTCACCAAAACGACACTCCGAAGTAATATTGCTATGAGAATCCCAATAAAAATTGTTCCAACAATCCCTACTATGCCATAGCCTCTCCCAACTAACGAGTAATCTCCAGCATGTAGATTTTCTATGATTTTAGAATTCCGCATACTTTCTGTGGAATCCCCCGACATGAATGTATGTCCCTATAAATTTATAGTTAGTGAAATAATCATTTCTCAAATCACAGCAGAGTACAAAAAAAATACTTAGTATATCAGAATCCCCAGTTTATCTCTACAATTATACCAAGAAAACGGCATACACAAAACAACGGCTCAAAATCCATGACGAAAACAGCTTCACTGCAATGAAAAAGATCGAGGGCACAACTCAATAAATCTTTCAAGCGACGACCCAATCTCAGTTATCTTCAATTGCCAGATGAAATGGAAAACAAGTAAAATACAGAAAATGGGGGGAGAAAACAGTGAAGAAAACAAAACATATGGAAAATTTTATATGATTAATAGAAGAAAACAGAGGACGCTGAACATTTGAACTTCGTTTTGAAATTATAAGAAACAGTTTAAGATCACGAACGTATTTTAAGCTATTAAACCCTAAACAAGAATAGCATACGCAAAATACAGTATTTATCACAAACTGAGCATGTTGGAACTTCATATCACATCACAACTCTGCTTTTTGAATAAATAATCTACAAGCTCGATACAAAACAAAGAAAAACTCAATCCATGAGTTCATCGAACTAAATCTAAAGAAACTCAAGAACAAAAGAAAACGAAATCATACAAACAGTGAACCTTGAATCAGAGGTGAAAGAGAGGTGCTGGCGGTGCTGGCGGTGCTGTGCTTCTATAGCAATAAGAAACCATGAAAACGAACGGAGAATGAAAGAAAACATAAAATTTAGCTGTAATTGAGAGGTAAGAAGGAAGGCGAATTACTGACTTTCGAAGACGAAGCTACCAACCGCCGGGAGAAGCTTCTACGGTGGTTGCCGGAGGCCAGTGGATTCCGACTTGTAGAGATGAAATGGGCGGGAGGTTTGAAAGATTACGAAAAAGCCCCCAATCGGGGTAGCCTTTTAAGGGGTTAGTATGAGGGTAATCTTGGCATCCAAATAATGAGCTTTTATATTAAAGAAATACTGCCACGTAGCATCTCAAATCACGCGTGCGCCACGTGCCCATAGTTAGGGTGATGCAAAACTAAACAGCACGTGCCGCTAATGCTTTTAGGTGGAGCCCTTTGATTGGCCCTTGCGATCAACATGTAGTGGTTGGATGCTCACTTTTTGTTTCTTAAATTTGTGTTGATTTTTTAAGAAATTACAAAATTTGTGGTTTCATAATTTGGTTGTAAAGTTTCTATTTTCTTTAAAATATTAAAATTTTATTTTTAATTCAGTGAATTTATTTGAACTCGAGAATAATGTGATTTTAGTGCTTGTCACACACTTTAATGCCTAAATAAAAAGAGTGTAGGGAAGCTAAAAAGAATTTGAGAGTTAGACTTAAATTTATCTTATATAAAGATTAATAATGTATTTATAGATAAAATTAATTTAGTATGTTTTTTAGGGTTTTCAATTCTGTCTTAGATAATTAGATAATCAACTAGACCAAAGATGTGCAATTTGTATTCAGCTAGGGTCGACATCGAGTAAGCATTTGGATAATAAATTGACCTTATTGAGTCAAAACATGCACTATCGAGCATTTAGCCAGGGTCGTCCTTTACCTTGACTAAGGTTTCTGGCTTGAGTTGGGCCTATGCCCACCCTCCTTTACCGAGTCAACTTTGATCTTTGGTTGGCTTCATTTTTGTTTACAAATACCTTTTTATACAATATCATTTTTTTTAGGAAAATTGCATCAAATGACAAAAATATTTAGAAAAAAAACAGTTAACGGTGCATATTTTTTTTTGCATATTGTGAATATAACAAAATTAGTTATATCGGCTATCAAACGGTAATCATTAGACTATCAGACGATAATCATAAGGTCATTGTTTTTTAAATTTACTATTTTTTTCAATAATTTTTTTTGTTATTTTTCCATGGATCACCTTTTTCTATTTTAAATTTACTTTATCTTAGTTGTACCAATTTAAATTTTTAGTAGTTGAGTTTTCAAAATGTACCTTTTTAACCGTTGAATTTTAGAAGATTGGTGTAAGAGGTCCTACATACTTTTTTATTTGATTTTTCTACAAATATTTATATAATATTCAAAAATTTAAAAAATAGTTTTAGATAGTGTGATTTTTAAACATTAATATTTTTATTTAAAATATTATATAATTATTTAAAATAAAAAAATATAAATATATTTGAGGCACTTCCTCTACCTATTTTAAAAACTAAAAAGATACCTTTTCAAAATCAAATATAAACTAAGTCTATTCTTATAAATATATTGACTAACAAAAAAAAAAATATTAAAAAATTAAAAAAACGTATTATTCAATCATTTTTTTCTAAAATATTAAAGTGAGATAGATCGAAACTTTTAATTAAAAGTAAAATATGAGTTAAAAGGGTTAATATCTAATCATTTATACTCAATTCAAATTTGAAACGAATGTTTAATTTGATTCTTAAATAATAATAAAAATCTATCAACAAAACTTTGACAGAGTATAAACATTAGGATTTAATCAAATCAAAAAATTTGTAACTCTATCTTTACTATGCAACAAAAAAAAAAATCAAATATTCGTACCTCCAATTATACTTAATAAAAGAAATTAATGACTACAATTGTAGAGCTCAATCTATACTATTTAAATCATCAACTAAAATCTCAAAAAGCAATCTATATTATTTACCATTCACACCATATTTTCAATAAACATTTTACAAATTTTGCTACCCATCTTATTTAGACAACAGCCATTTTTTCAAACATAAATCATGCTAATATGAAAGTGAATACTCAAAATATATACAATACCATGATAATATATATTTTTTCTATTATGAACTTTGTATTTCTTTTAACTATCAATATATATGAGGTTGAACTTGGGAGTTCTATTTTCTCCACAAAATTATGGGCCATAAATTTAAATCCTTTAATTTGATATCATATTTAGATTGAATATATACATATATCAAAAGTTTTCTTTAAGTAAAACAAATTAAATATGATTTGACTTCCAAAAATAAAATACCTATCTAGAAAAGATTTAGAAATTGTAAATGTTTCTCTAACATCCTCCTTTTGAAATTTTGTTATATGATCATTATGGTTTGATTAATCTATAAATTAGTGTCTATTAATTATTAAATATAAAAGTATTATTTCAACTTGTTAAATTTCAACTAATACATTTACTGTCAATATTTTTTACTTCATCTTATATTAATTATTTATATAAAATTGAACAATTAACTATTAATGTTCTAATTATTTTAATAAGTAATTGAATTAAATATTTTAGTTAATGTTTAATATACAAAATTTCAATTGTTTTTATTAAAGGCGAGAGATAATAATTAATCAATACAACAGTAGGTTGAAAAATAATACATTATTCAATTTATAGGTACGTTAATTATTTTTTACATTTTGTTAAGTAGTTATTGTAGTTCGATTTATACAAAATTCATGAATCAAACACATATATTTAACTTTAAAACATTTCAAAATTCATACATCTAAATCCTACGTTGGGTGGGATGGGTAGATCTATCGTGAATTCGAGCAATATCATTTTTTTTATGAGTCAGTTGTTGGGAAAGTCTCCTTTCATACGGAGGAGTTCGATCACTTAGTGTGTTGTGTAGGTTTCTTTTATCCCTATAATACCCTAGAGAGGAGCTTGTTGAGTTATAGACCGTGGTCTCTACCTGATTTAGGTTGCTGAAAGATCATGATGCGTCTAAGTGCGAGGGCATTGGCTGATTTTCATCCGTGAATCCATCCGATTGCTTATCCTTGGTGGGTGTGAGAAGGTGGCATCAAATTGGGACACAAAAAATCTGAAAGTTCTTGTTGTGATTAAAGGGTTATCTATCTAGGTTTGATATTTAGTTCCATCCCCTTATTTGTTGGAGTCTGATTGTGCTTAACTTATAACTCTATTAATGGTGCGGGTGTTGATTTATTGAATATGTATTGTATTGTTTTATTTCGGACACTAGGTCCTTGTGTTTGTCTCTCGGTGCATCTAGGTCCTTGTTTTGTCTCTTGGGGCATCTTTTTGCGAATGATGTTGTTCACCGTCTTGCTCAATGGCTATTTCTTGGAGTAGTTGTAGGGTTTGTTTTGTTCCCCTCTCATGTTGATGTTGTTGGAGGGGGTTGTGTCGGATTGATTCTCCTACCGTGCTGTTTGTTTGGCTCTCGTTAATTTTTTCATAATATTTAAAAAAAATATCTACTGCTCATGTTCATAAAACAATGTCTACCGTTCAAATAAAAATGTCTTTAAACTAAGAATATATAGTGCAAAATACAATAAAAGTAGGGTTCTTGTTCATATATATCTATCAATAATATGGTTTAATTTTTACTAAAAAACGTCTCTTTAGTCCTCATTGATCTCGATACTAGATTCAAATTGATTAAAATTTGAAAATGGTAAAGGGTAGGATTTGATTCATTTTTTCAAATATATTGTATCGTCTTTAGTTTATTAGCGTCTTTTTAGATTAGGGAATGTAATTTCAACTACAAGACAAGCACAAATTATAATTATTTTAGTTTGTGAATTGTGATTTCCTACATACAAAAATTCTTATAATAAACAACTATATTGATTATTATATCAAATTGATTGATTATATCCTTCAACTCAGATGATAGTGTCTTTTTATTGTTTTTGTAATGTATAACAAACTTAGAGAGGTAGAAAAATGGACATATAGACTTTGTAAAGTTATTTCATAAGGTAGGAGATTCAATACTACTAACAAATTAAAGTTAATTTTATTGATTAAACACTATTGAGAACAATAATTAATTACGTGTCTAGTTAATAAATTTCAAAAACTAAATCTGTTTGTCAAATTTACAAATAATTTTAAATTGAGTTTGATTATTAGGTTTAAAAAATTACCCTCTTAAAAGAAATGGTAAAATATAACATTATTACAATATCTATTTTAATTGGGAACATAAAAAAATTAAGAATTATTCTAACGTGATTATAAAAGGATTAATATATCGTGTTTTAGTTCGGGAGATTTTTGTGCATAAGTATGTGAAAATCATTGAGGCTAAACAATTATATTTGTCATGCATTTCCATTCTTGATGAATATCTTTTTAAGAGTTAAATGATCTCTTGTTGTATGCATTATAACTATTTAGATATAGTTGTCATGCATAGATATACTTATTTACGTTCTATATACATGTGTGATAATGAATGTATATTAATAGTAAATGTTAAATGATACTTTATATATGAATGATGTGACACATTTTGTAATAGGCTCGAATAATGCGACTATCTACCAAGTTTAATAGTAAACTTATTTGTGTTATCCTACTTGAACTTGAGTTTAATGAGACAAGTGTAATTCATGGTGCAAAGAAGACATACGACGGTTATTTGTTGTATTTAAGTAAGTTTGTTATAATTATGTCATTCATCATTAATATCGTGCGACTGATCTGACTTGTTCGTGCGTTACTTATTAAGAATTAGGTAAACGAGTATGATAACTTGTTTTTATTTTTGCTTAAGCATTTTAATTTGTGATTTATAGTATTATCGAACTGCAATGTCAACAAAATAGCAAGCGTTAACAAATATAAATATTTGTTGAAAAAATAAAATTAATATGAATATGACTATTAACATTAATGTAGCAAAGGCAACCATAGCATATTTTTTAAAAGACAAATGTCATTTTGTCAACATGAGCTTAAAAGATTATATCAATTCAGTAATGTCTAATTAAACACAATTCTTTTAGTTAAGATATTGTAATGTCAACAAATTATTTCGATGTTGGAATCTAGTGATCGATCAAAAGTTTGAATTTTTCAACCTCATATGTATGGATTACAAAAAGAAAATATAACTCAAATGATTAAAATAATTGAACTAAAGAAAATGCAATCTAAGTGGTTCATGTTGTTCGACAAATTTCAAACTTCAATTTGAATTGATATTGTTTTCACCACTCTTACGCTTGAACAAAATTCAAACAACAACAATTTATTGACTAATACATTTTTTTTTGTAAACATATCCCAATTACGACTCTATAGTTTATGATTCGATCTTTCACCCTATAACTATTGAATTGAAAAAGAATAAGAAAAAACTGTGAAGGTGAATGTCGAATATGAATCCAACTTAAAAAAACACAATAAATCCAATAAAATAGACTCTTGCACAGTATATTTGATATCCAAATTAAGTGATACAATTTTTTTTATTGTGAATGAAAGAATTAAATATGTGATGTTGAAGTAGACTCTGGTGCAACTCATAAGGTTGGTTTTGACAATGGAGGATGGCATACTGATAAGGTATTAGAATATTTAAATGAAAAGCAATTGAATTAAACCTAATGTATGATTTCTAATTCAGCCGGACAGCATATCCTTAAAAGACATTTCATGTAATTTTCTTTCTCATATTATTACAAATAATAATAATAATAATAATAAACAAATATGAAAAAAAAGAATGGTGAAATCCCCAAAAAGCCCTAAACTCCTCTATTACACTACTCGCTTCCTAGAACACTTCTCTCTCTTCCCCTTTCATTTCTTTCCCTCTTTGTTCTTCTTCGTCTTCTTCACAACCAAATAGATCAATTTTTTCTTTTTTTTTTTTTTTTTTACAAACCCCTCTCCCCTTTCTCTCACACCTTAGTTTTCCTCCATACCCTCTCAAATCTGGTTTTTTCTTCTCTGTTTGCTGTTCTTTCTCTTTGTTTTTCTTCACTTTTACCCCTTCTCTTCTGCCCCTTTTCACCGATTACTGTTTTTTCTTTTCTCTCTCTCTCTCTCTCTCTCTCTCTCTCAAGTTTTTTTCTTTTTCTTTCTTCATCCTGTATTTGGGGTTTCTTGGTTGTGAAGAAGGATGAGTGGTGGTGGGTCTAGGGCTTCTTCAATCCCCAACAGTGTGAGGAAGACGATCGAGAATATTAAGGAGATCACGGGCAATCATAGTGATGATGAGATTTTTGCAATGCTTAAAGAATGTTCTATGGATCCCAATGAGACTGCTCAAAAGCTTCTTCTTCAGGGTACTTTTTCCTTTTGCTTCTACGACTCTTTTGCTCTTCTGGGTTTTCATTGCTTTGCTCTTTGAATCGTCTGTGATCCAAACTTTGGTGTACCCTTCTCTGTTTTGTGGTCTTTATGGAGTTCATCGACTTCTGGGTTGTGGGGTTCTTGGATTTCAGCTCTCGTCTCCTGCTTTAGTGGAAATTCGAGCTGACATTAATTCCACTATCGTGTTGTTTCAGTTTATTTTCTTTGCTTATTTTAATGACTGAACTTCAATTGGATTAACATATCCTCTCTTGGCGGTTTTGATCCCTCCACTTTTACGAAAGTGGAGTTTACTTTAGAACCATTTTAACTTCTCTTATGTGGGAATTTTTTTTATTAGTTTACAATCTTTTTTAAGGAGCTTTGGGTTGTTTATGATAATGGATGGGATCTTGTTTTATTCAATATCTTGAACTTGTAATGGGGCTTTAGTCTGCTGGTTGCTTTCATTTTGGGTTTTCTTTTTTTCTTTACTCTCCAGTTTATTGGTTGATTTATTGGAAAACTGACGTTTTTCAAATAGTTTACATTAGGAACAAGGTTCATGCTTTTGTTGGGCCTTTTGAGGTTGTGCAAACCTTGCCACTAAACAACATTAACCTTTTGGACATAGTATTGTTTTACTTTTATTATCAATTTTCATCAACGAATGATTTCTTGTGTATTTTTCTTTGTAATATTCATCAATTATAGTGGGTTTCATCATTTATAAGGTATTTTTTTCAATGCAAGGGAGAATACCAACAATTTGAGCATGTCACAGTTCTTCCCAAGAATGGATAACTATCTGATTTCCCGTGTACTGGACATAGTAAAGTCTTGCATCTACTGATTAGTTTTCACTTCGATATCTTTGTTTCTTGAACTGCTGACTTTTTAGGTTGTCATAAATTACTATAGAATAGGTTTTAGAGAAAGCTGTTTGTTCTCTGGCCAGAAGCTTCTGTTGAATTTTATTTATCATGGCACTCGTACCCTAAACTATTAATTCAAACTCTTTTATTGTATGTTAGTTTTTCCCCTTGTAACTATTTGTAACTGAGTTTTAGTGGGTAATTGGAACTTCAATATTAATAATAAAAAGAAAGCCCCCTTGGTTGGGTGTTTTTGAGAATTTTCCTAGTTTTATGAACTTTTCCATTTCTATTTAAAAGATAAAAGAAAGCGGTTCTTGTTTCCCACCTTCCTACTTCTTTTCTTTGTGTTTGTTTAGACAATATTAACAGCGGTCCATGTTGTTCTTCAGATACATTTCATGAAGTGAAGAGCAAACGTGAGAGGAGAAAAGAGGTAACACCTATTACAGCATGTTGATTCCTTATGGTACCCACATTTTGTTTAGTAGATATCATCTATTATGTCTGTGAGCCTTGAGTTATTTCAACCCATTGGGCTCGTTAATTATTGTTATTATTGCTGTCTTCTCGGGGGAGGACCATTGATGAAGAGGCATAATCATTTCATCTTTCTATTGATCAAATTGATGATTTGTTTTGTTTTGGTAATGTGACCATTCATCTCTGAACGCACATTGTTTAAGGTGTTCTGTCTTACGTGTTTGATTGGTTTTTGTTTGATAAGCTTTCTAACCTAAACAATGAACTAATTCTTTATCTCCCACCCAACAAACTCAAAATACTGTTATTGTAGAATGCAAACAATCGAGAGTCTGTAGAGTCACGGTGGAAAACAGGCATGCAGGGAAGGGGTGGTAGAGGTGGTCGTATAAATTCTTCTCCTCGTTATATTTCTCATGGTAAGCTGTTGTGAAAGATATTTGCTTCTGCTGCATTTTGTATGTTTATATCATAAGCACCATAGCATTTCTTTTGTTCACTTTATGTTATGATGTATTTAAGATACCACAAAGACTTGTTTAATATCAGTTCTTTTTCTTTTTTCAAAAGCCATCAGTGCTTTGTTGTTATGAATTTTCCTTGGGTTTTTCCAGTTTTTTTCTCAGTATTGATGAGTTCAATCTGGTAATGTTAGTTGTTTTATTTGTAAACTCCTATTTGTGATCAGATACTGGGGGTGGCCGGAACCCTGGACCTGGAAGAGAGAATGGAGTAAATCAATCAATTGAGAAGAGTGGCTCGTTATCCATGCCTACTTCTCAAGAGACAAAAAATAAAGAAAAAATACCAGTAACAAGGTGATTATGTTTCATTTTGTATTCTCAATTGTTCTAAGTTGATTGTCTAAGTTGCAATTTTACATGTAACCTTGAGCATGAATATTTTGAACAAGTAGATGATAAGGGTGTCTTTTGCAGTTCCCCATCTGTTGGAAATGGTGCCACAAATGTAGCTACCGGAAATGTTTCTGAAGCAACTTCATCTTCAGCGGACATAAGTGGTAAGGGGAGTGCATTGCCTCCTATAAATGCAAACAAGAACCCAAACCGAGCGCTTGGTACAAGGCTCTCAAGTGAGCGGCCCATACCGAACTCTGACAACAGCGTAGTACCAATCACAGTGGCGTGTTCATCAACAGCATTGAGCTCCTCATCTTTAGATCCATCCAGTGATGCACAACTACCAGGTCCGGTGGATGCAATTAAATGTGATGGGGCAAGCTTATCGCATCCTAATGAATCAAGCACAGCTAATCTCGTGGAAAATAAATTAATTCTTGGTCAGCACAGGACTATCAATTTGTTTCTTCCATTACTGTTGTAATCTTTTGACTTATGGTTAAACTAATACTTTTTTTTTGCATTGGGTGAAATAGAGACTTTGGAGATCAGCAACTCTCTGGCTCAAGAAAATCAACGAGTTAAATCTCCAAAAGTTGAGGAGAGCCTGCTCAATGAGATTTCGCCACCTTCTGTGTCATTACAGGGCAGCTCTAGTGCTAGTTTACCTTCTAATCATAATAAACGGCCACAACAAGTAATTGGTTCTCATAAAGGTACAACATTTGTTTTGGTTCCTCTACATCGACTTGACTACTTCAGTTGACAATGCTAGTTTACCTTCAAATCATAATAAACAGCCACAAGTAATTGTTTCTCATATAGGTATAAAATTAGTCTTGTATCGGTTTCTCTATGTGCCGATTTGATTCCTTGTGATAATACTTGGAGTTCTGATGGCTCTATTCTTCATATCACAAAATTGATAACTTACAAAGACAACCAAATGATAACTCACGTCTCCATTCTCTTGACATAAAGACCATCCATTCTTGACATCTCCTTCAAAAAAGTTGAAAAAAGGGATAAACTTCCGTAATTGGATCCTCTCCAAAGACTTGCTTGGTTCTGTTGGTTTCGTTTTTCCTTTATACTATCCTATGTTATAATAGTTTATACATATATAAGGATAGAGATAATGATCATGGTCAAGGAAAGAAAAAACTAAAGTCTCTGTTTCAAGAAAAAAGAAAGAAAAAACTAAAGTCACCTCAATTATGTCCGGCGAATTTTTGTTTGAAGCCAGACTAACGCCAAACTTTTGAATGATATTACCTCTAATGTTCATGGAAATTCCATTGAGGACTCAAAGCTTTCAATTTCTTCTCCTTAGGATTTCAGTCTTCCAAAGCTTGACAAAAACGAGGGGCATTCTAGCGAAATATTCCTTGATCGATCAATACTCACGTTATGAAAACTCCAAACATTCCTTGATTATTTTTTCTAAGGATGCCAAGCTTTTCATTCCGGAAATGAAAAGAGATCATTGCTCCAAAATAAAAAGTAAACAAAACAAAGTAAAATTCCAAATAAGAGAGATCAACTAAAAAGGAACATTAAAACTCACCAGTTCCTATTCAAATCTTGGATGGAATAATCATTGACATTATTGTTGAGTATTACAACACAGTAGTTGAGAAATTCATCTAATCTATATCTCTAATTGGCTTAGTTAAGTAGTCTACTACATATGACCACTTGGTTGAATTCAAGGTTTTGTATTCAGATGTTTGGTCCACTTGATTTTAATTTTTAATCTTTGTTAAAAAAACTTTAACATGCACATAATAGTGACTTCTTTTATGTGGTTTACATACATGACAGCTAGTTCTAATAAGGAATGGAAACCAAAGACGACAAGTTCCGTTGCTATACAGCAATCGAGAACTGTCAGTGGGGCTGCTGCTGCATCTGAGGTTCCAGGCGTTACCATTGATGTGACTGAACATTTAGAGCCTGTTTCGAGGGTCCTTGATTCGGAAGAGGCTACTATGAAACTGCAGAAGAAATTAGAAGAGTTGCATGTGTCAAAAAGCCAGCTTGTTATTCTTCCGAACCACATCCAGGTTCCTGAATCTGAACGATCAAAGCTAAGCTTTGGAAGTTTTGGCATTGGTTTTGGGGTTTCTGCCATTGTTCCAAGCGGTCAAGAGAGTGACCAGAAACATACACCCGTTTCTGAAGCGTCAGTGGATGGCGATGAAAATGTAGAGGATGAAGCTTCGAGGTCGGCAATTACAGCTCTTAATTTGTTTTTAACTATGTCATTGGCTGAGTATTTTACTTTTATCGAACCAAATTTTGTTTCGTTTTTTTTTTTGGGTTTTTAAAGCTCTTTTTTATTTGCTCCTCTGACTGTTATTCGATTCATTTGGGAATTAAGTAGGGGTATCAAGATGTCGTTTTGTACAGAAGTCTGTTTGCAACTTCATTTCCAGTGTCTCTTATATGCATCGAGAGTACTTCCCTGTTTTTGATTTAAAAATATTGTATATCGTGGTTTAAATTCTAATTTTTTATTTTTATTCTTCTTTTTGTGTGTGTGTGTGTGTGTGTTAGAATTCCTTCTAGTACTTCTTTTCTTTTTTTCTTTTCTAGTAAATTATTGTATTAGAAAAGTTAATAGTGCTGGTAGTCCATATGCTATAATGATCCATCTAGCTCTCTCTCTCTCTGCTGTTATTTTGGTGATCATAGTAAGATGTGGAAAGTATTTCATATTAGAATGAAAAAAAAATTTCTGTGGGGGGGTTATTACGTGGGGGTAATATTATTTCTTATTAGTGAAGAATGAGAAATTGGTGTAAAAACCTTTTTTTACAAAACTTACATGATTTCCTTTCAGTTATCCCAATGCCTTGAGAAGTACTGAAGAAGTGGATTCTCCTGATCATCCACAATCCCCTGTTTGTGTGCCTGAGGATTTATCGACCAGTGGAGGTGAACTTCCATCAAGCACAATTCAGGAGTTCAATGATTTAAAGCAGGAGACAGTATTACCTTCCGGAGGTCACACAAACTCCGTTCCCCAAACTTCTTCAAGTTACAGTTTTGGATTTATCTCCCCTGTAGTTGGGAGTCAGATTACAGCTGTTGAAAACTCTGATTCTCAAGGCCGCGATGCTTCTCGTCTTCCCAGCTTTGTCGTAAGCACTCAATATAATGCTTTATTATATGCCGATCTGTTAAGTTTTGTAAGGTTAACTTGTAACATCCTCAGAGTATCTAACATACATAATGCTTTATTATATGCTGAACTCAAGTTTTGTATGGTTAACTTGTAACATCTCCAGTGTCTCACAATTTTAGATATGAATCTCCTTATTGATTTAGAGTGGCTATTTCATTCTTCATAGTGTCATGGTGGTCATGCCAATGAGCTTCATTGTCCTATAAAATTTATTGGAAATTTCATATTTGCTACATTTCTTGTAGGTTCAACAACCTTTTGATCCTTCGAGTTACTATGCCCAGTTTTACCGGTCGGGTGAGAGTGATGGTCGACTTTCCCCCTTTCTTTCTCCTGGAGTTGCTGCTAAGTACAATGGCAATGTTGCGTTGTTGTCTCCTTCAAGCTCTCAATCTCCTCAAGAGGTACTCAGGTTTTTCATTATTGTTGTTCGTTTAGGTCTTCATTCAGACAAATGTTATAAGGGGTTAATTGTTATGTTACCCTGGTACATGATTGACTTCTTGAAGATCCTGTTGCAGTTAAATTACTAACTATCTGGGACTTTATTGTTCTTTTTGTATGCTTGTATTGTTTTCTACTGTTTGAATTACAGCCGGGAGAGCTCTTGGATCTTTTAAAAAATCTCTTCCATAATCTGCTTGCTGTTTTAATCAATCATCACCAGTTTAGGGAACTCTATTGGGTATTAGATTGTCGCGCTTTGTTCATCCTTCAATCTGTCTCTTGTACTAGATTGCTTGTAGTGATAATCTCCTGTTATTCTTATTTTGAGTTTGGTTTGTTATTGGATGCTTAAGATTATGATCAATAAACCCCTACGTATTTTGCTTTCACCCTACACAACAACAGAACTTGCAACAATGCAAATTACTTTATTTGTTTTAAAACCAGTATTTATGCTGTTGTTTGTTTGCTTGTAGGGTGTGGTTTTGACTACAGCAGGTCCAACAGCACTGTTAACTCAAGCCGCTGGGCTCATGCAGAGCTCCATAGCTGTGACTCAGCAGCCTGTCCCCGTTTTTCGACCTCCAACTGGGGTCCATATTTCTCATTATCCCCCCAACTACCTACCATATGGTCATTATTTCTCCCCCTTCTATGTTCCACCTCCCCCCATCCATCAATTTGTTGGCAATAATCCATTTCCTCAACAACCTCAAGGAGGCAATATCTATCCAGCTCCGCCAGCAGCAACTGCTGCAGTTAAATATTCAATTCCACAATACAAGATGGGAGCCAATTCTGGTAACTCATCTCACATTGGCGTGCCCAGTGGTTATGGCCCTTATGGCTCTTCAGCATCAGGCTATAGTCCTAGCTCTGCTGCACCAGCTGCAAATACCACCGCTAATGAGGACCTTGGTGCATCGCAGTTCAAGGAAAATAGTGTATACATCACTGGACCACAGGTTGGTGCTGCCCTTTAATTTTCATTCTCTTCAAATTAATAAGATAATCCATAAAGTAATTATCGTACATGCTAAATGGTGACAGTGGGCATGGGAGTGTCAATATACATGCCAAAAGAGAATAAACTAACTGTGAGAACTGTACACTTTAAGAACCCTTCAACTTAAATAGTCATAGTTTGATATTGTTTTTTCTGTTCCCTGTCACCACTGTCATCACACCTTTGGCCTACGGCAAGTTATAACGACAATAAACTTCAAGTGTGCAATGGAGAAAAACACTGAACACTGTAGGAGAAGTTGGATGAAGAATTGAATTGGGGTCTACTGTTGTCCCAACTCATCTTAGGTTTAGTTGGTAATCTGGGGTGGGAAGTGACAAATCATCCATTTTGTAATAGACAATAAAATGAGGATGTAATAGTTACAAGCATCATGGAGCTCTGATGAACTGGAGGAATCCATAGGCCGCTTTATTGTTTGCGCCAACATTCACGTCAAACTAAAAAAACTGGAACCTCTACTTGATTGGTTTCTTTTGCAATAGTGGAAGATGGAAGTTTTCAAGTCAGAAATCGTGTTTGGTAGAAGGAAGAAAATGAAAAAGGGAAAAGAAAGAAATAATATATCACGGTTGCGTGCCTTTCGTTGAAAATTTTATTAAGTAACTGCTGATGTATGATGATGAACGATTCTTTCAAGTACTAACAGCTTCATAGTGAACAAATACCAAATAACATATTTTCAAATTACTTCATAATTGAAAAAAGTATTTAAAGAATATAGTTTAGCAAATAATTTGTTAAAAAGAAATATGAAGTAGCCCTTACTAGATGTGCAATATCTTGAAGTTTGTTGAATGAACAATAATTGGATCCTTTTCCTCTTCGTATTTAGAGTGAAGGTTCAGCTGTGTGGATTGGTGCACCCGGAAGAGATATGTCGAATTTGCCCACTAATTCGTTCTACAACCTTCCACCACAGGGTCAACATGTGACCTTTACACCAACACAGACAGGTCATGGTACATTTGCCAGTATCTATCACCCAGCACAAGCAGTAACTCCAGGAACAGTTCACCCGCTTCTGCAACAATCACAAGCCGTGCCTGGAGGAGGAGTCGATACGGTAGGACCCGGAGGTAGCATTTATCAACAACCTCAACACTCGCAGATGAATTGGCCGAGTAACTATTAGGTAACTACAAATCAGAAGCTTTTTTCTTAAAAAATTAATATTGGGATTTTTGGGAGAGCTCCCAGCAATTGTGGATCGAGAAAAGAATATCAGGGGAAGAGTTGGCTATTGACTGGAGAATGTTTTAGAGGAGCAGGAAAAGACTGATTCTACTGTTTGCTTGAAGTGAGTACATGAAAGGTGAAGCCCACCTATAACAGATATTTACCATTTTAAGTTAGTTCAACTAGGCATGTGCAGTTGTTCTATTTCTTGCAGCTGGTGCTATATGGAATATCTCTCCCTCTCTCTCTCTCTCTTTCTTTCTCTCTCTCTCTCTCTCTCTCTCTCAATTCTTCATTTGATAAGCTTTTTCGAGCGTTTCTATTGTTGAATTCTTCAAACTGAGAGAATTTGCGAGTCAAAAGTGTTGAGAAATCTTTTTGCATTCTTTCTTCTTTAATTTGGAGATCTTATAGGGGCTTTTGAAAGAAAGGTAAGATATAGGCTGGTGAAGAATTTTTCCTTCTTTAATTTTTCAGCTACCTTACCTGTAAAGTTATTTGATGATAGCAAGAAAAAAAAAGTTGTATTCATGTAATCCAGAAAATGTGAATTGTTTTGGTTGACTGATTTATATTTTAATACTTTAGTTCTCATCTTCCTCAATTAGACATGACCTTTACCATTATTATTTTTCTTATATTATTCTATTTTTTTTCTTCTACAAATGTGACGTTTCTTCATTTCCTTCCATGTTTGAAGTGTGAACTACCATTGTAGCAGCAGTTGATTAAAAATTAGACTACTACTTGGAGTAACAGAACCATGAGAATCAATTTTCAACTTTTGATTATGGATTCTATACAACTTTGTATTCTCCTAAGAGTAATCATGGGGTCTGTATGGAAAGCTTATGTCAACTGTCAAGTTTCATTCACTTTTTCAATTCTGTTCAGGTGATTTTCTTTACAGTCAGAAAAGAACTTGATGGCCCACCATATTTCATTTGTCATTATATTGTTGTTTCAAGGGAGAACTCCTCTTTTCATGAAGGAGGGGTTCCCTCTAGGGTCTGAATTGAACCCTTTCCTGCCTCAATGAATTTTCCCTCTTTTGCCATGGTCACAGAATGGTTTGGCCATTGAGGCCGACTATAGCAAGGAGTGAAGATTGAAAGTTGAAATTACTGGCTATGATAGCAGATTTCAAATACACTTGAACGGAAAAATATTGTGGATTTTGTCAGGAAATGTTTACATCAGTTGTGGAACAAAAAGAAAGTGCATAACAAATTTATTGAGACTTACAATTCAAATGGGGAGGAATGTCATCTTTAGAAGAACAAAACCGCTTGATTAGCACTACAACAAATCAAACTTGATATTTTGAAAGGTTTTGTCAGTCTGAATATGCAATTGCACGTAGTCTAGCAATAATGACAAATAAAAAGACCTTTGAGATTGGAGCAGAAATTTTGGGTTGTAAAACCTAGTCTTGTCTTTTTATCTCCCAGCACCTTTCCACTTTTTAACGGGGAAGATGATAACTTTCTTGCCTTGCCAGAGTTGTTACTTCCTCTAATACATATAACTAATTATGTCATATTCGCACTATGAAAAAAAGTGTCATGATCGTTTTTTTTTTCTCCTTTTTTCTAAAGGTTAACAATTAGATAGTATATTAATACAATTTCTTATAAAAAACTACAATTGTATTTTTAGTCATTGTTTATAATTGAAAAATAGTTAAAGGTCATGAATTAAATCTTTTTTTCTTTTATATAAATACAATGTGAAAATATATAAGAAAACTCTTCGTCTATCATATGTCTTGATCGTTCTTACATTTTGTCATATGTTTTAACTTGCGTAAACTATCTATGATAGTTTTGTATGACTCCCAAATTATGTGAAACATAACATATTACATTAAAACAAGTAATTTTCTTACAGAATGTTATACTTTATATAGTGTGTGACTGTTTATGCTAAACATCCGACCATATGTTGTATCATTTCACTCGTCGCATTAGAAAAATCAATCTTTTTAATTTAAAAAACTAATACTTATCAAATAAAATATCAGAAAAATTACAAAAAAGAAAAAAAAAACCTGAAAATTGTCTACTAATTATCCTCTCAAGTATAAAAACAGATAAAAAAAAAAAAACGTATCTTTCTTTTAGTTTGATATTAATTTCAATATATATAAATTAAAACTTCAAGTGTATTACGAATTTATCTAATTATTTCCTTAAAATTGTTGACTGTTGACACTCTCCTCTCTCCATATCACCAGTTTCATTCTCTCTCCCATATCAATCCCTTACACTCTCCATCTAAGCGTTTGAGCATTTGTCATTAAAACAAATTCACCATTCTTATCAAGTAAAGGTGATTCTCAAGTATGTTTTCCCACGAGCAATAGTCAAAGAACAAATTAATTTGAACAGAATTTGGGGTTGTCCTTCATTGTCAACTCAAATCTTTTATCTGTCTTCTTCCAAGTTAATTTTTCAAGCATTGGGATTTTACTATATGTTTTCCTTCTTCAATGCTTCCTAATGCTAGTGAAAAACTAACCATGGCCACTAATTAGGTGTACATAATCATCTCAACCTCATTCAAGCTACAAGTCACTATCTCATCACAGGAGCAAAGCCCAATATAGAAAATTTGAGAGCTTGAATGTTGCTTCAAAAACCAGTGTTTGCCATTTTTGAGATCTTTTGGACTATTTGATTGATGGGGCTAAAAGAAATTGGGCCAAAATATACTTTGATTTGGTTTTGCAATATTAAGTTTTTACAATTATGAAAACTGTTCAAGTTTCAACTCCAGTTCCCTGCATCTCCTTTATTTTTTCTTCTTTTGGTAGATCTTTTCTCTGTATTTTGTTTCATTCACAGCATGCAACAATCTATAGGAATAGAGTTTTTTTTTTTCTTCCAAACATCAAACAAATTATTGTAGAGGACAAAAGCAAGAAACTAAGCCAAAACAAATTTTGAACAAGAAAAGAAGATAAGAAATCTTAAGAAAAAAGGTTGGGTGATGCCAGCTAAAGGTTAAACAACCTCTAGATATATTCATTTATAAACTTCTGGGTTGTATCAAGTTGGATGTCCAACTTGCTGGAGTGCCAAAATCTGATAGTGATAGCTGTACCTGACAATCAACAAACGCAAGATATTTAACAAAAGAACCAACAAAACAAAATTGAAATATTCTTTCTTTAGTTTATTTATCCCTAACGCTTCCTCTAACAGATATTCATTTGACCGTGTCAACATCTTACTGTTGACTCTTGAATTACATTACTTTACATGGAAGAATAAAGACAGGTTGGTAGCAGAAAGTTACAAAGGAAGATGGGCATATATATGTTTTTTAAAATTCAAGGAAATGGTTGTACAACATAGAGAACTTATCCTAGTAAGGTAAGGTCGTAAGAGGGAGATATGTGTAGCTCAAGCTCGAGGGAGAAGTTCTCGAAAGCTATTATCAACCTGTTTAATTTCTTTCAAAACGTTAGTCTATACTCTCTCTCTTCATTTTGGAGTCCATTCTCGTTCTACCCTTTTGGTATTCAAGCATATGATCTACAGAATCACGTTGACTATCTCATAGATGGAGCTGCTCGATTTCCATGGAGCAACTGTAATGTTCAGTTTCACGAAGATAAGTGAGGGAGAGAAGGCAGTTTTCAGCATCACAGCATATAGTAGAGGAGGCTTTCACTTTGATTTTAGTAGGTTTAAGGAGGCTGAAAACTGCAAGAAACGTCGAATAGGAAAGACTTGGTATTTGAACCGTGCCTTGTTCTAGCTACAGTCCATTAGCAGCCAAGTAAAGGAATACAAGCAGCGGGGGTTGTTTTGAACAGAATTATGAAGATGACTCTTACCAACATAAGTCAAGTCAAGTGTAGTGAGGAGGGAGGAAAAGGACAACTATAGAAAGACTAAGTGAAGTACTTCTTGAAGCTTCTCTTTTCCGAAGACTAACGTGAGAACTCAGTCGATATATGATCATAATACTCTAGTAAATATCCTGCTCCATGGATAAACAATATTCTGACTTAAAAAAACTTACAAGATATAGCATATAAGTTGTCACCAAGATTTGTGCAATCCCCAACTCATCAATTAAAACAATAATTTCAGAAAATTAATTCCCATGCTGTCAAGTGTCAACCTTAATATCAAACAAACAGAAGCTGAAGAACTTTTAGCATACTCAGAGAATTCCATATACAAAGAAAGTGAAATAATAGTGCATTAACTCAAAACCTAAAAGCTAAAGGCACAAGCCAGAAACTAGAAGCGTAGAACTTCATAAACATGTATTTACAGGGACAAAACTTTGGTCTCTAGGACATACATCAAACTTTGGTCTCTAGTGCTGTACATGAGTTTTCCCCTAACTAGATTTGTAGCACCGAACACTCACCAAAAGCAAGATTTCCCTTCTTCAGACATTAGAGGAGTTCTGCAAAGAGGGCATGTGATGTTCCAGTAGTCCAGCCACTTCTCCAAGCAATCTGTGTGAAAAAGATGGCCACATGATAAGTGATTTATCGCCGATTCAGGTTCAAATTGAGTTAAACAGACCGAGCAGTCATGTTCACGACGTTCTGAACTCGGTACTTTATCGAATCTAATCCTTGGACATCGGTGTCGAAACATCTCAAGGTAATTCCAAGAGGAGCCACAATTGGGATCTCCCAACTCTGAGGAGCTTTCAAAGGAATCTGGTGATGGGACTACAGTTGATGGCCATGAGAGACGGATTCCTACCATGTGAAGGATTAAACGAACAATGCATTTGAACATGGAAATGGATAGAGCAGTGTTTACAAGAATCACGTTCAGAACTCCTTCCGACGGAGCTGGGAGACTGGAGAGACCCATCGTGATTAAAGAAAACTTCACAAACTCAGTCGGTACAGCAGGAATAAAACTAGCAGATTGATCAGAAATACACAATGATTCAGAGCTTGTAATTTGCAAGCAAGCCTTTCTTCACGACAGAGCTGAAACAAAAGTAAACAAACAACTAAGAACCTCTTGCTTTTTCTCTCTTTTTTTTTTTTTGGATGAACCATGTAATAAATAACTGAAGTTCATGAACACATCGTCAGGAAAGAAAATGAACTAAGCAACTAATTAATGAAATTTCCATAACCAATAGAGATCAGGAGCAGAAACTGAGGAAAAACAGAAGGTAGTTCATTTAGTTCCATTAAAGTATATGAAATGACAATTTATCACATGAATCATGATCCACCTACCATTCAAGAATAGATTTATGTAAAAGCAAACCCTATGGTTAAAGATCCAATTACAAAATCTTCCACCAGGCACAAAGAGAAATTTCAAGAGACTAAAAACCCAAGAACAAAAAATCCTCATAACATTCCACAAAACACTCTTGAGGGATTAAAACCACACAATTTTCAGTGAAAATGGGAAACCCTCCTCCATTCTCAAACATGATAAAGAACAATAATCCCCCGGTGGTCAAAGTAAGTTGAGTCTACCAGTGAAAAAGAAGAGAAATTTATGAAACTGAAATGCTCAAAGAGTCGTTTCCTTTACCAAATTCAGAAACTAAACAAAACCCATTAGAGGAAAGCGAACACTTCTTTGAGAAAGGAAATGAACAGGAAAAGGGATTAACGAAAACTTACTTCAATTGCTTTTAGTACTGTAGAAGAGAGAAAATAGAAGAGAGAGTAGGATCGAAAAGGGAAAAAAATTGGAGAAAAAGAGTGGAATTGTAGAGATGGTAAAGATTGAAGAAGATTGAAGAAGATTGATGATCAGTAGTTCATCTTAATTCGACCAATTCACTGTCCTTTTGGCCACTTATATAGGCGATCGGAGGAACCTCGTCGCACTCAACTCACGTGCCTCCACCCTTCGTTTTATTTCTATTCATAAAATGAAATTTCCAATACTTTATTTCAAACAATATTTTAGTCCTTCCAATTTCATGAAAATGTTTGTGTTCATAAATTCAAAAATAATAAACCATAAGATTAAAAATAACTCACTAATTAATTTTCCTTTCATATGCAATTTTTTAAAAAAAGTCAATAATTAAAAAATAGTTTTTATTTTTAAAATTCAGACCAGAACTAAGCTTAACTTTCATTAAATATAATAAAATGATAAAATAAGTAAATATTCTAAGTGAATAGAATGATTAAGTTTTTTTTAGGTATATGATTCAAATCTTTCTTAGCCTCATAAAAGATAGTATTAGTGAGATTCTCATTCAAATCTTCATACTTTGTATTTATTATATGGTTGAGCCCCTGTTTATTGACTCCTTACTATATCCTCTAACCGAGTAGTTATGTCTAGTCTATCGCACACGAGGAATTCAAATACAACTCCAGAATGATCCTTTAATATATTTAACAATAGTATAACATGTCCATGACCATATAATATGATGTTTTAAATAATAGTAATAATTGGACACACTTAAATTTGATAATATTATTATCGAAATGATAGTGTGACATGGTTGGAAATTTAAAAGATGTAAAAATGAAAAAGTGAAAAAAAAAATGGGGCATTCCGAGAATTGAACTCGGGACCTCTCGCACCCTAAGCGAGAATCATACCACTAGACCAAATGCCCACATTTGCCTAAAATAATAAAATTATATTATTTATAAAATGGAATATGTCATAGTAAATAATTGAAGTAAATAGTTAAACAACTATATTATATTATTTAGTTAAAATAGTTAAAATAAATAGTTACTTTTATATATATTTTTTTTTGTTTTATTCCAATATTCTAATTTTTTAAAAAAATTCAGCTTATTATTATGGTGTGTTTGCAATAAAACTGCTTGATTTTTTTTAAAAAAATTGCATTTATCTTAGCTTATTATATAGTTATTTTATCTATCTCTCACTTTATTCTCTTAAATCTATATATTTCCAAGTTTATATATGCATGTCTTGTGAAATACAATTTTCATATTTGGAGTAATTTTGAAACTTAAAAATATAAATAATAATAATAATAAACAACACTATGAATGACGTGACAATATTTATAGCTAAAATTTATCGAATCTCATAACGGACATGAGGCATATCCAAGAGGTCCAAATGAGATCTCAATGAAGTCTAAGAAAACAAAAAAAGAACAAACCACCTATCCTAATGGCCTTGTGGGTTCCAACCCATGATTTTACGGGAACTTTTTTTATTTTTCGCGAAGCGCTCTGATTCTTGTCTCTTCTCTTGCAAGCCCTACCTCGTTTTCCTAAATGAAACTCGGAGGAACAAAAATACAAGATTTAAAGAACAAAGTCCGGAAAGTTGTCTAATCCTGAAGAAATGATCCAAGAAGAGCATGAAATTAAACAACCCAATTTGAGGCAATGCTTGACATAGAAAAGACAACATCTAATCTAAAGACCCACTTTTGCACGCCTACAATCGAAGACAACTAGGCTATTCAGTCATAGATTTCTAATTTGGAAAGAGAGATTGGTTATAAGACCAACTTTTCCTAATTGGTTCCTTAATGTATATTGAACACGATATTTGCACATATAGACACATATACATATATATCAAGTAAGTTCATGTGTATTCTTCCACAAACTATTTATGGCAAGCACAATACCCGTTTTATTCTAATTGTTCTTCATGTTATCCATTTTCAAAAGATACAAATGAATTGTCGTTGACGTGTAAAGGTTCAAATGCATTTCTCCAACTAAATATTATCATCATATTATATTCTAAACATAACGAACGTCAATCGAAAATGGCTAATATAAGAGTTTCATATGAAATAATAGCGATGGAAATAGAGAATAAAAAAACCAAAGTAACCGATATGATTAAGTTTTATTGAGAAGCATACAGAGAGATTAGTCTTTTCTTCAAGGGACTTTGTATTGTGGATGTGATTGAATGATATGAGTATGTGCCATGTGGATCAAGCATAGACATCCAATCATAATGTTTTGACAAAAAAATTAAGTTGATTGTAAAGCCATGGTTACACTTGTACACTCTACCAACTTGCACCTCATTATTGTCTAGCTATATAACTGTGCATTCACAAATAAAGTTGATATGTGTTACAAAATAAATTATCATGACTCTCTCTAATAATGTTCTTTTGGTGTTTAGAAAGGAATATGATCATAAGCACCACATCACTAGCTATTTTATTTTTTAAATTTTAACTAAGAACTCCATATCAACATCTTAAAAAAAATTAAAATTATTTATAAAATCTAGCCAAGATTTAACTTCTACCATAATTATTATATTTTTAAATATTGGAAGATTTAGTTTTATGATATCTAAATGAAGAGAATAATTATACGTTATACGTACGTGTTATTTGCAACTAATCATTATTTATTTGAGTTTTCAATAATAAAATTTATGATAATATAATTTATTTCACTACATTTTCTAAATTACAAAAAATAGTAAGTGTAAAACCCGATACTCCTCTTATAACCATCTAATTACTTGTTATATTTGTCATATTCTCAATATGCAAGAAATATGTGACATGTGCTGTTTTTTTCTAAATATTTTTATCATATGATGAAAATTTTTCTACCTTTAACTATAGCATTACAATTTTCTGCTCATAATCGCTTTTAGTTTAATTTTCAATAACACAGTTACGCTTTGATGATCAAACATGCATTTACATGTGCACCCTAAAATATTCATCAAACGTGGCTTCAAGTCCTGGTTATGTACCTATTTATTCTTTTAAATAATGTATACCAAATACAATTTATTATAACTTATACTAAAACAACTCTTCTATCACATACTATATTAGAACTCATAAGTTATAATAATCAATCAAACGTTACTAACACACTACCATATAATATTAAAGATGACATAGCTCAATTTAGTATATCCAGTATATACTTTATACAAAACGTCGACATCAACATAATTTAACAGATTTTTTTATAGGTTAGTGTTAACAAATAAATTTATGGTTCAAATCTTCTACGCTACACAGAACAAAAACAAAAACCCATCCACATAAGCCAATAAAAACAGTGAAAATGTTAAAATATCAACTCAAGTATGGCGTTTGAACTGATGTGAACGGACACGTGTGGGTTCCAAATCGGCAGGGCTCTAAAATGCGGGGGTTCCACAAGGATTACGTGTACATTTGGCAACACGTGTTGCAGTACAATATGGCCACGTAAATTCCGCGTAATAATTCTTGAAGCCCACATGTATAAGAGCGTTACACATCTACAAAGAGTGTAATCTCCAGGTGTCAGTGTATGATTGTGCCGCCAGAGGATATCGTGGTCCCTTGTTGTAGCATAAGAGAGCCCGCCGTAGAAGAAGTGACAGGTGGCAAACGCATTTAATAGTATCCCCCAATTAGTATTGTACTATGAACTTAATGTGTGACACAGACTTACATAAATTTACCTTTTTTTTTAATTTTAGATCCGTCCATGTTTGTCCTAGAGATTACTTTTTCTTTTGATAAAATTGATAAATACTTGTGTCCACCAATTTAGAAGGTTTTACGTAATTGAAACCGATACATATAATTATCTCAAAATTTTTAAATAGTTGTATTGTATGTTTAGTAATTAAAATTTTAGGTTTTCATCAGTTATTACTTTCAAAATTGAAAAGCTCTAACACAAAACGTTTAAAATGAATGTATGGTATGTGAAATTGTGGGTGAGATGACATAATGTTAGCTGTGGCCTTGTGGATAGGAAAGAAGAAATTTGTCGATATATGAAAAAGAATATTAAAAAGAGAAAGAGAGGAGGTGGAAGACACAGGGGACAAGTTGGGCCAGCTGGAAGAACGGCCCAAATAAGATCCAGTGAACCAATGCGTTGGGAAAGGCCCAAATGCAGCCTTAGGGAAATGGAATCACGTGGGTTTCACGTGTCAGCTTCCTTTCTATTTTTGTCGTAAGATGAGATGACAGTTGGCTCTTCTTAAGTATTCCATTCCAATACGTTATGTCTTATAATAAATTGCTTACATAATAACAATGACTAAATTATTGCAATTACATTTAAAATGGTTAAATTATAAAATTAGGGTATTTCTTTAAATCAAGATATTATTCTTACAAAATTAAATTAAATTTAAAAACTCAAGTAAAGACCTACAATGTGATATTTTTAGATATTAAATTATGTTTTATTAACATGTTTCTGGTTTTTTTTTTTTATAAAAATCAATATACAATGTTTTATAAATAGAAATTTTGAAATTATACAATTATTTAATATTGTACTTAATTATATGATTATTTTTTTAGTTGCTATATTGGTAAATTAAAGAAGCGGTCATTTTGCTGTATATGAAAGGATAGAGAAAATGTAACAATTTAGGTATAGGTTTTTTAAATTAAGATCATACTCAAGTACTCTATTTATATTTTTTAGTTGTATAAGCATTTCATAACGAGATGAAAAGAAGCACATGTTTGATGTGTAATCAATAACCACCACCCTCTAAATAGTCGCATTATTATATTTGCATCAATTGGTGCTCATCAAACACGTACTCTCATAGTGTTGCATTCTACCGACACTAATTGGACATATACTACATATTACTTTGATTTTAAAATATATAAATATATTTTTGTGATTAAAAATTAGGAAGACTCTCACAACCATTTTCTTTTGAATGAACACCGAATTTACTAAAAATAAAAGGAAAAATCAAAATGATATTAATTTTAGAATCATTTTGATCCTACTAAAAAAGGTTATTTAAAAAAAAATTATTTTGATACTACCAAAATTTATATCCTAATTTGGGTCTTATTGCTTGAAAAATGATATTAATATTAATAATAATTCTAAAATATTTAAAATCAACTTTTTTTAAAAAAAACTATTTGAAAACATATATATAATAATTAAAATATAAATTTTACATTTTACATTTTTTAAAAAAGAAAATCATTCAGAAAAGTATAGAAAAGATATATAAATATTTAAATAAGTTTTATTTAAATGTAAAAAAAAACAAAAAAAAAACAAAAAAAAAACTTATAAACAAAATGGAGAAGCCGAGTCACCTCGCCCTTTTTTTTTTTAAAAAAAAAAGAACGTCAAAATCAGCATTATTTTGGTAATAAGTTTTCAAAACGACCCTATTTTTGTACTTAATTCCTCCTAATCTACCCGTATATACATTCTTATCTATTCAATGGAACCATTCTAACCAAACTAGTACTTACTTTATATTTATTGCATGTGATTAAATTATTGGAATTTTTAGACTAAAAAAACTAAATCCTTATACATGCTAAACTGCTAAATCATATATGTTATATTGAGTTTTATATCATAAGACTCGTTATTTGTAAATGTTAAATTATTCTATTATCTAGAGATATTGTTTAATGAATTATTATTGAATAATAGATTTTTTCAATGTAAACTTTGAATTTAATAAAATAAAGTTTCTTGTCTATAATAATAAGTTCTTTGCAACAACTTGAGGCTTATAAATCTAAGAGTTGGATATGGAAAAGTCATCTTAACAAACCATATTCATCTCAACAAACCATATTCTTCTAAAGCCTATGTTTAGCATTTAAGACTAGGTCACGTTAATCTCAATAGGATTGAGAGATTGATAGTGTGAGTTTATTAAAGGGAAAATGACTAAATGATCTTTTATTGGAAATTTTTTTAGAGCCTTAACTCTTAGAACGTTGATGTGGTCGTTTTGGGATTCTTTTCTCCCACTTGGTAAGTTCATTTAATCAAACACTATGTTGTAAAGTATGTAAAGTATGCAGTATGCTTAATAATTGGAGAATGAAGGCATAAAACTATATTATAGAGATCAATGAATTGGTAGAGAGTAGCAACGCGAATCAATTGATGGTCGTTACTTGTAGTCACTTTTAGTTGAGTACAGAACTAATACATTAGATGAAGATGAACAAGAGGTAAGGTTAATTGATTGCCAGTTTGGACAATGAAAACCGCTTCATTCAATATCTAATATAAATTTGCTGTAAAGTTGTGTTATGCTTGATAATGCTGTAAAGTAAAGTATTCTCTCAACTTCTCTTTTCTGAAGACTAACCTGAGAACTCTTCGATATAGATCATAATGCTCTAGCAAATATAATGCTCGATAGACAAACAGTATTCGACATCAAAAAAACTTACAAGATATAGCATAATATAAGATAGTCACCAAGATTTGAGCCATCACCAACACATGAATTAAAACAATAATTTCAGAAAATTGATTTCCACTGTCAACCCCAATACCAAACAAACAGCAACTGAAAAACTTTGTACCATACTCACCCAATTCCATATACAAAGAAAATGAGTAATAATGTATTAACTCAAAGCTAGAGTGAATTAACTCAGAACTAAAAGCACAAACTAGAAGCATAGAACTTCTATGAACATGTATTTACTGTGACAAAACTTTGATCTTTAAGACCCGTCACACATATCAAACTTCAAATGTCAAACAGTGATAGGATATGTGCTCACGATTATCTTTAGGAGTATGCTGTACATGAGTTTTCCTCTGACTACATTTGTAGTACACTAAACACTTACCAAAAGCAAAATTTCTCTTCTTCAGACATTAGAGGAGTTCTGCAAAGAGGACATGTGATGTTCCAGTAGTCCAGCCATTTCTCCAAGCAATCTGTGTGAAAAAGATGGCCACAAAATAAGTGATTTATGGCCGATTCAGGTTCAAATTGAGTTAAACAGACCGAGCAGTCATGTTCACGGCATCCTGAACTCTGTACTTTATCAAATCTAATCCTTGGATATCGGTTTCGAAACATCTCAAGGTAATTCCAAGAGGAGCCAAAATTGGGATCTCCCAACTCTGAGGAACTTCCAAAGGAATCTATTGATGGGACTACAGTTGATGACCATGAGAGATGGATTCCTACCATGTGAAGGATTAAACGTACAAAGCACTTGAGCATGGAAATAGATAGAGCAGTGTTTACAAGAATCACGTTCAGAACTCCTTCCGACGGAGCTGGGAGACTGGAGAGACCCATCGTGTTTAAAGCAAACTTCACAAACTCAGTCGGTACAGCAAGAATAGAATTAGCAGATTGATCAGAAATACACAATGATTCAGAGGTTGTAATTTGCAAGCAAGCCTTTCTTCACGACAGAGCTGAAACAAAAGTAAACAAACAACTAAGAACCTCTTGCTTTTTCTCCTTTTTATTTTGGATGAACCATGTAATAAATAACTGAAGTTCATGAACAAATCGTCAGGAAAGAAAATGAACTAAGCAACTAATTAATGAAATCTCCATAACCAATAGAGATCAGGAGCAGAAATTGAGGAAGAACAGAAGGGAATTCATTTAGTTCCATTAAAGCATATGAAATGACAATTATCACATGAATCATGATCCACTTACCATTCAAGAATAGATTTCTGAAAAGTAAACCCTATGGCTAAAGATCCAATTACAAAATCTTCCACCAGGAACATAGAGAAATTTCAACAGTCCAAAAACCTAAGAACAACAAATCCTAATAACATTCCACAAAACACTTTTGAGGGATTAAAACCACACAAGTTTCACTGAAAATGGAAAACCCTCCTACATCCTCAAACATGATAAAGAACAATAATCCACTGGTGGTCAAAGTAAGCTGAGTCTACCAGTGCAAAAGAAGAGAAATTTATGAGACTGAAATGCTCAAAGAGTCGTTTCCTTTACCAAACTCAGAAACTAAACAAAACCCAGTAGAGGAAAGCGAACATTTCTTTCGGAAAGGAAATGAACAGGAAAAGGGATTAAGGAAAACTTACTTCAATTGCTTTCAGTACTGGAGAACAGAGAAAGCAGGATTGAAAAGGGAAAAAATCGAAGAAAAATAGTGGAATTGTAGGGATGGTAAAGATTGATGATCAGTTCATCTTGATTCAACCAATTCACTGGCCTTTTGGCCACTTATATAAGCGATCGGAGGATCGGAGGAACCTCGTCGCACTCAACTCGCGTGCCTCCACCCTTCTTTTTATTTATATTAATAAAATGAAAACTCTAATACTTTATTTCAAACAATATTTTAAGAAGATTTTGCAAAAACATACCAAATTTATGATATCTCTTTTTAACTTTATAAAAGTAGCCAATTTAAAAGTCTTATGATTACTTTACAATAGTCATATGAAATCATTAATTTTGCATATTTACAATATGCACACAAAACTGAGGCCACAAATTGTCTTTTTCTAAATATTTTGGTGATTTGATGCATATTTTAATCTTTCCAAATTAATGAAATTGTTTGTGGTCAGAAATTTAAAAGTAATACACCACAATATGAAAAAAAAAAGAAAAAAACTTATATATTTATCCGTTGTTTAGTAACCATTTTAAATTTTTAATTTTAAAAAACAAGTCTATAAAACATTACTTTCACTTTCAGTTTTCTTCCTTTCCTTTGTTATCTATATCCTACCAATCATTTTAAAAATCAAATAAAAAGTTTAAAATAATAATAATAATAATTTTCAAAACTTGTATTTATTTTTTAAGTTTGGCTAAGAATCTATTCATTATATTTTATAAAAATGTAAATCATTGTAAAACGAGGAAAAGAGGGAAGATTAATTATTATTAATAATAATAGTATAAATAAAAAACGAAAGAGTTACCAAATTCGACATAAATTAGTAAATAATCATTTTGCATAAACTAAAGGAAAGGTCAAAATATTTTTATTCGCACACGAAAATGATAACTAGTAGATTTGAGTTTACTAACAGTAACTAAATATTCTCTAAGTTCATGTAACGACTAACGACAAACTTAATTTTTTAACTTCATAAAATTTCATTGGCATTCCACAAATTACGCCTAGTAGTATTATTATTAGATACACTTAAATTTAATCATATTATTAACAAAGTGATAGCAGACTATGGTTAAAAATTTAAAAGATGTAAGAAGAAAAAGAGAAATAGAAATGGGGCATTCCGAGAATTGAACTCGGGACCTCTCGCACCCTAAGCGAGAATCATACCACTAGACCAAATGCCCACTTTTGACCAAAAAAATAAATTTTTGATATTTATAAAGTATAAGATGTCATAGTAAATAATTGAAATAAATAGTTAAACAACAAATTAAGTTCAAATTAAATTTTGAAGTAACATATGAAAAATTACATTTATACAATGTAATCTTATTTTGTGTGAGTGCCCATTTACTTTGATCATTCATTATCCAACTATGCAATAAAATTGTACTAAAAAAATGCTATTAAGTGAAATTAAATCTTTTATTACAATGATGAGAAAAATGTTATTGAATATACGTTAATTGATCGAGTATATGTTAAATACATTCATAATTAAAATCATTTAATATAGATTATAGTGTTTGAATTTTGTTTAATATGATGAATAACTCTCTAAGAGCTGTCTGATATCATTAATTACTTGTTATATTTGTTATATTCACAATATGTAAAATAGAGATGTTATGAATTGTTTTTTTCTAATTTTTTTTCATACGATGCAACTTTCCATTTTGAAACCTAAGAATGAAAATTAAATAATATTAATAAACACTATGGATGAAACGATAAACAAAGTTATGGCTAAAATCTACCAATTCTCATGACACGACATGAGACGTACCTAAGAGGTCCAAACGAGATCTCAATGAAGTCTAAGAAGAAAAGGAATTAGACCACCTATCCTAATTGCCTTGTCAGTTCCAACCCATGCTTTTACAAGAACTTATTTTCTCGAAGGCCTCTGACTCTTTCCTCCTCTCTAGCAAACCCTAAATCTAGGAACAAGGTCAAGAAAGTTGTCTCATTCTAAAGAAATCCAAGATGAGCATAAAACAAAGCCTATTTGAAGCAATGCTTGACATGGAAAAGACAACATCTAATCTAAAGACTCACTTTTGCATGCCTACCATCGGAGACAATTAGGCCATTTGATCATAAATTTCCGATTTGACAACAAAGATTGAGAACGAGACCAACTTTTCCTAATTTTTGGCTCCCCACTACATATTGAACACAAAATCTTCACACACATATATATCAAGTAAGTTCATGGCAAGCATCAAACCATTTATGGCAAGCACAACACCGATTTTATTCTAACTGTTACGTAAGTTACCTATTTTCAGAAAAAATATACAAATTAATTATGGACGACCCTTAAAAGGTTAATTGAGTTTCTTTGGTCAAATATTATCATCATATTATATTCTAAATGTATCAAAATAATTAAAGATGAATAATAAAAAAAATCATTGAAATAGTAGTGATAGAAATGGAGAATTGAAAACAAAAGTAACCGATGTAGTAATGATTCAATTAAGTTTTATTGAAAAGCATAGAGATTTAAGGGACTTTGAATTGTGGATGTGAAGGGAATGGTATGACTATGTGCCATGTGGATATCCACATTCACAAACAAAGTTATTGTGTCATTTCAAAACCTTACACACACAAAGAAAAATAAAATGAATATAGTTGGTATGTGTTACAAAATAAATTATTATGACTTTGTCTAACAATGTTTTTTTGGTTTTCGAAATAAGCATCAGATCACTAGTGATTTTGTTTATCAGAATTTAATTTCCGAAAACTAAAATACACAGATAATTTAAAAAATAAGGTTTAGACTATCTTTAAATCAAAATAACTATATATATATATATATATATACGAAGTATAAATTACACTAAAAAAAGAAGTAAAGAATGAAAATGTTTATCATAACCTAAAGAAAGGAAGGGAAGAAAACCTTTGATACCACTTTGAAACCTAAAATAGGCGAGTGAGAGATCAAGTAACCCTAAAGTACTAATCTTAAAAAAAAGTAGTAAAAGTTATTTTTTAAGAAATTACCTTTGAGGTAAGTTACAATTATATATAATGATTTTATTTTTACTCTTAAATTTTTAAATTTGTTTAGGTTAAAATCATTCAAAACATTCAAATCAATTAATCACACAAAACAATACTTGAAACAAGCTAAAAGTTGAAAACATAAAAAGAGTGTTAGTTTAGATTTCATCCATATATGAGATTCAAATATGGTTCAAATAGAAGAGTGTCAGTTTACACTTGTATACGACACTCATATATGGCTCAAATAGAAGTGAGTCTGATAAACTGAAAAACTGTTGAAGTAACTAATCAAATTTTAAAATTTTAAACTTTTGATCGTATTATTTGATTTAAACATCTATTTTGTAATAAATCATATTAACAACATACATTTATAAACATATATGTTTTTATTTCCATTTAAGATTGGATTTCCCACTCTGCCGTACACATCAAATTCAATAATAAGAATTTTATTTTTCTTTTATTTATTTTTTAATAAAACCATCCTTATTTTTTCCTTTTACTAAACCCTATTTCTCGCTCAGTCATTCTCTCCGTCTATTACTGAACCCTCCCCCGCCTGCCGCACTCCCTCCGCTCTTCCTCCTACCGGACGGCGCACTAACAGCTGCCGCAGCCTCAGCCTCAGCCTTCCGGCGAATTCGCTGTTGCCCCCCTCCATCTTACACTCTCGCCTCTTCCAGCAATCTGAGTTGCTTATATCTGTTTTTCATTCTTCTTAGAAGCACACTGGTTCAGCCCCTTGTCATCGCCGCCGTTGCTCATTTTTCAGGTCTCCAAGGTTTTTTTTTTTCGCTTTATTTTGTTTTGTTGGGCTATGTTGGTTTATTCTCTTCACCGACGGAGAAGAAAAATCGATAGTGTTTTTTTTGGGGTTGTTGATTGCTTCTTCAACCAATGTTCAAGTAGTCTGAATGAAATTATAAAGTTAAGAATTTTTATTAGAGGGAAAAAAAGATTGAATCAAGAGGAATAAGGGAAAAAACTTATCATTCCTATCGGTGTTAGTAAATGAAATGATAAAATGTTTAAGAAGATGAACAAAGAAAAAGAGAAAATTCACTTAGTTTGTTTGGCTATAAAAAGACTTGTTGGAACAGAAAGCCTGTGTTTAAATATATTAAAGTTATTGTTATCAATTAAAAACAAAATCAACATTGGACAAATAAACTAGAAAGATAACATTGAGTTTGAGTATGATCGAACGACATCGAATCTTCTTGAATATTGAAGAAACTATGAATGCCTACGAACTGGCATATGGTGGTTTTTGTTAGACAGGCGTAAATTAAATTTATACATATATAAGAAATCTTATGAGGTGTTCATATATATTATGGGGTAGAATTGTAAACAGGTGTGTGTATATTAGTTTAAACTCATGTCATTTTTCAAACAATTGGTTTCATTTTTTTGGGACATCCGAAAACACTGATTTATAATCCTTCCAAATTCAGGGGTTTCAAACAGGGGTTAAGATCTTTTGGAATATTTGTTTCGGATAAGCTTTGCATTAGAATCAGGTACTATGACTGACGTCGGGAATGCGGTAGAATTGGTTAGAGGTGCAAAGAGGAGGAAAAAGATGGGTTCCAGGAACAATAAAAGGCCGAGGATGATGGGTGGAAGTGGAAACAAAGTTAAGATTGATAAGAAGATGAAGAAACTCTTCCAAAAACGGGCGCGGGAGTATAATTCAGACGATGACGATGATGATGGTGAGAAGGCTCCAAGAGTTAAAAAGGAGAGCAAAATTTTGGTGCGCAGTCATGAGGAGGAGGTTGGAGATGAAGAGTTTTCTGAGGGTGAAGAGGAAAGGAAGGATGTGAATGCAGATGTCGAGCTGTCTGAAGATGATGAAAATGGTGAAATTCAACCTGGTATAACAAAGTTTACAGAAGGTTGTAGAGCATTCCGAGCTGCATTCATGAGTATTCTCAAGAAGAACATATCTGATGAAACTCTGGTAGTTTATCTTAAATATGTCCAAATTGTTTTTAACAGTTGAAGTAATGAAGACATGATTGTGCCATATTTGTGATACAGGGTCCGATATTATCAGCAAACAAGAAGCTTGTTGCTGAAAAGCTTGCAGAAGAGGAAGCTGAGCGGAAGGTTAAAGGAGAGGCCAGGAAAGCAAAACAACTGGTATTTCCTTTTAAATCAAATATCTTGTTTGTTCTATGATTGAGCTTTTTCTTGAAATTGGTCGAATGTAAATGTTCGAATATTGCAGGTAGGAGAAAAAGGTCATGTGAAACCGGCTACATACCTGGATTCTCACGAAAAATTTCTTATTGGTGTTGCTACAAAAGGAGGTAGCATAGTTCTATTTTACTTTGAGATGGGCGTGGTTATCTTTTTTATTTTGACTTTGTTTATTATGTCTCTCATCATTCTAACACATTTATCTCCATGTGTATTGTTGCTTGCTGAATGTTAGTCGTCAAGTTGTTTAATGCTGTAAGTAGCCAAGTTTTGATTTCAGACAACTTTTTTGCTGCATCCTCCTTAACTATGTTGTGTTCATCGCTGAATTCCATTATTTTCAATATGACAGGTGAACAAGGCACAACATGCTCAGAAAGGGTTGAATCCTTCGAGAACTAAAGATGCTAAAGGTATTATGATCTCAGAAGTTTACAAAATCTCAGATTGTGTATGAGTATGAGTAATATAATCTTCAGTTTCTTTTCTCTTGCCGCATGAATATGTCGTCCCTAAATTTTCATTCAGTTGATGTCTTTGTCGTTGCATGCTGCATCATATTAAATCTTGTAGTTTAATTTTTCTAGTCATATGATGTATGTCTTTTATTTCTTTTCGTGGTTTCTGCTTTGTACTTGTTGAAAATTATGTTCGTATAGTCTGACCACGTATTGAACTTCTAATAAATGAGTCATGGTCAACTTGACTAATATATTGTCTTTGATAGAAAATATGTCTGTGATTGGAGTAATCAGTGATTTGAAGTTAGCCCCTCAAATTGATCGACATATTAGTTTCTCATTCTTACTCCCAGTCAATTAATGCCTTCCCCTGTTTGCTTATATAGTAATAGTATTATGTAATGTTCAGCGTAACCTTGTTAGACCCATTTTGTTTGTGTATCAAGATACTTATCCTTTATTTCCTGAATTGTGAATCTGAGTTGCCATTCAAGATTGAGGGTGAAACCATGTCTTGAGTGGTTTTTCATTCTATCATGTCTCATTCTGAGCAAATTATTTGGTTTATATTGCCAGCTATAAATAAACGCAGAAAAGAAGCTTTCTTTTCTGAGTTGGGCAAGCCAACTTTGTCTGCAACAAACAGTAATGCGAAGGTCAGTTATTTTTCTACTTTTTAGTTTTCAACTAACTGCTGGTAAATTCTATTTTTAATCTCTTACAAGCGATTTTAGTTTTTACAAACACCTAAGCTCGGTGCCCAGAGGCAAAGCTTATGCATGTCCATCATCCTTATTGTATGTGGGTAGCGGAATTGGAAGGGTAGGGATGCCCATGGTTGGGGCAAGAACAGGGATAACTTTCATGTCTCCACAAAATTTCTGTTAAATTTATGCAGATCGGGATAGGGATAGGGATCTCCTACGAGGCATTCTAATTTAATAATACATAATTAAAAAAGGTAAATGGGATGGGGAGCGGGGACCAAGCCCTATGGGGAAAATTGACATAGAAAGGGGTGTTGATTAAGGGAGTGAAACTCAGGTCACCATCATACACTATCTGAGTATCTGTTCTTTCATGTCCATAATGCAACAAACTCAAATAGCCATCTCTGTGTTGAACAGTTAAACACATCAGGTGGTGCAGCGGACACTGAAGGCCCTGCCTGGGCTCCGTTACGCGACAATTATATGTTGACCAATTCCAAATTAAAAGACTGGGATAAGATGCCAGTAAGATACGATATATTTTCAAAGCCTACTGTAGGTTGGATCTCTGTTTTTATCAGTTACGATATTCATATCATTTGGATTGATTATACGTGCAGGATAATATGATGACAGCGGCAGAGGACAATGGGAGGGTGTTGGAAGACAGTAGTTCAGATGAAGATGATTGACTAGTCTAACACTACAAGTGAATTGCCTAGTTTGTAGTAGCTTTCAAGTTGCCTATAGTATACTTAAAAAGCTAAGCTCGATTTTGGCTTGTTAGCAAATTCAGCACATGTATGTCTCAGCTATATGTTATCCAGCAAAAAGAAAGAATTTCCCCCCTATTTTATTATCCAATTTTTTAGTCTGTGCCATCTGGTGAGATTAAATTGTATAAATGCCGCCCATTTTGTAGGATTTTTGAGCAAATTGGTTTAAAGATACAAAATTTGGTCTACATTTGTATGGATTGCACAAATAGTTTGAAAGAAATGTGTATTTAACGTACCTATCCAATGCTTAGTTACTTTGAGTACGAGAGAGATTGTTGGTGTTACTTGAGCGAGATTCTCCCAAGATTTCTTTACTAATATATAGAACTATAGAAGGACGAGTAGTAGAATATTTACACGATATTTCGAAGTGAAGGTTCAAATTTTTTAATAAATTGGGTTGAGTTCTTATGTGTTTTGTTGGTTAGGTCATTTCAAATTGACTTAACAAATGACCTAACCCAACTTGAAATTAGATATGTATATTTCTTTAACATCTGAATGTTCTAACTCATGTAGTGTTATGATGTTTTTTTGGTGGTAAATTTAAGTATTTTAAGTTAATAAAAAAAATGGTAAATTTAAGTATTTTAAGTTAATAAAAAAAATGCTTTCTAGAGAAAAGAATGATATGATGTAATCAACAATAAGTCATGGATTTTCTTAATTTTAAAAATATGTAACAAGTACGTTTTTGCTAAATTTAAAAAAAATATATACTTATTTGATATATCAAAGATAGATTTGTTCTTTTTTAATCATTATTTCTTGCATTATCTATAGATTTTAGATTTAGTATGCAATTAGTTTAATAAAATTTTAAAAATATCAAAGTAAGTCAAGAATCTATATGACACAAAATTGATGGAATAAATTCAACAATTTGTTTTGCACAAGATGTTACAAAATTGAGAGTTGAAGACCAATAACCAAATAGAAAAGTGATATTGAAAGAAAGAATCTTAATCCATCACCAGGTAAGGTCTAAATCGTTCATAATAATGAAAAGATGATTAAAAAAGAATCCAAACAAAGTGGTCCTCTTTTACCCTATCAAAAGAATATAACATTCTCATCTTTTCAGAATATGTTGAAGTCAACCATCACAAGGGGTTAAAAGTATGCAAGAGGTTTGGGCTATGTCATACTCTCAATCTCATCTTCCATCCAATTTGACAAAAAAATAAAAAGAAGGGAAATGTAGTGAATTCCATATTGAAACATGATTTGTATTGTGAAAGTAGTAGATGAGCCAAAAATAACATTGTGCGTATAGATGCTTGATTTGGTTATATGCCTTTTGGACTTTCCAATGCAACCGCCATGTCCTGCACATCGAACTTACGAGCTCTTGACAGAATATAAACTATTAATATCATTGTGAAGTAATTTGGGGGAAAAAAGAGAGAATAGAATACAAAATTGGTTAAATACTAATACCAATCTTTGCAACATATACATTCATTATGTGCCATTAAGGAAATTTTAAGTTACAACAGTTCCAGTTTTGTCCCAAATATAACTGTTCTGGCTGCATATTTCTACCTCATCAAATAAACAGATTATCAAATTTACAAGTCAGTTGAAAAGGGAATTAAGATTACCTGGAAACTGTGAATTTGGTGCAGCCATGTTTGTCAAGTAGCCAAAAGCAAGGAGGAGGAAGAGGTACTTCCATGTTGAGAACACAGCCATTGCCAGCCAATGATCAGATCAGTATGGTCTTTTTTTTTTTTTTTTCAAATTTTAAGTACATAGCAAAGGAGCTGAAGCTGCATTGATTAGCCAAGAAAACTATACCCGTTGCTTAGAGCTCGGAAATGTACATTGTCTGGGAGGCCAATATTTGCGATCCTTTGTTCGTTTTAGGTGGTAATGGATACAGATTTTTCGGCCCCTCGAGTTAAACCGATAAAGCTATTAGACCTGGCTTTTGTACATCTACCTGATGAAAACTCAGGTTCCTTTGTATATGATTATACTTCCTGTCCGACACTGATATATCAATATCTATCCATACACTAGAGTACAATGTCGAACCCTTAAGCCACATCCTTTTTTTTTCTTTTTCGTGTTCATTGAAATCCTAAACTTGAACTTTCAGTAGCTTCTGGTTTGACTCAATGGATCATAGTCATAAGCTTCTCCGGCTTTGACAAAGCGCCCCTTGACACGTCTTCGAGTATCAGCCCTAACTTTGCGAGAGGCATACCTCACCTTCTTTTCAAACCTATTAGAGTATCAAACAATAGATGATAATGCAAAAGCTTTGTAAAATAATTATGTAAGCTAAAAGGGCTAATACTTAAGGAGTATGCACCTTATTTGAATCTGTTTTAAAAAGACAATAGACAACCAGAGTTACTTTCAATTTCAACCATCAGCATGATAGATTTTTTACAGTATTTATGACAGGTCATCGCTTTTTATGACAATTTATGTTGCGTAACGTGTGATATTTCAGAATTTCAATTCCAACTTGAAAGTCCTACATTGGTGAATAATGAGTGAACATGCAAAAGAGGTTGAGAAAAAGACTGCATATGCATGCACATGTCTAAGTTAATCTTAAATACTCACTTTCGAGCTTTCTTCTTTTCCTTATAGCGCATTACAGCATCGCTACGATTAGATGACTGGAAGGAAGTCTCAGTGGCCATAGAACACCATGGCGGCTCTCCCATTAGAAGCATTGATGAAGCTCCACAGTCTTGATGTTCTCCTGCACTACTCTCTCCAGTCATGCCAGAGAACGATAGGCCGGAGTGCTCTTGCTTATTGTTATAACAAAGAACTGGTTCAGTCTTCGCACTCATAACAGAATCTGCCGATGCTGCATTACTGTTTGCAGGCTGCATTACATTATTAACAAAACTGACTGATGCCCCCTGAACATAAATAAACATTCATGTTTAGCAAATGATGTGAACCAAGTTATCTTATTCATCTCTCAAAGACTACAGTTGCAATCAAACAAATTCAAGTGCATCTCAAGCTTCAGTTTGTGCGAGTCAGGCATTAGATTCAGGAACCTGCCTTTCAAATTACTTCAAGAGTTTTTATTTTAAGGTGAGACTTGGACATGTGTAGTAAAAAAAATCTTTGAGCTTTCCTTTAGCCTAGAGCTAAGTTTCTTTAACATACGGTTAAGTTGCATGTTTAGAATCATTCAAGCTTGACTTGCTCGATCTTACTTGTGGAGAGATTCAAAGATCAAGGGTTAATGGCAGCCACAAGTTTTGTCAAATCCATGGTTTGTTTGATCATCTAAGTAATATGTAACCTAAACTGTCTTAGGGGTTGAGATCAAATTGGCTTTGGGACTCTTAAGTTGAGTTTTTTGAGTCTCAATGTTCAACACAGTTCTTAAATCCAATGCTCAAGAGTTACTTATCACAAACACATTTCTGAAATGAAGCTTGCAATTGTTAAGTATACAGTATACTCAAGTGTAATTGCAGGTATCTTAATGCTTGTTATAGCTTAAACTTAAATCAAGTGGTGTGTAATTGACCAAATCCTTACAAAATTATCCTTGAGAAACAACTAACAATGTGCTCATTCTCAAAAATTTAGGAAACAAATGACATGAAGAAATAAGATTTAGCGGATTACCTCTGCAGCAGCCCCACCAGGGCAGCCAGATTTAGCGGCAGATAAGTTTTTCATCCTGAACAAGCTATCAATACCACCATTCTCTAGCAGTTCTTCAGAATAACTGAGAGACACACCAAATAGTTCTTCATAGTTTTCAATATTCAAACTATCTTCATCCATATTCAAACTTTCATATAGATCATCTTCGATATCGATTTCAGGACCTTTTCTTCCAGGATAGTGCAACTGCATATTAATAGTGTGAAATTTGCAAAGATTCTTATGGAAAAAAAACTATTGAATTCTAAGACATAAATATCATCACGAAGAGTCATAATCGAGTAATTTTAGTAAGCAAAGTAGACTAGAACGACAAATTTGGATTGTAGAAAGTAACACTGCTGCCTGTAGAGCCATTTAAGATGTTTGTGGAAGTATAAAACAACTTTGCATTATTTGAAAAATATAGGTGGGCAAAATTATTTTCAAGCTATGAAAAAGAGAGTTGACCATAACGAATATTAAGAACTTAGAAAACAAGGAACAACTACTGAAGTTTTAGAGTTCACTGCAGAGTCTAAAGATAATGATTATCTATCAATGCCCATCCAAATGTTTATTCAGCAAGGTCCATGACTCCTAAAATAAAAAACAAAACACTATGGCTTTTGAAAAGAAGTGTTGTAGTATATAACTTTGGATTGTGTCCAGTGGTAACCGTAATTTTTTTAATATGAGATCAGAAGAACAAAAATAATTGGAAAAAATGACAGACCCAATATCTACTTCAAGTGCAAGGTAGACACTCTATCCACTAATGGAGATTAAAGTGAGGATCCTTGGTCATTGTGTAAATACACAACAAATTACATCTTTGAACAATAATTATGGTTTCAATAAAATAGTTAGTAGAAATTTAAAATGATACCAGGACATTTTAAAATGAAAACCACGATAGAAAAATGGCGACTAAGACACTAACCAATGTATTCCAAACCGAGAGTTTGCTTATACATTATGTTCTTACAACCTACTCACATTTTCAAAAGGAAAGCCATAAGGTATTAATATGGTAGAAATAGATTGATGTCATTAAGATTGAGAGATGAACCTACGAGTCTATATCCTTTTTGGTTTGTCATTTCCACATAGATTAGTAAATTAGGACTATACACTCTCTACTAGTTTGGCCTATCAACAAGAATTTTGGGGGAACCACAAAATATAAGAAGGATTTGGATTGAATGAAACAACGTAACTGATTCAGAAACCATTTGGTTCTAGTTTACAACTGGAGAATATGATTTATCGTTAAATACCTTGGGTGAAGTTGCATCCATAGTAATCGGTTGGTCCATAATGTGAGGCATTGAAGACGATCCATACCAAATTGATTTATCCACACTTGAGAACTCATTGGTTTCATCTACACCAGAAACATTTTGACCAGCTTTATCATTTGGGCCCCAGGCATTTACAGCACTATTTTCGGCAATGCTCATCAATCCTAATTCTTGCTCACAAGCGTCGCTACCAGAAGGGAGATCTAAAACAAATGACCAGATAGATGAGAGCTCTGCAGCCGTCGGGCAGCCTGAGTAACAATTGATTGGTTGCCTCTTTCGAGACGAAATGGAGGCAGATGAGCTATGCCCCATATAGTCACAATTTTGACAAAGTGAAATGTTCTCTTCAGGACATCTAACAAATGCTGCTTGTGAATGGCACCGGTCACACAACAATGTTCTCGAGTGGCGCCTTGACAAGGCATTAGCAGAGTGAACATTTCGGTCACAAGATAAGCACAAAGCTGCAGCATCAGATCGACAATACACAATCGACCTTTGTTGCGCACAGAAATCACATATGTAACCCATGCTGCAATCAGATCCTTGAAACTTTCCCTTCGAAATCCTTCTAGATTTCCAAGACTAGAATCAACTATAGGAACAAGCTAAATTCAACTTCTGCAATAGATCAAAATTACATTAATTAAAGGATCAAAACCACTCCTCAAATCCTTACAAATGCCAAAAAAAGGCATTTCCAAAGTGGTTACTTTCAGCAAAAGAGTTCGTTCAGCTCAAAACAAAGATTAAGAACCCAACCTACAAATGAATATATATACCATACCCCCACGATTTCCCCCTCAACAAATCCGCATAAGCTATCAGCTAAAATCCAGAATTATATTAAAATGCCCAAAAAAGGTAAATATTTCAGCTGCTAATTAAACAAGAACACATAATTGGAAAACTGAGGATAGGTAGGTGAAACCTGAACCTGCCTTTAAGTGGAAAGATATGGCCACTAACCATGGCCCCAGCTCCAAGAAACTAACACAAATTCATACTCGGCACGAGAATAAAGGGGAAGAGAAGAAAACTTTCGTGAACAATCAATTCTGACCCATGAGGACCATGGCGACAATAAATAGACTTAGCTTCCTGCAATGATTTCATACACTGAATAAATCAATCGTCTAGCTCTTTTACAACAATCATAATTACTAGTCAGAAAAAGCAAAAACCATGACAAAAAAACACACACACACACAAATTCAGACAATCAAGCCAACCCACTTGGGAAAAATAAACCAAAACATGAAGAACCAAGAACTCAGCAATAACAAATTTGATACAAAACAGAAACAAAAAAAACAAAAAAACAAAAAAAAAACAGGTAGTCAACAAAATCAACCAATACTTTTAACAAAAATCACTATTTTTCTAAGAAGATAAACCACACACAAACAGAACAAAAGAGACAGACCTGAAGAGAAGTATAAAGAGGTTTAAAGAAAGAAATTACCGTACTTTGAACACACAAACAGAGATCGGTAAAAAGGGTCTTCAAATTTACAACAAAATCAATGATTACTGCAAGAGAAACACAAAAAGACTGGAAATTTTTTGAGAATCTCTCTTAATCTGATTCTGGGTTTTTTCTTTTTTTTTTCTTTTTTTTTTTTTTGTTTCCCTCTTTTTAGATGGATAGAGGAAGAAGAAGAGAAGGATATGGGATGGATGTGAGCATGTGTGAGAAGGAGAAAAATGACACAACCCAATTAAAAAAAAACTAAAACTAAAACTAAAAAAGGTTTCTTTTTTTAGATGATAATGAAAAAAAATAGAGAAAATCTAAGCAAAAAAAAAAAGGGATTAGTGAAAATGGGTCATTGTCTTTTATCAAGGAAGTTAGGCCCTCACTCTGCATTAATGGTCCCTCCAATTGAATGCATCAAAACCTACTTGGCATGTGCTTTGCCAATTGCCATTTTCCATTTTTTCTGACTCTGTTTTTCTTATTTAATTGCCAAAAGCCAAAAAGGGTACTTTTTTATTCTTAAAAGAATTTTCATTATTATTATAATACCTTTTTTCACTACTAAATATTAATAATATATATGTGTGTGTGTGTCATTAGAGATATTATAGTTTATGAAGGGACAAGTACTTGCTTGGTTGAGTGTATCTTTCAAAAAAGAAGTTTATTTATTTTCTATTTTCATCTTTTCTATTTCTTTTTCTCAATAACACAATATATATATATATAATCTTCAAGTCTTTCTTTGTAAGACAATTATTTTGTAGGGGTGAAGTCCATTTAAAAATTATTATGATACTCATGTAATCAAATCTACTCTAAAATTTATTTTAATGAACGTTCATTTCGTCTTATTAGATAAATAGTTATGAGTTTAGAGGTTATAAGTTTAGTACTTACCTATCTACCTATGATTTAATATTAAATTCTATAATTTTTTTAAATAATTAAATATATTAAAATTAGAGGTTGTTTTATTTAAATAATCGATATATTAATAAGTAAACGAAGATAAATTGAGTTGTTAAGTTGACTATAATTAAGATAAATACCAAACTCTAATCTAAATTGAAAATTTTAAACATGTGAGCCAAAATTAATATGTTTATTTTTAAAAAAAAAAAATTAACAATTTGAAATCTATTTGATAAGCATTTGAGTTTTTAATTTTTGTTGGCTTTCTTATTTTTATAAAGAAAAAAATACAAAAACTAAAAGAAAAGCTTTTAAATTTTAAGTGTTCTGAAAATTGTTTGAGTGATAGAAAAAGGTTGAGATATAGAGAAATAGTATTATTTACTTTTGTAAGAAAATAATGGTTTAAAGAGAAAAAGATTAGAAGAAGTTAGAAATAAATATAAACAAATTAAAATAAGGTAAGCAGAGTAAAGTTTAAAGAGAGAAAAGTGGAAGAATGGAAGATAAAAAATATCAGTGAAAGAAAGGAAATTAGATAGGGAAAAAATATATTTACATAAATAGAAAGAAATGGAAGAGTGAGAAAAGTTATAGAAAGAGAAAAAAAAGAGTAGAAAATGAGAAATTTCACAAATAGACTGAAAGAAGACAAAATAGAAAATGAAATTTAGAGAGGAGAAAATTAAAAGAAAAATGATATTTATATAAAGAAAAGTGAAAAATATATCATATTATAGAACATGATGCATATATGTTGTTACGAGTTATTTTGAACCAGACATTTGAAAATAAGAAGGTATTTTCATGATACGAGTTAAAAGAGACCATTAAAGATTGATATAGGCCGCATGCCTTGATTCAAAGTCGTACTTAAAGTCCAATATATAGTTCGAGGAAGACCCTCAATCGAGTCGAGACCAACCTTCTCCATTTGGCACGCCTTGCTCGATTCAACTTGAGAGATAATTTATTTCATTTATGATTAGGAAACTCATATATCCTAATACGAGTTGGACAACAATAAATCTTATATCAGATCCATTACAAATATACTTTATTATTATTAACTCTAACTTATGCTTCTCAACTTCTACATTATTCTATAATTCTCTTACTAACATCCTTTTTTCTTTATTTTTCAATCCTCTATTTTTCAAATTACAAATTCAACGGTTAATGACACATGAATATCAAGTGTGTTTTTTCTTGGTCAAAATTTGACATATAACATGTGTGTATATATATTTTTTATGAAAAAGTTTTTTTTTTATAATTGTTAATACACAATTCCAGAAGAACATGAGAACAAGAACATTGGTAGAAAGAAAATAATATTTTAAGAATAAGAAAACTATATATATATTTAAAAATTACTCAAACCTTCAAAAATAGTAGAAAACAAAGAATTATTCACTATTATAATTATAAATATTAATTGTAAGATATAAAATAATATACAGTTTTTTATGAATTATATAATTTAGAAACAAAATATGTTAGTATCTACATTTTTTTATCATTGGACATATATATATATATCCCAACTCCATTTTTTAGATCCATTTTTTAATTTATTAAACCAAATATTTTTTTAATAGTAATACTAATAAATAAAGAAAAGAAAAGAGATTTAATGGTATAAGTTAGGGGTTGTGTGGATGGGTGTCCAATAAATTTAAATGTAAAGCTAAACTTTTGGTTACTCATTTGGTGGAAGTAGGCATCCACTCCATCATTTATGCATCCCAATTACTAAATAAAATAAAATCCATTTTTCAACTATTAATTAATTCAATTCTTAAAAGCCATTTAATCTATTTGGAGTTGTATTCTTAAATATTCACACATTTTTCTTATTTCTAATTTTAAAAACAAATCTCAATTAAAATCCTTTAAATCATTAACTTATTACCAATTTACGCTATCTCAAATCTTCCTTAAAAAGCATGTAAATGTAATGCAAAGGTGTAAATTGGTATGTTACAAAATTTAGTTTAGGGTTTAAATTATTCTCATTTAAAAATCGATATATTTTTACAATCATAACTATGTTAATATTAATTATATGTAATTCATAAATCTGTCAATTGATAAAGGAAAAATAAGTTAGGTATCAAAAGTTTTGTATTTTATTTAGCTATAAATACTTACTTACTTTATTATTATTTGAACAGGCTGTAAATACCAAATATTTGTCAATTATAATATATATATATATATATATATTTAGTTGAATGTGACTCACAATTTTACAATTTCGTTAATTGGACCCTAAATTTAATGTCCAAAGGAAATTGAAAAGTAACCAAAGCATTTAATGAAAAGTCAAATCAGAGAAATGTCAAAACTTAAGCTATGAAATGAAAACACCCCAACCTAACCTCAAAGCACCAGAACACAAAAATGGCTTCTTTTTTAGATATAATAAAATTGAAGAAATTTAATGATGGCTTATTTGATATTAATTGAGCTATATTCTTCAACTTTGAACACGTCTTTAATCAAACAAAATAAATTGACAACAGTTAAAAATACTCTTGTAATGTTTAGAAGTCATTAGAGAGAGAAAAAACTTGGAGAGAGCTTTTAAACCTAACTAGCAATTTTTAACTATTTAAAATCATTTCCAAAAGTGTCATATTGAAAGATAGAGATACAAAAGCAAAAGAGGTTTTGATTTTTAGTAATTTAAAATGACTCGCAAACATGTCCATAACTAAATGAGCGTAAAAATGAAAAAGAAAAAAATGTCTACATCTTCATGTCTCTCAATCGCATAGATTTTGAAAAGATTATTCAAACTTTACAACAAACAGTAAAATCCCACTTGGAAAGCCACTCTTATCAGATCATGTTTGGAAGGAAGACAACAAATTGAACAGAAAAAAAAAGAAGACAAATGAGAAACCAATTGATTAAAAAACAGCCCTGTTTCTTTAGATGCTATGCTATAATCTTCAATTTTCAAAGCTCAAAGAGAGGGGGAGAGAGAAAGAGAGAGACATATTGTTAATATGAAGGAATCAAAGGGCCTACTACTTGGCAAATGAAGAAAAGACATCAAAGATTCAACAATCAAAGCCATTCAACCCCACCAACCCAAAAAGTGTGCAAAAGTGCTTTCTCTTCCTCCTCTTCCTCTACTTTTTCTCTTCAACATTATTGTTTACCTGCATCCAAAGATATTTTTCATTAATCAACCAATTAGGTATATTGATATTGAAACATCTATCGATATTTAAACAATACCATACAAAAGTCAAATGAACAGTAAAAATGTTAAATGATAACAGAGAATTCAACAACGAATCTCATAAATACTTAAAATTCATAACCTATTTAAGAAAGCATAAAGTTTTCAAGTAAACTTCATAATCAACTCCTTTTTGTAATTAGTGATGGAATATAACAGAGATTCTATGCTATAAATTGAATGACATTTTCACTGTTTATGAGTTCATGTGGAGCTATAAAAGTTTATCCTTTCAAAAAACTATTGGTTTCATCCTCTACGGATTTTACATACAGACAAAATCCTACTTGTCTTTGTTATAACTTATAATAATACTACAACAGGCTCTAAACTATTTGACATAAGAGAACATCTACATCAAGAAATTAGGTCACTTTCAGTTTGCTAGTTTTGATCTAAAGTAGTCTAGATTTTGTTGTTCGCAAGAAAAACGTTGGCCATAACATAATACCCATTTGCCATAAAAACATGGCTTCGGGAATTTCAAAATCACAAGAAATCCTCTTCCCCCAATCCTAACCTAAAACTGACTGAATTTCTGTAGCTTTCCAAAGAAAAAAAAAAGTTTTTTTTCTCCTTCTTTATGACAAAGTACAAGAATAATAAATTCCAATCCCAAATAGGAACATTAAATCAATTGCACTTTTTACTAAGAAATAATAATAAATAATAATAATAAAATACTCTTAATTCCTAGACTTTGGCTCTTACAACATTTTGGTCCTCGTAATAGTATAACTAACTATTTAACTCCTACTAAAAAAAATATAATGACTGTGTTGATGAGTCTTTTAAAAAAATTCTATTTAAAAAACAAAATATAGACAATTAAAAAAAACTCAAAATCCTATTAAAGGTAATTGAAACAATCTTTTGACGTAAGTTTTTTAAGAAATAGAGAGTAAATCATTATGAAAAACGAACTACAGACTTGTATAGAACACATGTTATAAGAGCCAAAGTAGAACTAATGATTTTTTTCCTTTAAACCTATCTTTCGTATAATATTGTACAAGTAAAATAGAAATGTAGAAGAATATATGTCATTTTTCTCTACAATTGACAAATGGCATAGCATCCAATCCCAGCACATGAGGTCAGCAACACACTAGTCCTGCCTCTTCTCCATTTTCCCTCCCAATAATTATCACTTGCACCCTTATAATGCCACGTGAAGTTACAATACACACTGGACCACTCCTTGCTGGCCTCCTTTAATTCATGGCATGATAAAGACTATAATATTAAAAGAAAGATGTTGATCCAAGCAGATCCCCCCATGTTAAACAACTTTATGTTCATGTAAAAATGTCAAATTTGAAACTCATGTAACACAGTAGAGTGGCTTGGCAAGAAAATAAAACGCATAAATCCAACTCGAGAATTTTTTATATTATGATCAGAAAAATAATGCTTTTGGGTCATGCTAAAATCCAACGGACAATAAAGAAATTAAGCAATAAGATCCTAGGATTTTGAGTCAGCTGCTGAACTCCATGACCTAACAGGCCAACTTACTCTATCTTTACACTACACTTTAAGAGTCCGTGGGATATTACCTAATTTTGAATGATGATGTTTGATGAAGTCTGTGCACTGGTAGCTTTAAGCCTTTAACTTGATCCTCCTGCAGTTCATTATTCCAACATCCATAGGTGGCCTTCAACTTTTAGATGAGACCCTCATAACAGAAAACGAAAGAGATCCAAGTCATGAAACCAAGATTGGTTAATCTCAGTAATTATCATCATCGAGCTTGCTTATAGTTTAGATGTATTTTGTAAAATTAACAAGCTTCAGTTACCTTAAAGACATCATAAAGAAATTCGTTCAACAGGTTAGTCAAAATTACAATTCCTCCGCGTATTTTCGAGGGAAAAATACCTGACCGCTAATAAGACTAGATTTTACAATCATGTTGGAACTGCCAGCTAACATGCAGACAAATGAGAAAATGCTATTGTCGACTAGATGAGCCTTGGACAGCTTCCGAAACACATCTACAAACTCTTAAAATCCTCGAATACCCAGGATCTAAATTCTCAACTGCAGTTCTAATGCCATTTAACATCGACTCTGAGAGTGCGTACTGAGTTGAAGCAGGAGATTCAACCTTATGTGGAAGAACTTCAGAAGGGTAAATCCCTCTGCCAAGAGATCAAGCAATTAATCAATACGATTATGTTAAAATTGCTGTGTAAATCACATTTATGATTCATCCAACTCCAGTCATAAAATTTTATGTAATGAATGGACATCATAAGCTCTCTAGGTTACAATCACGTACAAAATTGAAATGGAGAATTACTATTGGCAACTGAAAAGTATAAATATTGCATGCCCAACGACAATAAGAATTATATAAAAAAAGAATCCGTAATAAGTAACAGAATTTGATAGTTATACACTAGGTCACTCAGACGAACAAGACAATATAAATATAGAAAGGCTAAACTGTGGCTTACCGACTCAAATCTGATATGTCCAGAACCAGATTTACCTTCCAGCCACTTTGGAAGTTAATGAAACTAAGTTGCAAATCAAGCTGCTCGTCTGCAAAGATTAGAACAGCAAAAGGGAAGTTGGTTTTTAAGCTCTCACAAGGGAAAAAAAATCTGGGGTTGTGAAACATCCACAGATCATTCATGTTGGTCGAGGTCAATTTGAGGATAAAAAATAAGCAGACATCACCAATAAGTGCATAAAAAGTTAGGAAACTGCACACGTTCAAAATACATTAACACTTAAAAAAAAAAAAAACAGAAACAAGTCTCTTCATTAATAGTTCAAAATGAGACAGAAGCTCAAAGTACAAGAGGATTGTACAAGAGCTAACAAAAGTACTAGGGATCAAAAGTTACAACCAGACATCTCAACTAGGTTGACATCTTCTCAGCAACCTCATCATGTTAAGATATCACAAAAAGCAGAACAGTTGCGAAACACAAACAGAATCAAGCTGGAAAAATAAAAGCTCTCCAATTTAAGTTGAGGTCTTGAATGTTGCAGTTTCCAAAAAAAATTGTGAGGGTGCACTAGGAGGAGGCATTTCTGTGATCGATTTCAAGACAATCCAAACAGCAAGGGACTTATCATGGAAGACTCTTTGATTCCTTCTTAACACTGTTTCTGGGAAGGGTTTTGGGAGTGGTGTTTCAAAATGAAACATTGTTGGAAAAAATACTAACTAGTGAAGATCATGCACGTGGGTAATCATGTACGAGCAAAGCATTATCATGCATGGTCAAAAGTAAAAACAAAAATATTAATGACCTGAAGGTGAGTAAAATTTTATTAGGACGAGATTTGAAATCTCTATCTGAGCAATCTGCATTTCCTCAATCACATCTAGCAGGTTGTGTAGAAGAGAACTCATCATCTGCATAGTAAAGAGAGAATTAAAGCATTGCAAACAGTGTAGTTTGCAATCTAAACTGTCAAGATGTTGACATGGTAAAGATTATAGCATATATACTCCGGATAAGAATCAGTAAATCAATTGCCAGGTACATTCTTCTTTTTTTAAATAAAGGGAAAAGGAAAAAAAAGAAGAAACAAGAAACAAGAAAGTTACATTGAAATTCACCATTGTTTTCAAATTGAAAGAAGCTTCGTTATTTTAGTGAAAATGAAACTGATGGGACCAGAAAACATTTCAAATAGAGACTGAAGTTGTGGACCGGACCAACCTCCAACCACCTTAATGCCCCCATTCGGGTTCCAGGCTCACACAACTGAGCTCGGCTCAAATAGAGACAGTAGTTACGGATACACAAAAGTAAGCGAAAAAGGTGGGAGTGAGTCATGGAGAGAGAGAATAGTCAAGCAGGATGAATTAACTCACTTGAGTTTCTTTGGAGAAGTGCCTGGAGGCAATACACCTCCTCGTCCTCTCAACATTTAACACAAAAGAAAATGCACTGCCAGCATTCATTTCTGGAAAATTCTGGTGGAGAAAAACAAAGTATAACAGAATGGAAGATAATAAGTAGAAGGCTGTTAAAAAATCATTTTGTACCTTCGCAATATGAGTATCATTCAATGTATTTAAGATGGTTACACTCGGGAATGGATTGGCTTTAATTGTAATCCTAGTTAGAATCCCAATGAACAAATACAGAGTTTAGCGGAGATTTCACCCATCATTAATTGCTCATAAATGAACACAGAAAACAGAAAGGAAAAAAAAATCCAACCTTTGGTAGGCATAACCAAGGTAGTTGAGAAGTATGGTGTAGTGATCATTTTTTTTCTCAAAGTCATCTACCTTCCACATCTGAAAAAGTACATATAATGTTCAAAAAACTGTATCAGACATTCAAGAAATTATAATCTTAAGTCAAATAGAAAATTAGTGAACGTAGAAACCTGCAAATCCTGATAAATAGACCTGCAGAGCTTTCTCTTCCTTAGATGATCAATAACTGATCCAAGGATGTCAACTGAACTGGTCATTCCTTTCAACTTACAGTATGTTGAAAAATATTTGCTTAGTGCCTTTATCTTTGCATCCAGAGTTACAGATTCATGCTTTATTGTGTTAGCTCTTTCACAATACGCCTACACCAAACACATTCACTTGTATTATTCACCAAAAAATTGCCATACAAATTTATTGAACAGGTATACACAAATATGTGTTCACACAGAAACATATAAATATCTGGAACGATCATTGAGAACATAATTCTAATAAAATTACATAGTTGATATTTCTCTTAACAATCAACAAGAGTGCTTAGAGAGAATTCCTGAACATTAAAAAACTAATTTACTGGTAGTATAAAATGCCAATATTATGCTCCCATATTTTGCAGACAAGTAAGCAACTGCTCATTTTTCATTCAATAGTCTACTCAAAAACTGAAATATTGCAATATTATGAACCTTCGACCAGCATCCCAGAAAATTCATCTGTACACCATACACTCAATTATTTCATAGTCAAGTGCATGAACCACATAAAAACACGAAACTGAGAGTGACAACTAGAGATAGAATACCAAGGATACAAGTTAAGTGTATACACAACATAACACAAAGTCAAGAAGGTATCGCCCAATGGTGAGACCAAGAAACTCCTATCACAGTGGTTCAATCAATAGGATCTCCAGCCAAATAAAAGGAATTATGATTAAAAACCCCATGCCTGACCTCAGAATCAATTGGGCACGAAAGTCCATTTCCATCATCAACATGACTGCTCTTTGAACCACAATCTGTTAGGCGATCATAATTCAACTTCAACATTTGCAAATTCTCAATATAAGAGCTCAATGATTTTGCTCTATTCTGCATGGAAGTGTGCACAAAGGTTAAACGTTATTCATAATTTAAAAACTAAAATCACCAGAAAATACAGTACCAGATACCAATCACGCTTTACAAACTCCAATTGAAGCTTTGCCTTCTGATATGCTACTTTATACAACAACGGCCTCGCTTCCTCAACTCTGTGATAGTTCAATTCATGAGTATCAATGTGGAAAACAGTTATTTGACCAATTCTTGAGAGTGTGAGGAATTCAAATAATAACTGATTTATACAGGAAAATGTACTTCTCAAGTCACCTTTTATGCATTCCTCCAAGATTTTCGGTTACTTTCTACATATAAAACAATGTCAATGTTAATATGCCAAAACTTCCACAAGTGGACAGTTGTTATGATATAATAGCATATCAAAATATGAGCTTGTTTCAATATTCAAAACCTGAGATTGGATTTCAGAACACAGCAATTCATATTTTTTAACCTTCAAAAGGTGAACCAAAGTATCTTCAAGCTTCTCTATCTACACAAGAAAGAAAAAGAAAAAGAAATAACAAAATATCAGAATCAGTTAGGGTAATGATTCATGAAGATTACAACATTACCGAACACAATTTAACATGTAAATGAAGAGAGGGAGAGAGAAGGAGAGAAAGCAAAAAGGAAGAAATGAGGGGAAATGTACTGCTTTTGAGTTCAGTTTGTTGATTGATGGGGGTAGCAAATCTTTTATCTCTGCTAAAATTTTTCTGGACATCTGCAACATAATAATGCAAGTTAAACAATTAGTGAACTTGACACAAAAAGAAGAATAAATCGCTCTGGCTCCTGTCATCAAATATGGTAAGCGAACAAGTAATCTTTTTTGTTCAAGGTAAGAAATCAAGCTTTCAGTGAGAAAAAAGACAAACAATCAACTTACATCCGTCCAATGCATAAATGCTTGATTTCTATTGTCCTCGATCCTCTTGTTTCCATCGCTCATTTGATTGAACTCTTCTACCAAAGAGTCTACATCACAACTTCCATTATGATTAAGTTTTAGGTTTTGTCGAATTCTTACTATTATTTCATTGTCATCATGATCCCTATCAAGAGGCATCGGGTCAATGTTTCTTCTTTTGCTCCCAGAATGGCTGTGATTGCCCTTACTTGAAGAACTCACCAATACACAGCTTTCTTGATCATTATCCTGATTAATATTTCCACTCAAGTTGGATGTTGGAGAAGCCATAACCTTTCTCATAAACATCCCATCATCATTTGTTTCATTAAAAGGATCATTCCTGAAGGGACTTTGAAATGGCCTTTTTCTTGCAGAACTCTGAGACTGTTCATTCTTGATGGGACTCAGAGACGACTCACAAGAGATAGCAACCATAGACTCTTTCTTGCCTGATGATGTCTGGGTTGAAATTATCCTTCTGGGACTGTAGTTCGATATTCCAGTAAAGGGACTCTAAAATTTAAATAAAAAAACAAGCAAACTTAATATTAACTTTCAAAACTTTCACAGAACAGCCAATAGCATCATTAAAGACAACAATTAATTAATTGTATCAACTAAAAAATTGGTTAACAATGATTTCTGAGAGCATTAGATTTCAGTAAAAAGTTGACTGCAGATAAGATAACTTTCAAATGAGGGTTTTACTCAATCTGGGGGATAGAGCTGACATTGTTTACATAAAAAATTTCCAATGTTATTTATTTGCTTAGGAAAAGGAAAGAGAATACAACCTGCATAATGGATAGTCCACTTGTCCAGGCCTTCTGAAACTGTGGTGAAAAAGCACCAAGCTTGGAGGTCTTAGCAGGACTTTCCAAATGAGAATTCACAATGTTCCCATTTCTCGAAGAACGTTGCAAGTTGCTGAAGGTTTCCGAATTATTGTGAAGATTTGAAAGGTTAACTCCATTATCATCCCCATCTACCAAGGACAAACCTTTAAGAAGTGGTGAAGTTGACACAGTTCCAATTTTGGACTGCAATGATCTTAAGTTGTCAGCAATCAGATTCAAAGGACTGGGTCTGGTATTGCTAGTAGGTGCAGGTGCAGCTCCACCTTGAGTCAGACAATCACTAACATGCTTGACTTGCTGGTTACGCTGATTCAGTTCACCCAAGCAACGAGTTGAACATTCAGTGGCTCCTGATAACCTCACATCTAAACTTTTGGAAGGAGATGAAACAATTGTATCATGCATACTAGTTGAATTATTTTGTTCTCTGCCATCGGCTCTAATGTTTGTCAGATCATCAATTTCAGTACTAGTAGATGACCTCAATAAAGGATCTTCTGACATCAAGATATGTGGCATAAGATCTTTGTTCTCAGTCCAGGCAGCTTGAACAGGTGACTTGGCTTCTGTAACTTGCTCACTGGGTTGATTGTCGGAAAAGTTAGCCACATCCATATGGTCTGGTGTTTCTCCAGCCTCAATTAAACCTTTTGGCTCTTCACTTTGGCTCAGCCTAGGAAAATCTTTTGTAGTCTTGAATCCACTACCAGAAGTGCTAAATGAACTTTTAAATTCACTGTTGTTTCCATGGGATCTAGTAAGTTGTTCTTCTAAACGGACAACAGGAATGTCTATGTATTTGTTGTGTGCAGGATCTTTGCTACGATCAGCTTGACCACTCAAGTTAACTAGAGAAGAGTAACTGGATGGTCTGGATTTCAATCTGTCCTTTCCTTCTCCATTACTTGAAACATGTGGAGAAGATTCAGGAAGCCTGAACTTGGAAATACTTATCTGCTTGGACAACAGAATCTTGCCAAACTTCATGCTCCCTGTACTCAATTTATAATTTGACAGCTTTGAGATAGGAGTCACAAGAGCAGAAAATGAAGGGGAATTAAAAGTAGACAAAGATACTTTCTGCTCAGCAGATAAGAGTCTCTTTAGCGGAGATATATCTTTCAGATTATAATCAATGCTTCTTGGTGTCTCATGCCTCTTATCCATCAGAACATCTTCCTTATCCCACCCATCTGAGAAATTTCTTTGTAACAAACCATTGGATTGAAAAGCTTTATGGGGTGTGCGGCTATTACTTTCCTCACCTCCATGTTTGAAGTATTTTTTGCTTCCCTGGGAAAAGAATGAACAAATATATTCAACCATACTTGTGCAACACCAGCAAAACGCATGGAAAAATTTAAATTACAGTAAAAAAATTATGTATTCGAGTCAGGAAGCATAAAATTGCATTGCCAACAGAACGTGACACAAGAGGCAGTTAAGAGTAATATGCCGACTGCCAACCACATAAGACCCAGTAATATTGCCAAGGCGAAGACTCCGGTAACAAATGACAGGATAACGATTGAGCTAAAAGTGATTTTACAACTCCATAAGTTGAGGCTGTCCTTTGTATGGACAATTGCTAAAAGTATAATCACCAGTCTAGACCAAACAAAAACTAATAATTAAATTGTGACACCAATCCTTGGATAACAGTAAGGTAAGTCTGGCAAGCAAAAATATATCAAAGAAAAATAAAATATCATGCGAACATCTACCATTTCAGTTTTCTCAGAAATCTCCTCATCATAGTTGCCTTGTCCAGTCTGATCAACTTCACGAGTTTCAATCTGTTCGGACAATTTTTCATCCACCGAAACAGCATAGAGATCCCTGCTTCCTTCGGTCAAAAGTGCATCTAAAGAGGGAGATAATCTCCCATATTCATATTTCTCTGAGTTCTCTCCCACGATACTCATTGCATTAGAATCTTTACTTCTTACCACATCACCAGATTGTGAAGATGGAGAAATCATTTTGTCAGCCATCGTTAATGTCATAAAACTGTCAGGGTTAGTACGCACGGTACTCTGGGTTAGCGTTCTATCTTCAAATCCAGACCGAATTGCCGTAGGAGTTTTGAGATCCCTCCCCGAGTCTGATTCAGCAAGGCTACGAAAATGCATTGAAAATGCTGTTGAATCCATTGTGACATCATGATTGTCATCAGAGGCAGCAGAATCAGACAACCGCATAGGTCTAATGAAACTCGCTGATACAGGCCCGAAAAAATTTTCTTCTGCAATAGTGAAGTGAGTGGATATTTTAGAGCAACTAAAATCCTGACTTCTTCATCGAAAACCCTCAAATATCAGAACCCAACAAACAAAATGCTAGATAAAACAAAGAGATAAAGAAACAGAATAACATACCATCATTGGAAGTTGCAGAGCCGGCAGAAATACTCCCTGGTGACGGCGATCCAAGCGGTCTCAGAAATGATTTCCGCTGCCCAAGAACGTCATCATCCAAATTAGGTGAAGATTCACGGGAATCGTCGCTATCAGCCAAGTCCCTGAAGAACCCTAGGACCTCGTTGTCCGGAAGAGCAGCTTCGGGAGTGGTTTGGGGCTCGGGAGGCGTCTCGTAGTCCTCGTCTCTCTTAAAGATATGCACTGAAGTGATCTCGCGATCAGCAAAGCTCACGCGCCGTGCCCGTTTCTTCTTGAATGCCAAACTTTCTTCCTCAGTGGCCGTGTTGGCGGTCTCCTCGGGGTCCTTGGAAGCCATTGTAGGTTGATAAAATTACAAAGCGCAATGAGTTTGAGAGGTTTCGGAGGTTAGAGGTGAGAGTTCATGAAAATCGGAGCACTGAACGGAGTTTTGATCGGAATTGAACTGGCGGAGAGGAAGAAGATGGATGGAAGAAAGTTGGGAGTGACATTGTTTTGTGCGGGAAAAGTGAAGAGACATTTCAAAACGTTCAAATGCAAATGGTTCGATTTTGTTTTGAAAAATAGTTCGATTTTAATTTCTGAAAAATAGTTCGATTTTAATTTCTGAAAAATAGTTCGTTCGTTTTTTACAATAAATGAGAATGTCCACAAATAAACTTTTTGGAATGAATGACATTATGTCCACGTTAGTTAAATATGCCAAATTAATATCTATTAACTTCCACCTACCAACACTAAGCCAACTAAAAACAAACGTTATTCAATAAATAACTATACTTTTAATTTTATCTTAAAGTTTTTTTTTTCCAATCAATCTCACAACTCTTAAAAGTGTGAAATAGAGTTCATCAATATTTTTTTTAGAATAACCCCAAAGTTTTTAAAGATTTACAAAAATTTACAAACACCAAAATCTACTTGGAAGTTGAATATATAAACTATGTTATATATGCAACTTTCTTTTTATTATTATTATTATTTACACCAACCAACACAACTTTAAACCATTAAAAAGTCAATCAAATAACATCTTAATTTTGTGCTATAGTTGATATATTGTGTATGTTTTATTAATTTTAAATCTAATAAAACCATAATTGAAGATTATTTATTTTTAAATTTTGAAAACGCACATATTAAAATGTGTGATTTTATAAGTTTATCAATCAAATAAGAACAAATAACAAATAGACATTAGATACGCTTGCAAAAATAGCAAAAAAAAAAAAAAAACTTATAATAATAGAGTTTATGTCACTACATTTTTTAAATTACAAAAGTAACAAATATAAAAGTCGATAACCCTTTAATAATCTCTGAATAGTTTTCAGTTTGATATAACTAATTTTGTCATATTTGCAATATGAAGAAAAAAAAGTGTTATAAACTTTTTTTAAAAATATTTTGTGATCTAATACAATTTTCCTAATATATTAACCAAACGTAACATTTTTAAGAAAATCAAAATAGTTAAAAAGTATCATTTTAATCCACTTGTTTGATCTTAGTGCATTTACCCTTGTTAATTGACCAAATAATTATAATGCAAATAAATATAATATATGAATATGTTTAATCTTAGATTGCAATTTTTTAGAAAAAAAATCAACAATGAACAAGCACGAGAAACAAAATTCAAGATTAACTAAAAGTGAAAATACTAACACTGGAAAATTGAAATCACGAAAACTAACATTAAACAAATTTAAAATGATATTTTAAGCAAGCATATTTTGTTTCTTCTATGATTATAAACAAGAAGAAATCCAACTAAATTTAAAATTTTAATAATTGTATGTTCGACATATGGGATTACAAAAATAACCCTAGTTTACCAGATGAACTAACTGATGAGTTTAAAATAAAAGGTAGCAGAAAAGACCAAACCATCATCCATATAACGCACGCCATGGTTCCTTTACCTCTTTTGATGTTTCTTTTGGATTCCAAACAATTCCTTCTCTTGAAAAGCTGAGTGGCAAGGAGTTTGCTAAAAGCTCACCCATTTCATTCAGTATCTGCACAAGAAACCACAAAAGATTTGTAAGAAAATTTTAGATTTTAAAACCAACAGTTCTATGCTACATGATGAGAACTAGTCTCTTTTAGAAGGAAGCACTACTCAATCCAAGTCTTTCTCTAAAATCACTGCTGTTGAGTTCAAATGTTTTATAAATCTGTCATCTATGTATAACAAACACTAAGGGTGATCAGTGTGTTGATTTGAGATATGAAGTCTACAGTTAATATGTTGAAATTATAAAGCATGTGTTTAGGGTGTAGAGTTGTTTTGTTGGAGTTAGGAAGTATGTGTTTGAGGTGCACTATTGAAGTTCCTCGATAAATATACAAAAGAGAAAAAGATGGGGTTCATCGATAAGTATGCAAGAGAGGGAGAAAAATGAAGTTCTTTGATAATTGTGCCAACTTCGATAGTGAATAATACTATTGAAATTGATGGAGTTTAGTTATTTAACACCTATTTATAAAATTGGTGTACCAAACATCCTCAAGAAAATTTAAACCTCTTTGAAGAAGGAACTCTTCTCATGCTCAAAATTTGGATTGTATCATGGCTAACTTTTATGTAACAAACTACTGGGGATGGCATTCTTAATATTATAAAATGAGTGATTGAATAAGTACCTGAATCTCTTCACCTGCAGCTTGATTGGAAAGACTACGACCTGTTAGTCCAACAACGAAAAAAGCAGGAATGTTCAAGATGTGAATCAAGTGATATAAACAGGCTAGTTGTTCGTAGTAGATCTGCGAAGTTGATGGTAGTTTTTTGACTTTGGCACCCATCGTTCGAGAAATATCTGTTTCTGGACCTACTTCGGTACCATACAGAAGAACAGTTCGATCATTTTTGGTGAGAGTTTTGCTCTCCCACTTGAGCTTCGAGGATGTAATGACAGATGGGACTACCACAGTGGGTTTCGCTTTAGAAGAAGAGGGTGAACGTTCTCCTGCTATGTGTGAAAGAACTACATCTAAAGCACACGCCAAGACTGGAGGTTCGTAATTTTGTAAGATTAATACTGAAACCTGAAGATAAAGCAAAAACAGTATGTGGTGAAGAAATAATTCATCAAGTAACTTTTGTAGTTAAGTCCATGCATGAACTCAGATCAGGTGACAGAAACAAGTAATGTTACCAGATTTCAAATGCCATACCATTGACAATAAGTAAACGAAAGAAATCTTCTAACCCCATAAGAAACCGAACTTGGCATTCAAAGTTAACTTTTTTCCTGTTTATGAGAAACTGTCATGCCTTCATTTCACTGATTAACATGGAATTACAAAAGAAGACATCAAAAGTGCCAAAGGAATTGCAGAAAAGGCAGTTCCATTTGGCAATTAGAGAAAAAAGACTAATGTTGTGTAAGGGGAGAATTTACACAAAGGGAGCCATATAGATCAAATGCTAAAAAAACTAACAAAATCAGTAGCTTGTCCTTGAAAATGTGCTGATCCCTTTCCAACCAAACTGACCAAAAAAAGGCTCTCATAAAGTTTATCTAAATGACTTCCTTCTCTTTATTAAATGGGTGGCCAATAAAAACCGCCTCCAGTAAAGACATCATACCTCCTAAGGGAGCAATTGAAGGCAGGATAAACTTCCAAAAAGGATTGGCAAAGGGACAGGAGATGAATAGATGTGGCACGGTCTCTCCATTCCTTTGACAAAGAAACACCAATTTAGCAAAGTAACGAGCCAAGGGACCTCCCTTTGTTGTACATTAGCAGTACTAATGCTTCCATTGTTAAGGTCCCCAATAAAAAATTGTATTTTCTTTGGGAAAGAACCCTGCTATAAATGCAAGTAAAGGTTTTATGTGGCTGACTGACTGTAAATCGTAAGATATCTTCTGGCAAAGGACAAAGGGATATTGCTTCAAAGGAGCCTTTCTTGACAATGATAAAATGGTAAATTATAGGCTAGACCCCTTCCTCACTTCCTCCTCCTTAAGGTTTCTTCTCTAACCCAAATCCCAAGATGCCATTTCAAGGCTATAAAGATCAGCAACAGAGCGATCTTTCCTGAGGGATAATGCAAAAGGCCTAGGAAAAGCCTCTTATAAGGATGACGATCCAATCTATTTGTTGGTATATTAAAAAGAAAATTTCACATCTCAAGATGTAGATAAGCTAATATCCAACCCAAACAGAACACCATGTCATCACACATTTCTCTTCTCAGTTCTCATCATTGAACAGGCACCTAAGCTTTAACCCACACTCCATCCATAGTTGAACCTAGCTCCTAAATATTTGTGTGTTGTGTTAGAAGCAAAAGAATATGTCAACCAGACTCTATGATATTGGTGCCAATATCTAAAGATTAGTTCTTGTTCTATACACTTGATTACCACAATAAAATCCTAACATTTCTTATCAATCCTTCTTTGAGATCTAACGAAGCCTTTCACTTCACAATACACGAGTACGAATTTTCACAGCTAAACCAGCTGAAACGATCTAACAAGAAATTTGACGTTGGATAATAGAAGCCAACATTCTCCGTAAAACTAAAGTTCTAACCATTTCTCAACACTAATATAATCCGAAACCGCAATAAGTACCTGATAAATTCCCTTATCATCAAGATAATGAACGATGTTCCCGGAGGCCTTCTGATCCTTGATTGCATAATCCTCGAGGGAGAACTCGAAACATTCATCCCTGCGATAAAATCAAGCCAATTTTGATTTGTTAGTTAGCTAATTACGTAAAATTCAATGAAGGAAACAAAAAAGAAAAGAAAAGAAAGAAATGGAAATGGAGCTAACAGCGTGGTGACCGTGGAAGGAGGGCTGAGGCGAAGAGCTCCGGATAGGGCTGAGGCAAAACCCTCAGAATCTCTGAGGAGAAATATTACTTTCGGAGCTAATTTCATTCTCTGAGCTCCGAGCTATCACAACTCTGAAATGGCTGATCGCCGGCGTAGAAGATCGAATTTCAAAAACCTTATTTGATTTTATTTTAGCTTCGTTCGTTTGCTCTAATCGGCCTCTCGAGCTTCTCTTCTCTCGCTTCTTTCTCGATCCCAAACGACGTCGTTTTACATCCCAATTCCTTTAGTCCGTTATTATATTCCTATGTTGTTATTATAGTCGGTTTTACTCTAATGAAAATAATAAAAATATTTTATGAATGTAAATAATAAAACTAGTAGCAAAACCAAGGTTATAAAATAATATTCATAATAGATTATTAAGTACTACAAAATAAAATTTACGAAGTCTAACGTTGCACACACATCACATCTTAATGACATAAACGTATAGGGTTAAAAAATGAAAAGTTACTACCTATTTCACAAAGGTGTACATTCATTTTCGTTGGCTCAATGAACTCCAAAGTTAAGTAAACTTAGCTTAGAGAAATTTTAAGTTGAGTAACCTCTTAAAAGTTTTTTGAAGAGAGTGAGAACAAAAACATACTGAAACAATTCGTGTTGGTTTGTGGGGATAACTTTCACTCTAATAAGCTTTTCGCAAATTTACTTATACAAGAAAAAAGTGCGAGAATATCATCATTTTCGACACGCCATTTGTTTGTCTCTACCATATAAAAGATTCTATAATGCTACTAAAATTCTAAACACTAACGTAAACTTTTTGAATGATGCACTATGGATGTTGAATCATAATGCTCAAGGACCACCATTGCTAAAACTTTCATCTTAAAAAAGTAAACTTTCTAAAGTGTGTGGGAAATTTTTTTAATAAATTCACAACTAAAATACAAAAAAAAAAACACTAAATAAAGAAAAAGAAAAAAGAATATTTCACATGAACTAAACTTAAAACCATTTTCATTTTGAAATATTAGGTATTGAAATAAAGATCAAAGCATTTTTACTAAATTAGTAAACTACAATTCTGTTTGATAATACTCGATGACTGCACATAATACAGATGACTATACATACTTAGTTTTAACATGGACTATAAGGTTTAGTTAAATTTTACAAGCGGTCTCTAAATTATGTTTTATTCACTCGAAAATTAAAATCTGTATTTTTTCTCTATTGATCATAAAGTTTTAGCAGATCTACAATGAGATGTTTGAATGAGTTAAGGTGAAAGTCTTATTCAAAAGTCTAACATTAAAATATTGTTTTGTTTCACACACTTTATGAGCAAAGTAGGATCGTGTGCTTGGAGTATGAAAAAAATTCCACTTGTTTATAGGAATTGCTGAGACAACTTGGTTGTTGAGTAGGAGGGCTTTTAGTTTAATTACTATAATTAATGATGTTAAGTAACTATACGTCACCGAGCAAAGTTACACATTTAATGAAATTTGATTAGTCCATGTCGAGTCAAGCGACATAATTGAGATGAGATTTTGAGCTATAGGCCTTGATTTCCACCCTAGTTTACCAAATTAGATTAGGTCACCTTTAGTTGTTTACCAATTTGGTCATGCACACTTGGTAAAGTTAACACATAGAAGGTGATTTTCTTACTTACATGATTAGCTAAAACACAAACTATATCTTCAAATGAGTTAAATGTTAGTATAGGACCATCAAATAATCACTTCACATACTTGACTAAATTACACTAACTAAATTAAAACTTTTGAAATAAAAAATATCAAATTGAAATGAAAATCTAAGAGTAAGTACTACATGAAGACTTGTAAATTTTAGAATACCAAATTCATTATTGAAAAATTTGTATAGAAAGCTGATTTAATTTTAAAGGTATAAAATGTAAAATGATCCAATTTTTTAAATGTGATAACAGTGTGAAATTACACTATTGTCCTTCCTTTACTGATTTAAGTTTTCCTTGTCTTCTTCCTTATATTGCACATCATCTTCTTCAATTGCATATCGTTTTCTTTAGCTTCTTCTTCAAGTTCTCCAGTACGACTTCTCTAGATCTCCAACACGACTTCTCTAGCACCATCTACACGACCCAACGACATCGAAACCGAGTGAAACACTAAGATTGAGCAAGAGCCACACCAACGAGACCTAGCCAGATACCAAAGTTGAGCCAGAGCAAAGACCAAACGAAACACCAAGGTTGAGTGAGAGCGAGATCAAGCGAGACACCAAGGTTGAGCGATAACGACACTAATGACACTGAGGTTGAGAGAGTAGTGATTTGTAAGTGAGAAAAAGAAGATTGAGCGAGAGTGAGACTGCTTTTATACGTACATACGAGCTTATTTTGACAACTTCACTCAAATTTGACATCATTCAACAATTTTTATTTTTTAAAAAAAAATCAGATCATTTGACATTTTTTTCCTAATTCTTAGGTCATTTATCCAATGAACTCTTTATCATTTAATCTAAAAGTATAAAGCATACAAAACATAAGCATTCACAACATTATAACATATATACACTACACACATACATTAGAAAAACCTCACACTCCATCGAGATTTAATCTTCTTTTTTCATTTAAACTTCAAAAGGTAATCCTCACATTTCAAAGTCGAACCAAAAAATCCAAGTCACAAGTTAAAAGCTAGAATTAGTAAGTTCGATTGGGACATAAAAAGAGAGATGGAAATGGCAAAGAAAATGGGTGTGGGGGTGATGGATAGAGAGGGTGTGGTTGAGGGAATTAGCATAGGAATGTTGGAGCAAAAAGCATATTAACTATATGCCTTGGCTTGGGCTATACTCACTCACTTGCTCACATAGTCAACTAGTGTCACACACACTCTTGGACCACTATTTTTACATCTAACATACTGTTTTTCAAAAGAAGAAAATCATATTCTATCTTCTACTCTATTCCTTTTCTCAGTGCCCACTATGCAGCAAGCTCTTTTTTAGAATCATCGAGTAGCACGTTATTTTTAACTCAATACACTACTTTAGAAGAGTCGATAGGTGTAGTATCGATGTGACACATTTTAATGAGATGTCCTGATGTGATAGTTGAATAGATTACAAACGAGCGTGAGATAGTCAAATTAGAAGTGAGATTAGTGACGATCGTTCTAGAGGTGGTCACTTAGACTAGACAAATTAAAGTTAGCCTCAGAGTTTAGATACACATATAATTGGAACTTTTTAAAGCTACTGAAATAAAATACTTAGAATCCAATCCATTTTTTTGGTATGTCGTGCCAATTCTAACTAAAATAGCCGTTAAAATCGATACACACTTGAATGCATTTTCTTGTTTTTAAAATATCTAACAATCGATTTTTATCTATCACTATCATTGCATGTCAAATCAACCAATGTTATCTAATAAGACTATTTGATTATGTTTTTTAGTTACCTAATACACATGTATTAATTAATTAACACACTACTTGATCTGTTTATATCTAGTATTAGGACATTTTGTTTTCTGGGTATCTAAATTAGCTCATTCGACGACGAGATTATTATTATTATAAAAAAATTTGACATCCTCTAAATCACACGTAAAAAATGTGTTCAAAACACGAGAAAATAGTTTTTCTTTCCTTGTTCAAATTATTATTACTTTCAAATTCAAGAACAAAAAATTGTTGGAATAGATCCCAATGATGGTTGGGATATTCAAAGTACCAAAAGAAAAGAAAAAAGATGGGTTGTGTTGGTGAGAAGTGACCCTTCTCCACTTGTTCTTTACATATATATTTACTTTAAAACCTCAACTTCTTCATATTCCTCTTAATTCACTTTTTGAAAAATACTCTCTTTTTTTGTGCTTCATTACTTTATCCTACTTTGTAACTAAAATTATATGAATGAAAATGGATTTTCAACAAACAACAAAATAATAATATAGAAAAATTCGTTTTTTTTTTGTTATATTTTCTAAACAGTTTCAATATTTTGCTAGTTACGATGATTTGTTTATATCAAATTAGAATCGATGTTTTTTAATGATTATATTTATTTACAGATATGATAAAAATTTACTTTTTATTTATGATAAACCGCAATGGATTCATTATTTTAATAATAAAAGTGAATAAATTTGTAAATATTTTTAATAGTTTTGTCATTTAAAACAATTTTGTAATCACCGCGTTTGCTTTTTATCCTTTTAAATAGTTATTTTTTAAATATAAGAAAAAATAGTCATTTTAAAGAGATCTACATTATTATTCCATATAAATTATAAAAACTCGCTTTTCAAAATTAACAAAATAAACTGCAAAATTTCAAATTTTATCAATAATAGATACTAGTTGAAGGTTATCTGTAAAAAAAACTAGTAGTCACTAAAGACGAAGGAAACCCAATCTCCTCGCCAAAGACGAAGAAAAATCAATCCGACAAAAAACTAAAAGTCGGCCCCACCAACTTCTTAAGAAGCAATATTAACAAAACAAAAACTTCAAAGAATCGCATATCCTTGACCATCACCGAACAATTATTTCTTTAGATTATAATTTGTTTTATCTATCGAGTAACATATCCGAATTAATTTCATAAATTATTTGAAAATTTATTTGCATTGTTATCCTCTCTCAACAATCCATCCACTACTTCTAAGTTCTAATGACATTTTTATATCAATCTAAACCCATGAACGACTATTTGAATTTATAGAACTTAAAATGAGTGGAAATTTAGTTCAAAGATGTAGATTGGGGACACTTTTTCTTCTTGTTTTTAATTTTCTTTTTGTGGAAAAGTCAATACTTTTCTTTTTGCCAAAAAAATTAATATCATTTTCTTTCACACTAAATAGTCTTTAGAGTCCTAAACGTTATATTCATAGTCAACTTTATAAACTTCGTCTTGTCTTATAACAATGTACACATTCATCGATTTGAAAAATCAGTATAGGACAAAAATGAAAGAAAAACGAAGAAGGGAAAAATAATTATATCCCTAAGCTTCTAGAGCTTTACTCAATTAGAAGTATGAAGAAATAATTTTATTAATTTCAAATTTGAATTTTTTGAACATATAATTAATTTATGTACTCTTTGTTCATCAAATAATAGTAAGCCATATTGTAAAATTTATAATTGTTTTAATTAAACTTTTAAATTGATGTTAATGATTACTATATCAATTTTTACTCGTGCCATATATTATTTCAATGTCCAATTAATAAAGTAAACTATTAATGATGCTATGAGATATTTTCGAAATGAAATCGTAGCTTAAAGTCTAAATTATTGATTTCATAAAAATTTAAAAATTAATTGATCAAATAATTATAAATTTAATATGATGTTTCACCAAATAAGACGTGATGAAATGATCGATGATATAAATTAATATAATTATGAAACTTTATAATCTAAATCGATATAAATATTAGTTTGAGAATAAAATATGCTTTTTAATCTAAATAATTGTAAATTATATTAAATAAATTTTAACGTGACAAATTAAAATAAATATATATGTAACAAAAGTGAGTAAAATTTCAAAAAATAAATTGCATTTTTCATTTAATTGCAATCTAATTCAATGAACTCCACAAGGTTTATTTAATGTTACAATACCTAACCAAAGTTGAATATGATAAATTCATTTATCCCAACATCCAAAATAATGACTAAACAACTTTTCTTTTATTTTCTTTCTTATGCAAAAAATTTTCTAAAAAAATATTTTTCATGGTCTATCACAAATATAAAATTATCATAAAAAATTTGTGTAATATAGGTTATCTCATTTTAAGTCTCTTCTAACTTACTAAAGCATAAATAGTTCGACTAGCATATAGTAGCACACTAACAACTAAAAGAATAGCGTTTAGTTTAAATTCATACGTACATATATATTTACCAATTTGAACGCATCTATATTATATATTGTTTTAAAAGTCGATATATAGTCAAATTGCTCAAGTAGTTCTTTCCTTAGCTGTTCATCTTGAAAACAATTTGATTAATACGTCTCAATCACCAATGTCATATATAATTGACTTGTCACCTAAAGAATTGAGTAACAAACAAATGTACACATGTATCTATGTATACACACATAGGTATGTACATATTATATCTTTGTATAGTTTAGATTATAAACTTATAACAAAAGCGATATTTAAAATATTATTTGGGTTTTTTTATATTTTAGTGTTTGTTCCATCCTAGTTTATTTATTTTTAAAATGATTAATTTTAATCCTTAATTTTTTAATAAAATATAAATTTAGTTCAAATTGTTTGTTTTAAAAAAACGGTTATCTAATTAGTATTTTTACTCTAAATTAGGAAAATGTATTCATATTTGTTTGCATGAAATAAAATATTAACTATCAATATAAGATTATATAAATAAATATTATTCAAATAACATAGTATTGAATAATTATATTACCAGTAGGAAAATTTAGATAGAATAATAACTTCGAAATATAGAGACCATAAATAATATTTTAACCTAGAGGTTAAAATAATAAAACGAAAATTTGGTGTTAATTACAAATATATAGAATTTAAAATTTTACTATATTTTATAAATATTTTAGTTAAAAATATATTTATAACCTTAAGTTTTTTTTGAAGGCAAATTAAATCTAGTGTGAGAGAATCTAATTATTATATTCCATTGGATGGAGAAATATATACATATAAATAAAGGTCAAGAAGAGGGGAATGTGAAAGAAGAGAGAGATTTAGAATAAGAAAGGGGAAAAAGAAGAAAACCCCATGAAACTCTCAACACTTTCTTCTTCCATTCTTCTTCTTTCATTTCTTCTCCTTTCTTCTTCACTATTCACTCCCACGTCCGCCATTAAAAGGGTATGTAACCAATTAATTACGACTTCAACCAATATTATTTTCTCTCCAATTCTCTCATTTTCTTCCCTCCCAACTCACACATGCATTTTTACAGTCCTATGTTGTCTACATGGGAGCTCATTCCCACGGCGGTCAAAAACCGGCCGATGTCGTCGCCAATTCTCACCACGAATTCCTCCAACCATTTCTCAAAAGGTACGCCCGTTCCAAATGAACTAAAACAATAATAGTTAACTTTATATGATCATCATTTTACTAACTTAGCTGTCCGCTTAAGTTGGATCTCGTATGTACGAGATAATCACATAGTAAATCTTATGTTTGAGTGTTGATTGTTTGTTTTTAGTGGAGAAGAGTTTACAAAGGATGTGATATTTTACTCATATACAAGACACATCAATGGCTTTGCAGCAATGTTGGAAGATGAAGTAGCTGTTCAATTAGCCAGTAAATTTGCTTCTCTCTTCTATTGTTTTCTTTTTCTTTCAAAGAGTATTAATTTTACTCTCTTCCTATTAAATTAACAATACTCCTAATTTTAAAAAATAATAAATAATTTCTACTTGGATAACTATTTTTTAAAAAAATAATTTATATTTTCCCATCAATTACTAAAAGATAACATTTTCAAAGGACAACTTTGAATTCTCAGTCCAATTATTCTATATATATATATAAAAAAAAACTATTTCTTCAGTTTTAAAATTATATATATTACCTTTTAAATTTACTTATAATATCGCAAGGTTTGCATATAAAGTAGGTTTTTTTTAATTAGTGCTAATTTTTCAAATTTTAATAAAGTAAACTACTAAAGTTAAGTGATGATATGATATATTTTACATCCTGAAAAAAATCAGAGCATCCGAAAGTGGTATCGGTTTTTCTAAATAGAGGAAGAAAATTACACACAACAAGATCGTGGGAATTTATGGGATTAGAGAACAAGAATGGAGTTATCAACTCAGAATCAATATGGAAGAAAGCAAGATTTGGAGAGGACACCATTATCGGAAACCTTGATACTGGTCAGTTTTTTTTTTTTTTTTCTTTCTCTTAATTTTATTTATTAATTAATATTATTATTTTGAAGAGTTAGAATAATAATTTTTCAAGCAAAGCCATTGACTTTTTTTCTTTTTCTTTTTTGTGTGTATGAATACAAACAAGATCTGATTTTTATTGAGAGAGAAATTAAAGAAGAAGGGTTTTAGGCCAATCAAAATGACAGAAGGATTTGATTAGTTTAATGGGTTTCTTTTTCCTTCCTTTTTTGAAGAACTAAAAATATATTTTAATAGATCTGTGTTCAGTCTCTTTGACTCTTATCTCCAACCCCAATGGTTCATTTTTTAAATGAAAAATTAATTATTAATTAATTCATAAATGTCTATATATAATACGTTTTAAATTTAGAAAAAATGAAATTTACAAAATATTTAAGGATAGTTACAAATTTAGCAATTAAATTAAAAATAATTAATTATATAACAACACTTTTAAAAATTTATAAATATAGCAAAATTTATCAATTTCTATCAATGATATAAATCTATCACCGAGAGACTATGTTGCAAACTATATGATATAAGTCTATCATTGATAGTTTTGCTATATTTACAATTTTTTTAAAGTATTGCTATATTCTTAATTATTATTCTTAAAATGGTCATGTGCAATTTGTGAAATATGTGTAAGTGTAAATAATTTGGTTATTTTATTTTTAAAAAACCCAAAAGAAATATTTCTATAGTTTTAAAGTTAGTTAAATATATAAGATTAGACACTAATTTTTATGATTACAAGTAAACATTGTGAGACCATCAAAACAAAATTATATTTTTCATCATATTAGGATAGTTGCAATTACATTTTTAAATTTTTAATAACAACAATTTTATCCGACCTTTTCAAAAGTGTTAAAATTAGACTATTGATAATTATAAAATTTAGACTTGGAATTGATTCGAGCTGATATAACGAGAATAGTTGAGTGAAAAATTAAATTTTGCAAAATTAAAAAGCTAAATATGTTATTTATTAATTGTGTTTGGAGAAACTAATTAGGGGAAATTTTGGTTTGGGGAAAATGGAAAAATAGGGGTGTGGGCAGAATCAAAGAGCTTTAGTGATGATGAATATGGACCAATTCCTCATAGGTGGAAAGGAATCTGCCAAAACCAAAAGGATCCTTCTTTCCATTGCAATAGGTATGTATACTCTCGTTTTCCCTCTACACGTTTTTCTTTTAGATTAAATTTTCTATTACGACTCTCACCTGTATTATCTGATTTCGTAAAACAAAAAATATAAACTCGCTATTTATGGTTTAGATATAACACATTCATAAATATCACTGAGTCTACTTATTATAAAGATGAGTAACTTTTCAAATGTATTAAACTAACAACATGCTAGCACGAGCATGATTTAAACCACGTTTAGTAACTATTTGGATTTTGATTTTAATTTTTTGAAAAGTACATCCATTTCCTCTCAATAAATACAGATGATTACTAAACAAGGTTTTGTTAGTACAATAGATAAAAGTTAGAGGATTTGAACCAGAAAGCTTTCAACCACTGACAAAGAGACATCTACCGATTTTTGTAGAAGGGAAAAGTTAATGTGATGGTTAAAAAGAAAAAGGTATATGAGGACCCTACCAATATGTAAAAGGTACACTAAGAGTATATGGTATGGAATTGAATATTTGAGAGAATATTGAAATGGTGTTGAAAAGATATAACCAAATATAGATATAGATAGAAGCAATGGGATCCACAAACCACTTTTTCCCATTTGGATCTTCTTTTTAGTGCTAAAAAGTACAACCATTTATTCCTTCTACCCCTTTTTTCACCTTTTTATCTAGAAAAAGATACTAGGTTTATAACCAACTACTACGCCTCTCGTTTTTCATTTTATATCATATATCCTCGATTGATTTTGCTATAGTTTGTAAATAGTTTTAATGTTTTACTCTTTTTAAAAATGTCTCTTTATAATTTAAATGTTTTTAAAACATAATTTTTGCATATTACGATTTAGTTTCTTAATTTTTTATTCCATCGTTTTATTTGTTGAATCGATTGTTTATTTGGCTTATCATATAAGGGTTTGTTTAAAGTATATTTTAGATATTGTTTGAGAATATGAACTACACTTGCTATAAAGTAATGTTTGTTTCTAAAAAGAATTGGACATAATAAAAGTAAGTCTAAATTTCACTGGAATAACACGTAACTAAAGTTGTTCTTTTTCTTAAAAAAAATTACTAATGTAACTTCTTATTGTTATGAAATGAACTCATATTTTAAAGGTTGATGAAAGAGAGACTTTTGCTTAAGCCATCTTAGTCTAACAAAACTTTGTTTGCCTTTTGGGTTCAATGTGAGGCGAAAATTATTCCAAACTCAAACATTTAAGTTGATTAAACCCATTTTATACTAAGAACTGGAAAGTTATTTATACTCTGGCTACGTTTTAAACGAACATCCGAGTTAAAAATCATATATAATTTCAAATATATATATATATATATATGTATATGTATATGTATAGCTAAAAAATTAATACTTGGATGAACACATTTCTATTCCTAAACTTTTTTACACAAATTTCACTTAATTTCATAGTTAGTGTTAATGTGGATTAATTAATCTTGAAAAAGATTTTACTTCAATAATGCAAATTGGTTTTATTTTTTAAAAAATTGTGTTCTTGCCATTCCTTTGATTTAGTCAGTTGAGGATGAAATTTGTGTAATTTTACTCATCGGTGATTCAATCTCAAGGAAACTAATCGGAGCAAGATACTTCAACAAAGGCTATGCATCCGTTGTCGGCCCTCTCAATTCCTCATTCCATTCGCCGAGGGACAAAGAAGGCCATGGCTCTCATACCTTGTCCACGGCCGGCGGTAACTTCGTCGCCGGAGCTAGCGTTTTCGGCTTAGGTAAGGGCACCGCCAAGGGCGGATCACCTAGGGCTCGGGTGGCCGCTTACAAGGTCTGCTGGCCTCCGAAGGCTGGAAATGAGTGCTTCGATGCTGATATATTGGCCGCGTTTGATTTTGCGATTCACGACGGTGTCGATGTGTTGTCGGTGTCGCTTGGAGGAGATCCGAATCCGTTGTTTAACGATAGTGTAGCTATTGGCTCATTCCACGCCATCAAGCATGGGATTGTCGTGATTTGCTCTGCTGGAAATTCGGGACCGGCAGCCGGTACGGTGACCAATGTTGCGCCCTGGCAGATCACCGTCGGAGCCAGCACCATGGACAGGAAGTTCCCTAGTCTAGTTGTTCTTGGGAACAGGAAGCAGATTGAGGTTAGGGCAACTTGTTCTTGAATTTTGTTGCACTATGTTATATATTGCACATCACAAGTTTGCTATATTTCCTTGAATTTGAACAGGTTAGTTAGGGCAACTTGTTCTATTCAAAATACTTTAATTGACAGTTGGGAGTTATGACTTTGACTGTAGGTTAAATCATAAGTTTGGTCTCTGAAAGAAGATGTGTAATAGATTTCTAAACTTAAAAGATGTCAATACGTCCGTTAACTTTTAATTTTGTGTTTACTCGATAGTTAGTCTGTTGTTAGGATACCACCAAACCAGAATACCTCGAGAAACACAAAGAACATGCAATATCAAGAGAAGTTATTCAATAGCCTGAGGGCCATCCATGTCCTAAATTGATCTGCACCCTTTATTTATAACCAAGATACCCGTTGCTAATTACTACTATACCATGGGAAATATTTAATTAATCTTACCCGTATACTCCTGACTAGTACTCTCACAGATATGGTACATATTTTTTTAAGAAAAGAGAAATTAACATATGTATTATACATAAAGTTGAATTGTATACCTCATAGATCAATTAACCTTTGGTATAATGTCTAATAAATTTGTGAATTTTAATGACGGTCGAATAGGTTTAGGGACTTATGAAGCACAAAATTGGAAGTTAAAGGGACTTATTAGAAATTTGTTTGATACAAACTTAAAATTTCAGGGACTTCAACTGAATATATACTAGATTGGAGGTTTTGTAAAGAATATTGATGATGTATTTGCCTCACAAAGAGTATGATCCTTTGTAGGGTGAAAGCCTGTCCCAGGATGCTTTGCCAAGCAAGAAGCTCTATCCACTCATGAATGCTGCAGATGTTAGATTAGCCAATGCATCAGTTCATGAAGCGTAAGGAAACTGGAACAATCATTTTCTGCTCTCTATTAGCTATTGAATACACTGCGTATTATTGGAACTATCAATATTTGACTCTGACTTCTTCGACCCCATTCAGTCAATTGTGTAAAGCTGGTACACTTAACCCTATGAAAGCTAAGGGAAAGATCCTTGTCTGCCTTCGAGGTGATAATGCAAGAGTCGACAAAGGCGAACAAGCATTGTTGGCTGGTGCTGCGGGCATGATTCTTGCTAACAATGAGCTAAGTGGGAATGAAATCCTTGCTGACCCACATGTCCTTCCAGCCTCGCACATAAACTTCACCGATGGCAGTGCGGTCTTTGCATACATCAATTCAACTAAGTAAGTTGCTTCTATAACAGAATCGAGTTAAGGCTCGTTTAGATTGACTTTCTGTGGGCTCAAGTGGTTTTAAGCCTGAAACCTTTAAATTGTGGATAGGTACCCCGAGGCTTACATCACACCAGCTACAACTCAATTAGGAATAAGGCCAGCTCCATTCATGGCAGCATTTTCATCGGTGGGACCAAACACTGTTACTCCAGAGATCCTGAAGGTTGTCTTTTTAGTCCTTCTTTGATAACTATATCGACTTATTTGGTAACCATTTCGTTTTTTGTTTTTGAAAATTAAACATATTTTCTCTCAATTTCTGACCATGATTTACATCTTCTCAAGTACAAAAGTTGTATTATTAACCGAATTTAAAATAACAAAAACAAGTTTTTATAAAACTAAGTTTATTAGTTTTCAAGTTTTGACTTGACTTTTGAAAACAATGGTAAAATTTAAAAAGCAAAAAATTTAGAGGTGCGAACGAGTGTTTTATAGACTTAATTTTCAAAAACTAAGAACCAAGTGGTTACCAAACGGGATCCTACTTCATTTTTTGTTTTTTGCCTGCTTTTTGACAATTCCTTACAATAGTTTTCATTGTTCTTAAAACAACATTTGAATTCATAGCTAAAAATTTATTAAGAAATAAAATTAAAACTATTTATTTAAAAAAGTAGTTTTGAAAACTAACTTGGATTCTAATAAATACTCACAAAAAGTAGTGTTTATAAACTTCATTTTCGAAAATCAAAAACAAAAAATCGAACTTATTAAATGGGCCTTAGCTACTCCTATTAGTTTGGCAGTTTGTGTGGATCTGAATTGATTGTTGGATAAACTTTGAGTGTGCAGCCTGATATTACAGCTCCTGGACTGAGTGTTATAGCTGCTTATACTGAAGCAGAAGGACCTACGAACCAAGAATTTGATAATCGTCGGATTCCTTTTAACTCAGTATCAGGAACTTCTATGTCATGCCCTCATGTTTCTGGTATTGCTGGTCTTCTCAAGACTCTTTACCCTCATTGGAGTCCTGCAGCTATCAAATCTGCCATCATGACCACGGGTAAGTGAATTCAACACCCCCTCTTTTCCAAAAATAAAAGGATAGAATATATTTTTAGTCCCTGAGCTGTGAGTATAAGTTTCATTCGGTCCTTAAGTTTCCAAACATTACATTTTAACACTTGAGTTTTTGGTTTAGTTTTCATTAGTTCCTAGGTTTCGAAATGTTATGTTTTTACCCTTGAGTTTAGTTTCCATTTGGTCCTTAGATTTCTAAATTATACACTTATACTTCTAAGTTTCTACTGATATCACTACAGTAAATGGTGCTAACTTTCAGTATCAATAAATAATTATGAATAAAAGTAAGTGTTGGTGAGAACTCACGACTAAATGTGTAGAACTTTAAAATCAAAGATCAAAAGGAAATTAAATCCACATCTCAAGGGTTAAAAACATAACATTTTGAGATCTAAAAACCAGGAGTAATATATATATATATATATATATTTTGTGAAAACCATGAGCTAATTTTCTTAACCTTCCTGGATTGCATCTAGCTATTGACAAATGAGACATTAGCTGACTTCTAGTTTTGTGCACAAAATAAGTGGATTTTTTAATTTGGTTGTGCAAGAATCTGATATAACCTGAATATATTGGACCATAAAGGTAATGGAGATACAATATAAACTAACCTTAAGATCTCTCACAAACTTTAATTCACTCACTGAAAAATTGGGTATCTTCTTTCTTCCATACTCACTTTATTTATAACCAAACTTCCCTAACAAACTACTAATTACTGATACACCCTTAATATCTCTCTAATACCATTCCTATCACAATCCCATTTTAGTCTCTTATTTTCCTTCATTTTTCACAGCAAGCATTTTAGACAATAACTTCGAGCCGCTCCTCAATGCGTCCTACTCAGTGGCCTCACCATTCAACTATGGAGCAGGACATGTTCATCCAAATGGTGCTGCAGATCCTGGCTTGGTCTATGACATAGAGGTTAATGAATATCTGTCATTTCTATGTGCATTAGGATATAACAAAGCTCAAATATCACAATTCTCCAATGGTCCCTTCAATTGCTCGGACCCTATTAGTCCTACAAATCTTAACTACCCTTCGATAACTGTCCCTAAGCTCTCAAGATCAATCACAATTACTCGAAGACTAAAGAATGTCGGTTCTCCTGGAACATACAAAGCTGAGATAAGAAAACCGGCTGGGATATCGGTTTGGGTTAAGCCAAAGAAGTTGAGCTTCACAAGATTAGGGGAAGAGCTGAGCTTCAAAGTTCTTATGAAAGTCAAGGAACGTAAAGTAGCAAAGAAGAATTATGTATATGGTGATTTGATATGGTCGGATGGTAAGCACCATGTAAGAAGCCCTATTGTGGTAAAAGTAGTCTAGCAGAAAGTTGAAAAAGAACGGTCGGTTTAGATTTGACTTTCTAAGTGTTTGAAAATATTCAAAACATAGTATTTTTAAGCACGTAGAAAATCAATCAAGACAGTCGTGCAATTAATTCGGTTGGTTGATCTAGTTTTTACATATTAATTTAACGCCTTGACTTCTCGACGAGGATGACTCTTGTTTGAGTCCTCTTGAGTTCTTTTAAGGTTGTTTGGCTCACTTTCAATCCAAGACTTTGGAATAATGATTGAGAAAGTGATGGAAAACAATAACAAACAACAATTGGTTATGGTTTCATTGGCATTTTTGTGCTTCTAATCCTTTTGGAAACTTAGATCCCAAAATCTATATTTTCTATCTTTAAGATGTACTAGTTATGAACAAAGTTTCAAAGTAGCTTTGTTGATGCTAAATGTACATAGTGTTTTTCTTGTTGAGATGTCTTGAAAAGCAGGAAGGCTATAAGTTTTCATATTATTTTTATCCATAGTAGTTTTTTAGAATTTGTTTCTTATCATTACCTATTATGGTTTGATTGTGTGGTTTGCATAATTTCCTAGATTCCATGAGTGAATATCATCTTATTTACAATCCTTGAGTATTATCTTTTGATTTTTGGTTTTTGAAGGTTAAATCTATTAATACCTCTTTTATTTATAAGTTTCTTGGTCAGTTATATACTTTCTATTAGCATTCTTAAAAACTAAGCAAATTTTTATCGAATGAAAATTTAGTTTAGAACAAGAAAACTATTTCAAAATGATTAATAATATGTTTGAAAATGATTATATCCATTTGAAAATTATCCTCAAATATGTTTCAAATACTTATTTTATGACAATCTCCTTTTCTTAAGTATAAGAAGAACAAAAAATTATAAAAACACTCCAACCCAATCTAAAATCGATAAACATTTCTTAATATTAATACAAAATCAACTCAATAATAAGTTAATAAATTGTTGAACTAAAATAAAAGAATTAAAAGTGTAATGTAAATTTGAATTAATTAAAGGAAATGAGTACATAATATAAATCAAGTTATTGAAAGAATGTTAAATGATAATATATAAAGTCTCTCCTTGAAGTTAGAAGATGGCAAAGGAAGGAAGGAAGGAACCAAATATTTGGAGAGTAATGAGTAAAATAATCAGGTGTGGGCCAGTGTATCGAAACCACATGGTCCTCAACTTCAAATTCAACGGCTCTCCTAATTCCTGGCCCCACCCTGACCTCCAATATCTGATCTCTGTTTCATTCCTTTTTTATTTATAAAAGGAAAATAACTTTTTTATCAAATAATAAATACAAACAAAAGGAAATGGACGGTCCTAATTTAACCCATATTTTTTTTAATCTAAAGTTTATTTCTCTTTTTCTATTCTTTTTTATGGTGCATTGTACATTTTTAACAAATGTATTTCATATGCATGTGTGTATTTCTAATTCCGCGTTTATAAGTATCCGAGTTTTTAAAATGTATATTTTTACTTATTTTTTAAAATAAGTTTACAAAAGATAATTATATATTTTTATTTTAAATAATTATACGATGTTTTAAATTAGAACTATGACTTCCAAAAGTATATATATATATATATATATATATATTTAATTTTAAATATTATATAATTATTTTTAAAAGATCAAACATAAAATACTTTGACTTCGTAAACCTATTTTCTCAAACTCATAAACTTAAAAAAATATATTTTAAAGATTAAAATATCAAATGATCTATTGTTATAAATTTGGAAATTAAAAATATTTATTTTTAAAACTCAGAAACTAAACAGGTATTATACTTGATTTTTCAACTTAATTTGTGTTTTTGGAATAATTTTATTATTTTAAATCCTAACTATTTACTTTTAAGTTTTGTGAAAAATAATATCTCAATTAATGAATTACTAAATTAGTCTTGGAATGAGTTGGACTTTGAATTTGTTGTGGATCTTATTTAGCTATTTTATAGTTAAATTGTTAATTCAATATTATAGTTTAGTTTTATAGAAGGTTAGAATTTATATTTTAAGATTTATAATTAGAGTTTTGGGGAGACTTTTTTTAAAAAAAAAATTTCAAAGTTTTTAAAAACATAAAGATTACTTAAGAGGTTTAAGATCTAAATTTTAAAACTATAAAATCAAATTATATGAAGCATCAAACTATATATATGAATTAAAGATGTATTTTATTTTAGGGTTTTATAAAATAAAATAAAAAAAAGTTGGGTAGTGTTTACTTTTGCGAGTTTGTTGCGTTGAATATTCAATTTTAGGTAGGTTTGGACATTTTCGTGTTACTCTAAATCTATATTTGGGTTATTTTGTTTCTAAAATTGGTTATTATACTTTTTTTTGTTAAAAAAATTATTGTTCTTATTTATTAAGTGATTTTTTTTTTCAAATGACAACACTGTTAAAAATATTTACAAAATATAGAAAAGTTTTCAGATTCTATCAGTGATAACATCACAAGCTTTTCTCCGTGTCTATCCATATATTCATATTAAAAATAAAATTGATTCTAATATAATCAAAAGCAAGCCACTTTATCAATATCTAAGAATAACATTTGAGATATTGGCTTTTGAAAAGATTTAATATATATCCTCAGTTACTTACCATAATTCATATTCTACAATATTTTTCACATTTAAGTTTGGTTACAATAAATTCATATTCTACAATAATAACCATGGTATCTAGTTGAAAATTTTTAATTTTTTACATAATTGTTGTCGAAATTATCCTTTTATTTTCTTCCTTTTATAGCTATTTTTTCTTAAAACTCTTGCACCTAAATCTAAAAAGTAATTTGAACTCAACTAGGAATACATATATATATATATAGAAGAATAGATTGAAATCTTTCTACCTAAAGTACTTAAAAGAGTATAGATTTAATTTATATTGAAATGTGCATTATGTGATGATGTATGCCTAAAGACATTAAGATATGGTCAATATGACACGTGGAATATTAAATTTTTCTTAAACAATACATCCATTATTATAATTATTGATTTTAATGAAACCGTTCCCAAAAAATCTAAAAGGGAAGAGTCCATGTGACTCACCCATGGATACATCCGTGAATCCACCTCCACTCAATCTCTTCTATTTTATTCATACTTTTCTTTTTCCTATATTACCCCTACAACCCCCACCACGTTTCCATCGGTACACCACGTAATAAAGTCGAAACTACAAGGGCTTAGTCGTCCGTGAGACCACATCAAATATCAGTGGCGAAGCATTTCTCTTATTCGGTAGTAGAGCTGCAGAGCTGCAGAGCTGATCTCTGCTTCTTCTTCTTCTTCTTCTTTTTCATTTTTTTTTTCCGGTGACTTGCTAATCGGAGAAGATTTATCGGATATCGTTGATTTTGGATTTGAATTGATCGTCTAATGGCGTCTTCTATGGCTGCAGTTGGAGTTCTCAGACTTCCGACGTCGTCTTCATCGTCCAATGGTTCTAACCGTGCGAGGAGAACTAGCTTTCGGAGTCTCTCATTCGGTGCGTCTCACATTTCTGGTGATAAGGTTGACCTCAGAGGTTCTGGTTTGGGATCACGACGTGTATCTGGATGTAGAGTGGCTCCCTCGATCGTTTCTCCTAAAGCGGTTTCTGATTCCAAGAATTCTCAGACTTGTCTCGATCCCGATGCTAGCCGGGTTGGTATTCTTGTTTCTTTGTTATATTATCTGAATGCGTTTAATTTTTTGGAATTATGTAGTTTTGTTGTCTGGTGTTCTTGATGCGTTCGTTGAATTTATTTCCTGTGGTTTTCTGTTTTTGAGCTGACGTGAATTTGTTTGTGAAATTGATGGTGGTTGAATGGATTATTTATTTTTATCTGTTTTTGTTGTGTTTAGAGTGTGCTTGGGATTATTCTGGGCGGTGGTGCTGGAACTCGGCTCTATCCGCTCACTAAGAAACGAGCGAAGCCTGCTGTTCCTCTTGGAGCGAACTATAGGTTGATTGATATTCCTGTTAGCAACTGTCTCAACAGCAATATTTCCAAGATTTATGTTCTCACGCAATTCAATTCTGCTTCTCTTAATCGTCATCTTTCCCGAGCTTATGCGAGTAATATGGGTGGTTACAAGAATGAAGGATTTGTTGAGGTTCTAGCCGCTCAGCAGAGTCCAGAGAATCCCAATTGGTTCCAGGTGATGGAATCAAGCATAGATTTATTCTTTCATGATTAGAATTGTGCTGAAAAACCTACCATTTTGTTCAGATTATTGTTTCTGGGAACATTAATACGTCCGATTTCAGTATGCATTTTCTTTAAGTTTGGAATCGTATTCTGCAGGGCACTGCTGATGCAGTTAGACAGTACTTGTGGTTATTTGAAGAGCAGAATGTGTTGGAGTTTCTTGTTCTTGCTGGTGATCATTTGTATCGAATGGATTACGAGAGATTTATTCAAGCACACAGGGAAACCGATGCAGATATTACTGTAGCTGCTCTACCAATGGATGAAAAACGTGCAACTGCATTTGGTTTGATGAAGATTGATGAAGAGGGACGCATAATTGAGTTTGCAGAGAAACCGAAAGGAGAGCAATTGAAAGCCATGAAGGTGAATCCAAACTCAAATACCTTTTTAGAGGCGATTGGGATGTTGAGTTGGTTATTATAGTGGTGATTATTCTAGTTTGTGGGTTATGATATTTTATGTTTGAGGTTCAAATTATTTTAGTAGTAGAAAATAGTAAACAATATTGACTATACTTGATTGTCGGTTATAAATATTTTTAAACGTCACTATTATATTTAGAGCCCCAACCATGGAACCATGGGGTGAACTATAATAGTTATTCAGATGATTAGTTCAAAGCTTAACAATCATGTTTTATTTCATACAGGTTGATACTACTATTTTGGGTCTTGATGATGAGAGAGCCAAAGAGATGCCGTACATAGCTAGCATGGGTATATACGTTATCAGCAAGGATGTGATGCTCAATCTTCTTAGAGATAGATTTCCCGGAGCAAATGATTTTGGAAGTGAAGTAATTCCTGGTGCAACTTCTATTGGAATGAGGGTAAGTACCAAATAATGGTGGCCTTAACCATCTAGTTGTCTGATGCAAACTTTACTCATTACATGTATCTTTATACCATGATTCAAAAATAAGAAGTAAATAAAAGAAAAAAGGAGAAGTACAGATGAATGAGAGTGCTCATCTTAAACTTGTGTCACTTTTGATTATTGTTTGTTTGCTGGAGAAAAATGGCTTCAGAGTTTTTGTTGGAGTTACGATCTCTACAATTAAGATGTTGCTTTAACTTTATAGGTGCAAGCTTACTTGTATGATGGTTACTGGGAAGATATTGGTACCATTGAAGCTTTTTACAATGCAAATCTGGGGATCACAAAGAAGCCAGTACCTGATTTTAGGTAATTTTGTTAAGTTTGATTCGCTTTCCTCATTTTTTTCCCTATAAAATTGTCAAGTTATTATTTGTTTATTTGATACACGAAACAACCAATTGCAGCTTCTATGATCGTTCGTCTCCAATCTACACCCAACCTCGTTATTTGCCACCATCGAAAATGCTTGATGCCGATATCACGGACAGTGTTATTGGTGAGGGATGTGTCATAAAGGTAATTTCTTTACTAGTAAAGTAGATCTTTGCTTTGCCAAGATGGTAGTATTGTACCATTGTTACGTTGTCTCCACTGTATTATATCTTCCCCTTTCCTTCAGTTTGGAATAAACGCCTTTTTTATTCTCTCCTCAGAACTGCAAGATTCACCACTCTGTCGTTGGCATTCGAACTTGCATATCCGAAGGTGCAATCATAGAAGATACGTTACTGATGGGTGCTGATTATTATGAGGTTTGATAACCTTCTTTATCACGAGTTTGAGATAGATTCTCAAAATTGTTTGACTATATAGTTAAACATTGGAAATCACTTTTTATCAGTAAAGTTACCGTTTGAAACTCGCCTAAAGCAAAAATGCTTAAGTGCATCCTAGGCTACGCTACACCTATCCTTTAATCGGTTGCATCCAAGTATCTCCATCTTGAAATGAAAAGCGTATTGGGTCTTGTTTGTTTTGCACTCGGTTAGTTGAAACGAAAAATTGATGGGTTGTGAGCATAAACTGGTTTGTTTTTCTTGTGGTGTTCATCAGACGGATGCGGACCGTAGGTTATTGGCGGCAAAGGGAAGTGTACCAATTGGAATTGGTAGAAACTCTCACATCAAGAGAGCTATCATTGACAAAAACGCTCGCATCGGTGAAAATGTTAAGGTTTGTCTTGTCAACTTGTGCTTTTCTTTATATTTCATAAGAACTTTTACTTTATAATGCTAACTTCAAGTAAGTCTTTATTATATCTTATCATTCGTTTTCGGGGTGGGGTCTCATTTTGGGTGTTGGTTTCTATCATCTGTTTAATCATCAATCAAATCCATTGCTTCATTGGGAAAGAACAAACACAAGTAGACAAGAGCCTGAGTTCATTAGAGCTTTCTTTTTCTCTTAAAGTAATTTTTGACGGTGGAAATAAATATGTTTTAAATCAGCTCCACATGGCCGCCCACTTGCTTTCTGCCCTTTTCGTGTTCTATTTCGATATTTTGGGAGAATTAGATTTAAGTGTCAATTTTTAATAACGTGTCTAATAAGGATTACATATTGTCTACACGAGTGTTAAATAGATTTAAAGACATTAACATATGAAATCTTTTAATTACAAGGATTATATATTGTCTACAAAGTAAGTAACAGTGTCTGCCAACTTGAGATTTTTTTTTAAGGCCATTCATTACACCTCTAAAATTCTTGTTTTATTATCGATTTTCTACTAATGTTTTCAAAAATTGAAGCCAAGTTTTAAAATAGGAACCATATACTTTTTTATTTTAAAAAGTTTTACTTATTTTATCTCGGTTCTTATTATAGATTTCATCCCTATCATGTAAAAGAGTTCAATTTTTATTCTAAACTTAAAAGCAAGAATATATTTTTAAGAACTATTTTTTTTAGATTTTAAAATTCGACCTAGTTGTTAAAAAAAAACAAACAAACCAGTTGAAGTAATAAACGAAAAAGAAAGGTTAAGTCGGTAAAGTAAATAAATTAACACGATCCTGTAATCATATGAACTGTTTTGTTGGATGTGATAATGTAATCATATGAACTGTTTTGTTGGGTGTGATAATGTATGTTGTGAGTCGGCGGTTGATAATAATAACAATACTAATACTAATCTCATACTCGCAGATAGTGAATGGAGACAATGTGCAAGAAGCAGCAAGAGAGACAGATGGTTACTTCATAAAGAGTGGGATTGTGACAGTTATCAAGGATGCTTTGATTCCCAGTGGCACTATCATCTAAACCTCAACACATCACACTTCACTCAACTGGTGCCACTCTCTCTCTCTCTCTCTCTCTCAATTTTGTCTGCCTTGTTCAATCCCACCCATTATGTCCACATGCATTCCCTTTTGGTAGTAAATGGCAAAGCTTAGGAAGAGAATCCCTCACCCACACTCCACACTATACCCCACTGTTACTTTTAACTTATGATGATGATTATGTAAATGTCCCCCCCCTCCCCTCCCCTCTTCTGCTTTGAATAGTTTCATTACCTTTTCTTTTAACCCATAAATAAATTCAATTTCCTGGGGCATAAGTGGTATGATGAATATAAGTCCCTTTTTCCATCTACTTTTTTTTTCTCTTTTTTTGGTAAATTGCAAAAAGCTATCCTTATGCTAGAGTGGTAATTGCAACTATAGAGTATAGCCTCAAATTTTCTGTCGTAAAAATTGAGCTCTCATATCGTATATTTGCAAGTGTTATGGCTGGACCCTCAAACTTATATAATTATAGAAATTGCGTAATATTTGTATGAATTTGAAGGCTTGTCTTTTATTACTTGGGAGTTTAATTACACGAGTTTGAGAGTTTGATTTTAACTTTTGAGAAGATAAATTTTACCATTGAAAATTTGAGAGTGTAATCACAACTATCATTATAGGGACGGTTTTTGGAATTCACCTTCTCATATATTATACTTTGCAAGTTTTTCGTTTTTTTAGAATGAAGAAGATGATGAGACTGTCATAAAGGCCTAAGTAGAGGTGTTGTATGTTGTGCATGATCGAAAATTGCTCTCGTATGAATGTTAAAAACAGCTCTTTGGTCATCCTTTATTGTTGCTGTAACTTTATAGGATTTAACGAGTAAACGAACCTAATTCAATAAATATCAATTCACGCCAAAAGTTAGTGACTAAATGATTTAAAATATTTATAAAACATAATTTGATGTTTATAGACATCGGTTAACTTTTACCAATATCTAATTATATTTTTTAGTTTTCGATTCTCTCCGCTATTTAAGAGGTCTAGGGGTTGAAAAAATAATTCAGTTATAAATTCTAATTAATTAAAAAATCGATGAAACTAAATTCTAACTTTTTCGATACAACAATCAAATTTGCAAGAGTACTTCACTATCTCACAACTTTTAGGTTATAGTTTTTACTAGGAAAAAGAACTATTCCACAATCTACATTGTTACACAATATCACATCAACAATAGTTCCATCAATTGCTTGAACATTTTCATAGCATGAACTAACAAACCGATATTTACATAAAATGTAATTTGTTACAACATAATTTACGAGCAAACGTTGAAACGAAAACTCATACTAAAACAGAACCGACCTACACCAGGATACCAAAATTGGAGAACCTTATCTATAACCTACTTAAAAGGATTTGAATGGAACATAAAGAGAATTTTGGGCAACCTATATAGTGTTCTTCCTCAACAGCTTCTATACCTTCCATTACAAATCAAAGTCTTCAAGACAACCTGTTTGTGCATTCCTTTTCACTCATTTAACATGTAGGTCTCTTCAACATCCAAATTGAAAGGTTCCAATGCTACGATTGCTACCCATCGAGAACATGCCTGCATAGAGCTGTGGTTTCAAGGATTTCGCAAAGAGTAGGAGCTTGTTTGACATGACATATTACGTATTTAAAAAAGTGGCTTTGGGTGAAAAATATCTGCTTTAAGCACTTGAAAGGAAATTCCAAATAGACCCAAGGTCACATGAATTCAGTTCAAATACTTTCAAAACACCTAACCTTGATAAGCTTCTGTTCATTTAAGTCCCTTAGTTTTGGAACGTCTATTGACCTTTATAAAATGATTGCTATTGGTCCATTTGTTTTCTCATCTCATTTTCTCTATCACAAATTCGACAAAACACTACTACCCTAAGAAAATTCTTCAATATATTGACCACTATAAAATGATTGTTATTGGTCCATTTGAGGTTTTATTGTACTCGGTACATAAAATTTGTTTAAACCATACAAACAAGGGCCAAAGCGATCACTTCAAAATATATAAATAGGATAGACATCTTGTAAGTGCACAAACCAAAATAACAAAAACATACCAAACTATTTTGAAAGTATGATGACCAAATTAACCCTATTCATTTTCTTAGGGGAATATGATAACGAAATTAAGCCTATTCATTTTCTAGGGAAGGGGTGAAAAAGCAAAACATGGAGTAACATGTTCATACTGAACTTTGAGCACATATAAGGATAGTTAGTAATCCACTAATTAAAAATAAGACATGAACAGAGAAAAATTTAAACATAATCATACTTTCATAAACTGGCTCTCTTTTTTTTCTTGAGTTCAACAATATTTGGGGTGGGAATACAAACCTCTGACATCTTGGGTTGAAACTTGAAAGTATATATAGTTGTCAGTTTTATAATCATCTGGGCTATTTCTCTATTAGGTATTAGGCAAGATTGTTTGACTAGAACGTTTCTCCATTTATCTTTCAAGCCAACTAGAGTATGAGTGTCATCAAATATATGTGACGACTGGATTCCAAAGTTTTCATTAACTTGTTAATAAGGTTCAAGGTTATGGTTTAGGGAATTACCTAAAACTTGCTAATGATGATACTATGGAAGTTACCTTTGCGATTATTCGGAATAGTTATCCATTAAGTAAGACTATCTGCCTAGAAGGCTTCTCCATTTATCTTTTAGGTCAACTGGAGTACGTGTGTCATCAAATATGTGACGACCGAATTCCAAAATCTTCCTCCAAGGAAGATTTTTATTTGTTGTAGAAGAGAATTTCCGAACTCCTTCCTGTAAAAGTAATTTCAGTAAGCACTGGGAGAAGCGAATAATGTTAAGAAAAAAAAGTTGTAGTATAGGGCCATTTTTTCTCATGAACAATATTAGTTAGTTTTTAGCTCCATGAAAGAAGACAAACGTGCACACAACGTACATACATTCCATTTTTGAGATGAGAAACAATTTTGTTGATGAATGAAATGAAGGAGCTAATAGACTCCTAGACACCAAAAAGGTGAATTACATTGGAAGATCTCTAACTAGGTCTTAGAGAAGAAAGAGTATAATTGTTGTGCACCATTACCTGGATTTTTCAGTTTAAAAGAGTGTAGGAGAAATCATAAGAAAAATTTTCAACATAGTAGATTATTTCAACCAGCTTTGCTAACACTCAGATAAAAAGTTAGCTTTCCATCCTAAGAATCATGCCAGGGCGTTCAAATATATAAGCATATCCTTTATAGGCGTGTGATTTTTCTCCCTCTTTTGCAATATTTCACAATATCACTGCAAGACTAGTATGTTTTATTGTGATTTCAATATTAAGCAAATAGTGATAGTTACAAAAAACTGTAATGCTTCTTCCTTGATTTCATTTATTATCTTTTTCTTCCCTTCTGCAAGATCCAATTATTTCTCAATCAATATTTGGGGGGAAAAAGAAGGAAAAAACTGGAACAATTAAAGATGCTAAGCCCAAAACATCTCAATTGATCAATTAATCAACAAGGTACCTTCAACATTTCCTCCTCTTCAACAGACCAACGCATTCTCTTACGCTTCCCACTGTGAAAATCCAAGCTTTTGCTGCAAATTAGGAAATGAGGGTTAGTTGTAATTAATTTTGATGATCAGAAACTGCTGAAAGACACCTGTCAATGTACTGCAGTTCATTTATATAGAAATTGAATGATAGCCTTGAAAGAACTTACAGTTGATTATGAGACGCTGGTTGCGGCTTTAGATTCCTGGAGACAGAAACTTTCTCAATTTTGATTGTATTATCTTTCTGAGGTTTTGGAGTTTGTAAACGAGGTGAATTCTTCCTAGGTTCTGGAGTTTGTATATGAGGTGACTTTCTCCTAGGTTCTGGAGTTCGTATACGAGGAGACTTTTTTTCCTCTGGAGTTTGTAGACGCAACGATTTTCTAGGAGAATTGACATTCTGTAAGTCTGTTCTCCTATTAGCTTTAGTTTTAAAGCGCCTTTTCTTCACAGTTGTTTTATTCTTCAAATCATTATTTCCAGATGCAGGAACGATATTTTCAAGCATCTTTTCGTTGTCGGGTTGGATTTGTTCTCGACCACCATCCTTTTCTTGAAGTTCTTGAGCAGTTGCTTCTCCATAATGATATGCACCTGGAGTCTCCAACTGTCCGTGATCCATTGCAATCCTGTCATCCTGAATGTCATCTATAGGCCTTAAGATTTCTTTGTCCATTGTTATCCCATCTTCTTTATCTTCTAAACTTTCAACCTGATGTGTACCTGATGTCTCAGCCTCATGAGTTTCTTCATCCATCCTATCCTCACATGGCTGAACTGTAGGAGCTGAATGGCTGCTGTTGCTAACATTAGACACAATAGGGCCATCATGAATTTCGCTGTTAACCCCCACCATTGACGTTGGTTCAACATCTCCTCCTGCTCTGGCACGGTCCTCCCCTTCATTACTTTGATTTTGCTCAACCTGGATATCGTGATCTCGTGAACTCTCATTGCACAAATGACTCCCATGATTAGGCAGGTTCACATCCCCTCCACAAGTTGACACATCATCTGACTTCTTTTTACCAGCCTCTCCCATACGAGGTGAATTGTCACCACCAACCATCCTGGTATCAATAAAATCAGATAACGCTCTCTTTGCTACCATAGTCTTCCTCCTCAACTCATTCACACGAATCAACGCTCTTTTATATGAACAATAAGGACAGTAGAATCGTCCATCTTCATCGAACGACGGCTCGCAGGACATACACAATTCATGAAGAGCAATTGGACACCCAGGTTCAGTACAAACCAACAAGTCCCCACTCTCATCACATCTAGTACAAGTATCTTTTTGAAAGCAATCTATCTTATCCAACACATCGTCAGTTTCCTTATTTGATGCATCATGCAAAGTATTGTCTTCTACATTCGGCACATCCTGACCAGATAAAAACCCATCAATTTTTCAGCAAACAAAGTTTCGACAAACATTCGAATCAGAAAAATTACGGTTGAGACTAAAAACTAGGCTTCTCGAGATTTTCCTTGTAGAAAAAAAAAATCCAAGAAAATAACAAACAGCGTCAACATGAATCACAGTTGAAGCCACGAAAAGCAATAGCACAATGAGATAACTAAGTTTAGCCCGAGAAGGAAAAGAAAATGGCTCGATTGGTGTAAGGAAAGAGAAGTGAATAGGAACGTACCTGGTCAGGGAGAGGGGAAGATGCCATAGGCGACGGAGTAGAAGTAACGGAACGCCGGGAAGGCTTGCACCTTCCGCCACGGCGAGTCTTGATCCTCATCTTCTTCAGGTGCAAAGTATGAACCCTAATTTTTCAGAATCTTTAGTGCTCAATCAACATAAAATTAGAGAACGAACATATCTTTGTTTGTCCATTAGAGATGATGAACAAATTCTGTTTTCCCTCGAAAATTCATAGAAACCGAAGGTGATGATTTCGATTCAAAATACCATTGAGATAATTATACACTATGAACCAAATTTTTAAATTTTAAATTTTAAATTTTAATATCTTCAACTTTAATTCTTAGTTTCAATCATTTCTAAAAATATTTTTAGTATTTATTAGTGTTTCTATACAAATTGTCCAAAATAAAAAATGTACAAACTATTTACGGTAAAATTGTAATGATTTTTTGTTAATGGGTTTTTTTTTTTTTTCTATAAAGCAAATAGTTTGTATTTTCTTTTACTCTTGAAAAACATTTTCTACATGTGTTTTGCATAATTTGTATGAAAACTATTATTTGGTAACCAAATTCGATAAAAATTAACTTTAAAATAAAATTTAAGACTGAACGAGGGGCGTCAACTAAGACGTTGATATTCACTTTTGGTTGAGAGTGAAATATTTACATTGTAATACTATTTTGAAATTGATTAAAGTTCAAATCAATATAACTTATCTTCATTCATAAAATTTAAATGCCAAACGTGTTGTATCATGACAATTTTAACCAAATATTTTTAATTTTATTAATTTAAACTTTAAGTTTAAATAGGCTTGTAAATTTATATACCAATTAAGTTTTTATTTTAATCATATAGAAAACGAGAGTTTACAAAAATAGCAAAAGAAAATTATGTTAATAAAGCTCATGTCACTTACATTTTCAAAATTGCAAAAACATCAAATTTAAATATTATGTGAGTCGAAAATTTAAATCATTATATTTATGTTGTTTAAATAATAAAGAAGGTTTGAGATAATATATATATATATATATATATTCAATTTCAAATTTGTTTAATTTTAGTTTTTTATATAGTTCAATTCTAATTTCGATGTATTTTCAATGAATCTTAAATCTAGTCTATCAATCATACTTTATTATTCATAACCTTTTAAAAGACTTATGTTATCCATGACAATAACATATATTATTGTACATTTGAAAAATATATTTACATATTTATTTTCTTAACTTAAAAATTATTACATATTAAACTTTAGATTTATTGAATGTACAAGATCTAAAATTGTCAATTTTTCTAGTGAATGAGTTACAATACAACCAAACGTTTTGATAATCTTTGAGTATTTAGTTAATGAATTACAATAGATCGAGAGAGAAGAAACTTATGAAAAATCTCCAATTTTTTAATGGTGGTTGGCACATCCCTAGCGATGCTATTTTGTCGTAATTAAATAATGAAAAGACGTTTTTGGTCTCTAAGTTTTGATGATTAATAAGTGTATTTGGTTTATAAAATTTAAAAATGCATTTTTTTAGTCACAGTTTATAAAAATATATAAATCTATTTTGTACTTGTGTTTTGTATCATTTTTAGTCTATGAGTTTTTAAAAATGGGTTTAAAAGTCTTAAAAATTTTATTGTTTGTTTTTTTAAATAATTATATGATATTTAAAGTTAAAAACTAGTTCGATAGATGCCGTGATTTTTATAAATTATTCTTATAGTTTAAAATGTCATACACTTGTTTAAATGAAATTATAAAGTTATTTGAGTGACATTTTATATGAACTCTATAAAAGGTCCGAAACTATAAATGTATATTTTGAAATATGAAAGACTAAATTAATCTATTCTTATAAACATGAGAACTATAAAAATACATGTATAGAACTCAGGACCAGACATACACACATAAAAACTTGAGACTAAAATAGTAAGGCTAAATTATAAAAAAAACGTTTCTCAATGTTGTGGATTGTGTAAAATAAACTCATAAATATGATTTTAATTTAAAATTTTGATTCCCATTGTGGTCGATGAGAAAATTCATGTAAATTTTGGATCAATACAGTATTAATTTTTTTTAAAAGTCGAACCATATTTATGAAAATATTAATTTTTTTTTGAAGGTCTAAGACTTTTTTTTAAGTATTTCTAATCCAAATTGCAAAATTTAAGGATTTTTTTTTTTTTATATAATTTAGCAGAAAAAAGTTTTATTTAAAAATATGTATTTAATAGAGTTTTTTTTTTCAAGAATAATAAAAAATAAAAAATATTTTTAAAAAACTATTAAATAACAAAAAGTCATTAAACTAAATAGTTTTTGAAATCCTTTAAAAAATATATATATATTTGAATCTCATTTAAATCTTTCAAAATTCTATATATTTATTTATCTTAAATCTCATTTTACATTTTCTTTACATCTTTTGCTTTCAAAGGAACTAATATACACTAATCAGTTTAATATTTAATGCATCAAATGCGATTATATAGTAAAATATTTACAAAATATATGATAAAATTTTGAAATATAAAAAAACATTTATGAATCCATAGAATTTTATTAGTAAACAACAAAAACTCATATAAAATTTGTCCACATTTTACTAAATTCCCATTTTGCCCTTCTCCAACGGCGGTGCCGCGGTGGCCGCAGCTCACAAAATACAAAAAGGAGATAAACAAACAAACAATAAATTAGGGTTTATAACTCAAGGAAATGAATTAACACAAAACCAAATTATATAAGTCTCGTTGGAGAATCAGTTTATACAGAAGCTTGATCTCTTGCTCTCCTTCTTCCCTTCAATCTTCCCGTGCTAGGATCAGGTCTGAATCTCGACTTCTTATTTTGTAGTTTATTTTTTTGATTTTTTTTGATTTTGTCTATGGGTGGAGGGCTTGACAATTCTTTTCTATGGTGGAATATTGATAATCGGATGTGGATACTGCGTTTTATCGGTTTGTATTATATTGTGGAATGTGGATTTAATATTCGATTTGATTTCGTTTTTCCTGATTTTCATGCAGTTATTCTCATGGCCTCGAGTAGTAGCAAAGAACTTCTGTCTGGTAAGCAGCTAAATTATGTATCTGTAGTAGTGTGCAATTAAAGCAGTATTGGAGATGAAATTGGGTCGTGTCTTGAGTACAATTCATGAGTAGATGTTGAAGTTTAATGGGGTTGTGGTTGTATACCTATTACTACTGCTTCAATTTGATTCATAAATCGTTGCTTTTACGTTTTTCAGTACTTTGTGGATATGGGGTTAGTGAAAGGGAGAAGATTAGGGGGGTGATGAAATATAGTGATGTAAGAGCAAAATTCTAGATATGGGTTTTTTTTGGTAGATAATATCACCATTACCATTTTCTTTGTTCGCTTCCTCGCTTTTTATGAATGGTTTGTTGTTTTTTTAGACGCCTTACTTTCTCTCATATAACTTCGTCCTTTTTCTTTCTTAACTCTTTATTTTTAAATGAATTAAACAGGTTCTTCGGACAACAAAAACGCTAAATCTGAAACATCCTCTTCAGACAATCCTCCTCCACAGGCAGCATCTCAAAGAACTAATTCTCCTCCTCAGGCAGCACCCCAAAGAACTAATTCTATATTTGATGACCTGCCTCAGGACAGTCCTTTTGATTTCTCATCCATGTCTGACATTCTTAATGTAGATCTTTTTCTTGAACTCTTCTTCGTTTATTTTTTTCTTTCTTTTAAAAGCTGTTGTTTTGCTCCGTCTGTTGCTTTCTTGTTCGCGCTAAAACTTTAGCTTGAACTTCTATTATATTAGTAAACCTTGAAGTCTAATTTATTAATTATTATACACTCAGGATCCTAGCATCAAATCATTAGCTGAACAGATAGCAAAAGATCCTTCATTCAACCAGATGGCTGAGCAGCTTCAACAATTTCAGAGTCCACCAGCTCAAGAAGGAATCCAGTTTGATCCTCAACAATACTTTTCTACCATGCAACAAGTCATGCAGAATCCTCATTTTATGTCTATGGCAGAGCGTCTTGGTAGCACACTAATGCAGGTATTTAATTTCTTGCTTGTTGATTGATTGATTTTTCGTAGAGTATACTTTTGTACCAGGGGTGAAACTTCTGCTCAATTTATTCCCAGGATCCATCTATGTCTCGCATGTTTGAGAGTTTTGCTAGTCCACCAGATGGTGATCAACTTGAGGAAAGAATGGCACAGATTAAAGAGGATCCTTCATTGAAGCCTATATTGGAAGAGATAGAGACTGGCGGTCTACCTTCCATGATGAAGTTGGGAACATTTAAATATGAACTCTGAGCCATCGACTTTTCTGTTTCTCATTCAATTTACCAAATTATGTTGTCAAAATAATAATTAAAAAAAAAAAAAATCATTGTCCTTAGGTACTGGAATGATAAAGAAGTTTTACAGAAGTTGGGGAAAGCAATGGGCCTTCCAGTTTCAGCTGAGGCAGCTACGTCTACTGACAATGCTGGGGTTGATGATTCTGAAGAACCGGAGAATGAGGATGAATCAGCTGTTCATCATACTGCTAGTACTGGTGATGTTGAGGTGTGAAGCAGTGATTTTTTTTGTTTCTTTCACTTGCTCCATGGCCGTGATAGTTCACTCTAGTGTTTGTGATATATATTTTATAATTTTCATGGAGGTGCATGAGAGGACATTGATGTGATGGTGGTACGCCGTATGCTCAAATTGTCTGTTTTTTGGTGAATAACATGGGGTGACTTCCAGAGCAGTTGGAGTCCTGTAGTTACCATTTTTTATTTCATATCTATATCTTCAATTGTATTGGGTTGTATGCTGGACCAGGTTGTGATCATTGTAGGTCTGCTTATGCATCTCATGTTCATTTTTGTTTCTATAAAAAGTTGTATGACCTGGCATCAGCTAATTGCACTTATGATGTGTATCTTGCATACTGAAGCATTATCCATCTTGAAAAAAAATGTGTAAGAGAAATCATTGTTAATCTGCATCTTATGATTGGGAAAGCTCACATCTCCATCACATTCTTGTACTCTCATGTAAAGGAACTCGGTAGTTTGAGGAACCTAATCCTTATCCCCATGGTTAATTAGGGATTAAAAAAGGCGCTTGCATCTGGTGCTGACAAGGATGAAGTTGATTCAGAAGGCAGGACGGCATTGCATTTTGCTAGTGGGTATGGTGAGGTATGAAATGAATAATGTATCTTGGCTTTTACCTACTCTGCATACTCTATTCTCGTTTGCTACAATCCCACTCTTTTGGTCAATTGTTGAGTTATATAAAAAATCATGAGCCATTTCTTCCATGCATTACTAAAGTGGAATCCTACGGATGAAATCTCTACTTCTGGTAAAGGCTGCAGAATTAAATTATTTCCATCCATAGAGATGCATGCAAAGGTTGTTTGCATCACAGATTTGGTGTCTGGAATACTTTTCAGTCTTCTTGTTCTCTATAGTTAGAATGAGAAGACGAGCTGTGTGCTATAGAGGATACTTAGGGTGCTGCATAACCTCATAGATTTAAGGAGTAATAGGCTGGGTGATTTAATACAAAATATCATATGTTCGTATGTGTACAAAATTAAGGTTAAGGATGCCTGTTGCTAGACCAGATTTCTATTAACATATCTTGTGGGCAGCTGCTGCTTCTGAAATATTGTCGCACTGTAGTTCAAAACTTTAAGTGAGCATAACTAGATACTAGTCTCATCTTGACTGATATAGTAGTACACAAGTTCGTGATAAAGAATGTCTAGTTGTTGGATGTTCCTTGACAAACAGCGGTAGTATTTGGTTGGCCTTGTAAAACTAACGTCAGCTCTAAAACTTTCACCGTAAGGTTGAATGTGCTCAAGTTCTCCTTGAGGCTGGAGCGAAAGTGGATGCTTTGGACACGAATAAGAACACTGCCCTTCACTATGCAGCTGGTTATGGCCGAAAGGACTGTGTTGCACTTCTCCTGGAAAACGGCGCTGCTGTGTAAGCTTAGTCAACTCTTTATTGGTCATTAACGTTCCATTTTCTATTATTCAGTGCACTAATCTGTTTGTCTTTGTGCAGTACTCTCACAAACATGGATGGAAAGACTCCCATTGATGTTGCCAAGCTAAACAATCAGAATGAGGTGCTGAAGTTGCTTGAAAAGGATGCTTTCCTGTAAACCATACAAATTCGGTGACATTTATTCCTAAGTTACTGCATCTTCTTGTGCGCAGTGCCTCGTAAGAACAAATTTATTTTCATTTAGTGCAAGTATATCGTTAGGACCGGAGTTGCCTTCTTTTATTGTCCATTGGTTTGTTACAATAATATTGTAGTTTCAACTTGATTACAGTCAGGTATAGTGCCCTATTTGTACATTTGGTTTCTCCTTTTTAACTACATGGATTGTTTGCGTTATAATTCATGATAATATAATTTTTTTTTAGAATGCCAATTCTCTTGGAAAGAGATTTAGAAACACTAGAGATATGAACTAATGCTTATACCCAGGTCAATTCCTAGCAAATAAGGCTGCTTTTACCCACTCATAGATGTAACAAAACAATGGTAATCTCAAAAGTGAAACCCCATTTGGTTTCTTTTGTTGTTTGCCTTGTATTCTGGAAATTGAAGGAATTGGAGATTAAGAGGGTGCTGAATTTGATTACGCTTGGAATTTACATGGAACCCACCAGCCTTTATCATTGTTACTACATTACATATATTGTTGCTGTTGTAGTATTTAAATTATGAATGTGTTGTATTTATTGTTACGGTTATTGTTATCGTTATCTGTTTCCATCACTGGCCTAGTTGTAATAGTGATCAAACCTAATCCAAAATTCATCAATGATTTTTATTTATGGATTTTAAGTAACAAAATTCATCAAACTGTTATAGGTCATCTAAGTTTTATTGCTATATTTTGTGTGTGTGTGTATATATATATTTGCTATTCATAAAAGTTCTTCAATATGTAACAACTCTTGGTGTTAATATTTTTTTGGTACAATCTAACTTCCAAAATCTGTGGATAATCATTTGGATTTAGGAAATTAGGCTTATAGCGTAATCTATAAGTTTCTTTATTTTGTTATTTACCTTCCAAGAAATCTTTATTACAAGATAGATCCTTTGGAAGGGCTAGTTATGTTATCATCTCTAAACTAAAGAAATTGAAAGTTTGTCATCAAAGAATGGTCTATTGATCATGAAGTGAAAATGGAAGTTTAAGAAAGAGCATTGTGCCGGTTTGATTTAACTTCTCTCGGAGTGCTTAATTTTGAAAATGTATTTAACAATCATTAAGTAGTTATTTAAAAAGTTTTTAGATTGAGTTCGAACAGTTTTCTTTCTTTTTCAAAAGAGGAAGTAAAAACAAGAAACAACATTTCCTTCTCTATTGGATGCAATCAAACATTGGATCTTTAATTAAAATTTACAGGCTTGCTATGGCTTATAGTAGAACACGAAACTACACTTGCTATGGGCGTTTTGCGTGTATCAGTCTTCTTGAATTTAAAGCGTTTAGCAAGGACTTTATTTGGAGAAAACAATAAATTTTTGAACGAAAAGAATACTAAAAGATAAAGGAGTTTATGCATTGATATGCTTACAAAATTAGCTTCATATTTTTTGCTCTCCAAATTTATTATTTTATCATACAAGTCTTTGCTTAGTATACTTAACAAGTCTTCGATGCATATCCAACTTTGATTCTCTATAACTAGTGTCACAATACATTTTATATACTAAAAAAGTGTCTGTTTGTCAAATGGTTTGATACGTTCTAAACACGAACAAACTAGTCAAACTAAAGTGTTTGTAATTTTTTAGAATGAAATCTACTCTAGGCGCTCAAAGTGAAGGCATTAGAGCATTGAACAACAAAAATATGGATTTTTTTTACATAGTAAGGTATTCAAATGACCCAACAAACTAGACTATTCAATGAGTTACAGTTAGTTTTTCTGTTTTCCTCGTTTGGATTGGTTAAATTTTTTTCTATTTTGTAAGGTTTGATTGAGTCTTCGGTTGACTAAACCCAACTTGAATTACAGATTTATATACATATAGAAAAGATAATATTCTTCTTTTAGGATTGTTGCAATATTTATTTTTGTGACATATTTATTGTATTAGTTGATACTATGAATATTTGATATTTACCTTTTGAATTTTAAAAGTTTTTAATTATTAGCACGTAAGGTAATAAATTTAATTATTTTAAATTATTAATAATAATAAAAAAAAACAATCCAATTGAAAACATGTTCGAAATGTTTTCAAGTATTTTGGTAGCCAACCCAACATAGTCTAAATAACTTTTATCTAACCCAATTCAACCCGTGTAACATATAGATTCTTTTGTAACTTATGTTTGTTTTTATCTTCTTTTTGTTTCCTATTGCTTTTAATTTTCCTTATTCACTAACAGGAAGAGCTTATATCTATTTGGCATTAGTCTTAATATTACTATTTCTGTATCTGAATAACTTCACGAACACTGTTTCTATCTTCTTTTTGCTATTCTTTGTAGTTTGCACAGAAAGGAAGACTAAGTTTCAATGTATTTGTTTCTTTTCAACAAATCCTTTGCATTTTCCCATGCCCTATGATATCCACAGTTTCATCATCATCTATAGTCTATACATTAACACTCATCCATGTGACAGGTCTAAAGTTCTGGCACATCTCAAAAATACTAATTCGCATCTGCACGAATCTCGTTCATTTGCTGCTAGGTATACATTCGATCCTCAGGCTTGTTCACTGTTCCTCGTTCAATAATCGAACATATCAAGAACCTGCAGCAGCAATCACTGTCAAACATATGATTTTCATTCCGTGTATCGTCTGGAAATGTTGTAAGAAACTATGGATAAATATAGGCTAAAACTTTACCGTTCCAGTTGCTGGTCTTTCGAAACCTTTGGTCTCAGCAACATCTTCCTGGTAAATGGACAAAAGAACTCAATATGAATATATGACTAGTGTTTTAGGAACTACATGGGTTAAGTAAGTTGACAAAATAGAAGGTCAAATTAGTTTGTTCAATGCAATGAGAGTATAATCCAGACAGGATAGCAAACATCCCACCCCTACAATTTTACTGTTGATAACTAGGATACCTAGTAGCAAATGAGATATCCTCCCAGATTCTCACGGCTTTGATTCTAACATTATGTTCATGACCCGACCCAAACCCAACTCACTAATCTCCAAAGAGGCAACAAAGAGACAACAAAGATTCTAAGTAGTGAAGTATTAATCGAGAGCCTTTGACTAGAATCTGGGAGAATATCTCCAAATATCCCAGGCAAATGCAACAGAAGTCAGAAGGCACCATATGGTACCTAAATTTTTGTGAAATTGTTCCAAAATGACAATATAAATTATGCGTAAAAAATTGAAGGGCATATATGAAATGACACCGTTAACAACTCTTCAACCACATAGAAGTTGAGACCATTATTACAGAATTTTAATGGCAACTCTCTCCAAGAATTTCTTTTTGGAACAATTTAAAAGTTGAACAGAGTTGAAATTGAAAATTTCAAACCCTATAATTTAAAAAGTATTGTTAAAAAAAAAAGGTACTAAGTGTAATTAACCTTTATAATCTATCAATTGGAAAAAAGGCAAAAGGGAAAAAAGAGCCACCACTCCCAGGAATGAATGTCGTTTCTCTTCCATCTAAAATTCTGTCGATTAGCTCTATCCAACTACTTCAAAACGAAGTGACTCTTGAGAGATCAAAATGTCTGAACTGAAAACCAGAAAGATTTCCGGTCACTAGCTAATGGTCACCAATGAATCTGAGCTCAAGATCTCTTAAGTTATAGCTGAAATTGAGAAATTCTTTTACTACCATGTGCAACTTTAGGCTAGTTAACCACTTAACCTTAATTTATAAGGAAAAAAGTGGTATGATCATGCTGTAACATGCATCTCCTAAACATTAAAATCATTCAACAGATCATATTTTTATTTCTTTCTGTTCAGCTTTAAAGAGTTGACAACACAATGAAGAAAAAATGATATAGAGTCCAAGCGAAGGAAGTCGTACCATTTTAATTTCAGTGTCATAACTTTCTGCTTTCACCCGGCTCGGCAATTGCTTTCTGTGCAAAGAGAACATATAAATTGTGGATACTAAAAAGATCACTTCCAAAACATATGACAGGTTAAACAAAATACCTGTCACAATCGATGTCCATGGCAGAATCTTCATCCCATCTCTCGTCTCCATTATCATCATCCTCGTCCGCCTAAGTATTATTATGCAATTAGATAATATTAGAAGATAATTTCTAATTGCCTCATGAAATTCAACCACAAAGACATTTAAGAAGACCATGGGGGAGTATTTAAAAGCAAAAGTTGAGAATGCACTATTTCTAACAGGATAGCAATTAAGTGAAGAAACAAGCAAACGAGAAAATATGTGTTAATTGACAGGCATGCCACTGCAGAGTCGCAGACTAGTTTATTTACTTAAAACATGAACGATTCATTTTTATTCAACAACTAATTAGGTAATGAAAGAGCTTAAAAACAAACCCCAAATCTAATGAAACAAGCCCCAACGATAAGAAGCTGAAAACAGGGGAAAAAATATTAAAATCAATTGGTAGCGCCAGAAACAGAAAATACCTCTTGGAATTCAGTATCAGGAGGCCTTTCTTGAAATTGAACACTGGGGGCATGTTGAAGCTTTGAGAGATAACCAAGAAGATTTACTCTTATGTCTTCCAATATTTTGCGGGAATTTTTGTTTTCCATATTACTAGGTGCAACGTGTAGAGTATAATCAGGTCCAAAATACTCATAGTACTCATGCTGTGGCATTTTGTTGTCGACGTCCATTCCAAGAGCTACTCCCGTCTGCTTTGCATGTGATGAAGATAAGCATTCAAAATCAATTTAGAATGACAAATGTAAAACGATAAGTTAACATTTTTAGGATATATAAGTTGAAAGATGAAAGATCTAAAAGGACTGGCATGCTTTCTTCCAAAAACTCGGTTGAAAGAAATTCCAGGTAATATAGATTCACATCCTAATGGCTAGCAGCTAGAACGATCTTATGTAGATGCCCATATTCTAAAACTCATTACAAACTTAAGATAGGACATTTTAAACTGAAAACCCGGTATTGTAACTAAAACCCTTGTTGATCAAGGTATGACAATTATACTGTCACTCAATCTTCATCAATTTGTATTTGCTTCCTCCATAAGTAATGGTATATGTGTGATTGCTTGTAACTTAAAAATTATTAAGAGCAATTTTTGGCCAAACAAGAGTTTCCATCAAGAACGAATCTGTTTTCCACTACCTCGTGAAACTAGGTACATTCACACAATGACCCCATTTGTGCCACATTTATAATCATATTCGTCGGATTAAAAAAATCATAATAAACAAAATTTACCTCGTAGCACCAGCATCGAGCGACATTTCGAATAGTATAGCCTCCGCCACCAAGCAGTAAAAGGGGAACATTGAATGATCTCATATATTTAACACATTCAGCATGACCTTTGATTGAAAGATTGAAACATCCCAACCTATCCCCAGACAAAGAGTCAGCACCACATTGAAGAACTACAGCACCGGGCTTAAAGATTTCCATAACCTTCCCCATTATAGGTTTAAATAGAGAATGATAACTTTCATCATCAATTCCATCATCCAAAGGAACATTGAGGGAATAATACTTCCCTTTGCCATAGCCGATATCACGAATATCCCCAGTACCAGGAAAATAATCACCAAATTTGTGGAACGAAACTGTCATGACCCTGTCAGTGGTATAAAAAGCCTCTTCTACACCATCTCCATGATGGATATCAATATCAACATACAAAACACGCTGCAAAAAAAAAAAAGGAAACAGCAGTGAGGATAAGACTTGCTATAAATACTCATACATGAAAACTATGCATATCAATTTAAAAGGAAATGAAGGATTCACATAAGCAAGCGCACACATATTGACATTTGACCTTGCAAGCTCCACTCCACAACCTCACTTTTTAAAAAAACTCATGCTGAATGATATGAAAGGAAATAATTGAACATCGTTCATTGATGAAATGAAAAGAGGCTAATGCTCTAATGCTGAATGATATTTATTGATAAGCAAACTACATCTGAACTTCACGTTCTGTAGAATCCAACTCAATCTAGTGCTTGAATGATATGATAAATTAAATGAAGCACAAACAGAACTATTTCACAGTAGGACGAGAAGATGCTTGATAAAGTACTCACAAAATCCCAGGATATATAATCCCAGGATATATCATTGACATCAACATCATAAATGGTCAATAGGAGATACAAATAAAGAAAAGATGTATTGAACTCGTGTTTGAACAAACCTCATGCTGTTTAAGAAGCTCTAAAATAGCCAAGACAATATCATTGACATAGCAAAATCCAGAAGCCTCGCACTTCTTAGCATGGTGTAGGCCACCAGCCCAATTAACAGCAATGTCACACTGGTTGTGGTTTAATTTGACAGCGCCACCAACTGAGCCACCGGCATATGTTTGGCAGAAAGAGTAAAGACCATCAAACACAGGACAATCTTCACCAACATTAAAACGCTTGAGCTGCCTTAGCTGATCCTGCTGAGTCTCAGGCGTAATATTTCTCAAGAATGAAACGTAGTCATCAGCATGGAAACGACAAAGATCCTTGTCCTTGGCAAGGGTGGGTTTAAAGACCTGCATATGCTGAAGCAATCCATAGTGAGCAAGAAGAGCATGGGTCATCCTAATACGGTGTGGCTTCATTGGATGACCCTGACCGTAATAGTAATTGCCAATCTCAGGGTCATAGAAATACGACACTTTTCTCTTCACCCCATCAGCCCCAGAAGGAAGAGAATTGCCTCCAGTGTCCATACTATTACCCTCCAATCTCAATCTGCACAAAAAAAAAAAAAAAAAAACAACAAAACGAATTAATACATACAAATCAAAACATCCCTAAAGAAGAAAGAAGAAAAACAGAAAAGAAACTCTCAGATTCAAACATCCAAACATGAGAAAAATTCAAAATCCCCAATAAGAGGTCTACTCAGCATCAATCAAACAACAAACAAACAAACAAACAAAAAAAAAAAAAAATCAAAGTTAAAGCTCTCATCATCCCCTCCAGATCATCGTTGACAACTCCAAAAAAACACTAGGAAACAACCAAAAAAAAAACCATAAAATCGACTCGGATTACCCCATGTAGAGAAAACAAGGATTAGAAAACCAAGAACATTAAACACTAAACTACCTCCCCTAATCAAATCAGACCAACATAACAGAGAATAGAAGTTTACTAAAACACAAACAGTACGATTTTCAAAGAAAAACAATAACAAGATAAAATAAAACTGATACATAAGCAGCAAACTCAATCAAGTAGAATCATATCGTACTAGGAGGCAGCGACAGAAAATAATTCCGATGAAACAATCGGCCGGAAACAATGGATGTCGAATACTCTAAAAACCCAAGGAGAAGATGAGATTAAGCAATCTAGAACATGTAGAATATGTAAAAAAATAAAAATGAAAAACTAACAAAAACCCAGTTGAAAGAAAACCTTGTAGTTGTTCAAAAATAAGTAAAGAGAAGCAACAATGGAGGTAGAAGAATTCGAAAGGTTGTCTTCAATCTTCCCCCGGAAGTGGTAAACCAGGGAGTTTACACAATGAACATTGTTATTAGCTTAATAATCGATAATCAATATATAGGCGCTTCAAAGGACACAAGAAAGTATGAAATATGAAATTAAATATTTAAGTGGTGATTTTGGCGGAGACTATTATCTTTGGACTCCTCAAAATAAATAAGTAATTGTAAAGTAGTAATTTTAAAAATAATAATTAAGTAGATTTTACTATAAATAAAATTTCATAATTTTTTTTTTCATTTTACTAATGTATACTAAAAGTATTTATATTAAAGTTTTATTGTTGATAAATTGCAATAGAAGGTTGGTTGGCAATAGTTGTCGAAGTTGGTTGTCGGAAGGTCGTCGATGGAGTCATCAAAGGTGGTGGTCGAAGATTGACTATTGATAATCATTGGTGGTGGTGTTCGAAAATTGGTTGATGAATTTTCCAACTTAAGAAACAAATATCCCTTTGGATTGAAGAATACTAACGATATGTGAGTTAATTTAAATCCTAATCCTAATTCTAATCTTAAACAAGGATTGACCTATTATAACCCATGTCACTCTACTCCACTTCTAGTCCCAAATATGTCCTTAATGAAAATAATTCCATTTCGTAACAATGCCTTTTTCCGTGTGTTTGACTTTTAGTTTTTAGCTTTTTAAAAACCACATTTAAAAAAAAAAACTATGAAGTGTTGGAGCGAAATTTTGGCCAAAGAGTGCATACCTTCCGTTAAAAAAAACTATGAGGTGTTGAAGGAGAATTTTGGACCAATTGCAAATTGTCAAATCATTTTTCAAGTTAATTTTAAATAATTAAATTTGAGACTAATTAAAAGTACATGTATTCCAAATTTAAATTTAAAATATAGGATTGACGAATTTTGATGATACCACGTTTTTTCATCGTTGTATCAAATTAATTATCCAATTAGACATTATTATTTTGTCTAAAGTTCAATTATCCAAAAGATGGACTTAATTTAGCTCAAATGCCAAATAAAGTCTAAATACATATGGTTTGGCTCAGAGGAGCCGTATCCATAGACTAAACAAGCTCGTGCCCGTAAAACCCAAATGAGAATTCTACAAATATATAAGTTATATGTTATAAAATTTTACTCTATGTAACCTAGAGAGAATTGTGATAAAGTTGATCAATACTAAGTGATGAATGACTTGAAAAACTCATACATTAAAAGGTTGGGTTAATTTGTTTCGCTCTCCCTATGTGTCGTTTAGGGTTTCAAATGAAATATAGAATTCCTGTGGATTAATCAGTGGAGAGAGAAGGATTTACGAATAGTGAAAGTAGAAAGAAAATTGAAGCTGAAAGTGGTGTTGAATGAACAATGAAAAGAGATAAACCATTTTTTAGTGGTCGAAGTTGGACTCGGTCAATTAGCGGTTGGATTGGTGGTACCTAGAGATATCAATTTAATCCGTAGAGACCCGCCTCGAATGAGGGAGAGTGAGGATTATTTTTTACCCAAACATTTCGGAGTCGGGAACGAGAAACATTCTCCGACAAAGAAAAAGATGTATACATGGCATATACAATGCAATATATTTACTTACATATATAAATATATTTATTTTATTTATAAAAAAAAAGAAGAAAACAAATGTGGAGAATATTTTCCACGAAAAATACTTGGGAATAGGGAATAGGGAATGGGACATGAGGCAGGAATGAGAACGGAAACGAAAAGTGACATCCGTTTATGTTGACATATTAGTGGTATCGTCTTATTAGAGCTCAAAATTAAGTGAATATTCAATAACATAATAACATTTTTAATTTTGTTGATATAAATGTAAAATAAAATAAGAGCACATTTACTTAATTTAAAGAATTTGCTTACAAAATAAACTAAGACAGAATTATTGAATTTTGTGTCAAAATAGTATTGTGTTTTAAGATTGTAAACCACAAATTTAGTCTCTTAATTGAATTTTTATTTAAGAAAAATAGTTGACATAATCTTAAAATAGAATAAAAATCTCTCTATTTAAGAGTACCTTTAACTAATTAAAATTTGCAAACAAAATAAAAAGAAAAAGCGTAAATGAATTTCAAATTTAGTATTGATTTTTCGATGTTAGTTCTTTTTTTTTTTTTGTTTATTTACTTTCAAATATTTAATTTTAGTTAATGAATTTCAAATTTAGTATTTTTTTTTTAAATTATTTTTGTTATAAACTTTGAAAACATATTCAGTAGTATGAAAATTATTATTTTTAGGTAGTTTTCATACAAGTTTTCTTTTAAAGATTAAATTCAAAATTTATTATAAGTAAGAAAACTAATAATCGAATATGTGATCATTGAATAAATCTCAAATGATATATTAACCATTTTCTTCTTTTTGAATGCATTTAACATCTATATGCACTTATTTGACCTAAAATACAAAAAATACATTAAAAAAAATAGTATATACCATATACATACATCAATACACACATTAAGCTCAACTATATATTTAAGATTTTAAAATTAGGAGAGAAAAAGAAATTTTAAATACTCTTTTTATATTTGTAGTTTGAGATTTTATTTGTTTTGGTTAGTGTAATTAGTGTAATTTTAACTTTAACTTATTATGATTTCACAGTCAATATATGTACAATATATGTAGGTTGATTTTTATATTTTTTATAAGGTTTTTTTTAGTCTCTTTATTTTTAATCATATTTTATTTGTAAGGTTTAAAAATACAAAATTTAAAATGAATAAAATGATAGATAGTGTGAATCATATTTAAGAGAATTGTAAAAGAAAAAATAGTAATGGACACACTGATAATATTGCAATATACAAATTGATTCAAATTTTGATATAATTGGTAAATATATTAATTTATTTTGTTATTTAAAATAATTTTGATACTATTTGGAAAGAAAAACAATTAGAAAGTTTTGTTAACATAACGAAAGTTACAAAGTTGAGGAAGTTGAAAGCTGGAAGATGCATGGAAACAAACAAAAGAGATATTTTGTTCCCATGGACAAGAAGAAAAAAGGGACATTCCTCTGGAAGAGGGAAAATAACCAAAAAGATCATTGTTGTTTGGCCACTAAGAAGATAGCTCCAAAATTTCCCGGAAAATGATAGAACTCAGAATTGCACTTTTTCATGTTTTTTGTTAGACAACGATATGTCATCTGAAGACTCTTCATGGGGTCTGGAATTTGCCATGGCCATTGCCATTATCACAATTCTACGGCCCTGTTTCACTTTCATCCGGTTTTCTTTGGAGCAGATATTTCTGTTCATCAATCAAAAAGATGAACCGGACAAATTTCATACTGTGAGAAAATATCAAACTTTTCTTTCAGCACCCTTTGATTTTTTTCAAAAAGTGCTTGTGTTATCCATTTTTTTCATGTGGGTTTTACTGATAGTGATGGAAAATCCATTGAAATACTTGAAGAAATAGGTTACCAACTTGGCAGCTAGCATTCATACATACTCAGAAAAGAAATAAAAACTTTGGGAATATAATGATTTTTCTTAAATTTTTAGGCTGCTTACTGTTTATATTAACTCTGAAACTTCTTCTGCTGCTGCTTCCAACTTTGTTATTTCAAGTGTGTATTGCTGGTGTATCGGGAAAAATGATCTTCAAAAATAGAAAAAGTTCACTTTTGAGCAAAATATTCCCATTGGAACTTCTTCCTTGCAGGTCAGTTTCTGTTTGTTTCTCTGTTTTTCAATTACATATTAAGAAGATAGTTACTTATCATTCTTCCTCGATTGCAAATGGGTGTCCTAAGTTTTTGTACAAGCTGCAGTTCCATGGTAGTTTAAAAGTTGTCTTAAAGTTGACGTGTTCAGTTTCTTCTATCTTTGTCATCTTCATTCTGGTGGTTGTCTTAAAGTTGTGTGTTCTCAAGCTTGTAGGCCGCTCATTGATAGAAGTCCCACATTAGTTCTATTCTAATAAACTACTGTCCTTCTGTACATGTCAATATTGAATTGAATACAATGAGTATTTCACTTTTTCTTTTTCCCATTATCTTTTTGTTTTTCCTTTGAGCACCATTTCAGTTTTCATACTTTGGCTTGTTTGGTTTGGCAGTACCTGTACATATGTAAGAGAGGAAGATCAGAAAATGGACGAGAAGAGAGAAATCGAAGAGCCACCAAGCTGCAATTTCTCATCTTCTGCTCATCAAATCAACCCTACAGAGAAGAGGACACCAATTGAAGTCTTTCAAGTGCCTGCAAGTTCTGGAGATCGCCAGTCCAAGGGTGAAGCCACTCATGAGCCAGATGAGCCAAAATCATCCCTCTCTTCCTTTCGTCCTGCTGCCAGCATGGAAGCATCCAAAAAGTGGATGGCATTTGAAAGTGAAAACTTTGATATAACAAAGACATACACAAAGAACTTCGGTGGTAGCTTTAGGTCATATTCAACTAAAATATTGGAAACAAACATGACAAAAAGGACTGCAGAGGAGAACAAGATTGATCGTTTATCATCGCTGCAACTGACGTATGTTATCTCAGATGCAACAAAACCAGATTACCCTATCATGTTTGCCAGCAATAGGTTCTTGGCTATGACCGGATATACATTGGACGAGGTCATTGGAAGGAACTGGTAAGAAATGAATTAAGTAATGTTATGTTATAGATACTGTACTTTTGTTGAAATATTGTACTGTCTGGGCGATTAATAGCACATTTCATCTTACAATAGATATCAAGTTTCTTACCGTAACTGTTGAACTTTGATACTTCATCAGTAAAACAATTAAAGATGAACTTTTCCTAACTAGAAAGAGGTAATTCACTGAATTCTGATAGCTAAAGTTTCTCCGTTGTTCATATTGAAACAACAGCCGGTTTCTTCAAGGACCGGAGACAGATAAGAATGAAGTAGCTAAAATACGACATGCAATTAGAAAAGGGAATAGCTACTGTGGCAAGCTCTTAAACTACAAGAAGAATGGTACTCCTTTCTGGAATCTTCTCACTGTTGGGCCTGTCAAAGACTCCCATGGCAGAATCATCAGATTTATTGGGTCAGTCTTCCTTTCTACTTTTTCCTTTCACTTTCAAAGATTTAAAATGAATATTGACTTCTCGTTATTGGAATAGAAATGTCTGAATCATTTTTATGCTGAAAAAGTTTTCTAGTTAAATTATGATGTCATCCAGGATAGTTGATTTAAAGGCATAATGCCACAAACTAGATGGGTAGTTTTAATCTGCCCTGTTTTACCAACTATTTCTTTCAATAAATTTGTTGAATTGTTTTGCTGCTATTTTGGGTCCAATGTTACAACTAAGCAAGTTGATGGCACTGACGGAAACTTCCTTGGGTTTTTCTCAGAATGCAGGTTGAGATCGCCAAAGACATAGAAGGTATGAAGAAGTCATCATATTGAAATAAAACAATACTTGATAGTAAGCTTATTTCCTCTAATTTGGAACAGAAGCGACTGCTTGCTTAACTTTTCTCATCTCTGATATTCTAGGAAAAGAGAAAACTGTGAGGTCCATGTCCATTACAGAGGTTCAAGCTGAGAGGGCAATTAGGTCCATTGTGGAGGTTGACATTGTGAAAAGTCTTAGATCTCACTGGCATGATGCTGATACAAAGCACCAAGAGCCAGAAAAGACTAATGCTGATTATGCTTCATCCAAGGCTCTGGATAAGAATTTTACCACAGCTGATAACCAAAAGGCTCGGTTAGATCCCAATTATGGCCCATCCTTTTTCAACTCATACGAGTTTATATATATAGATAATAGAATTAGGATTATCAGGTCTTAGTTACTCAATGGGGTTACCTTTCTACCTGCAAATTAGTTAGGTGGATGAGGGAATGATGATAACTGTCAAATAAAAATTTCAGCGCGTATATTATATATATATATGTTCATGTCTATTAACCATTGGCTGGATATCTTACTCAAGGCAGATTTTTTTCTTTTTGTTCATAAGAATTACATTTCAGGACCCTTGCTCTTATGCAGGTTCAAAGAAAGGACCTTAGGTTCTGCAGTAGAACGTGAAGAAAAGACAGTAGTTGAGACATATTTATTCAAGCCTAAGGATGGTGATCATGTTGCTAAAAGAGAAAGGGATATACGCCAAGGAACTGAGTTGGCTACTACATTGGAACGGATCAAGAAGATATTTTTTATCACTAATCCAAGACTTCCTGATAATCCTATTGTGAGTTAAAAATCATTTGGTTTTTTTATTGAACTTGAGTACTGATGATATATTTGTGAAACACATGTTTGGTCAAAATAATTACAATGGAAGCTTGGTAATGTAAAAGAAATGGCTAAGAGGGACACTGAACTACTTATCAGTTTCATTTTTCTATGATTCCAGTATGTTGCTGTTACATCATGACAATACTGATGAGAGAGAATCTAACTGAACAGGGATTGTAAAGAAAGAAATGACGTGGGAGTAAATTCTAAGGCTATGTTTACTAATTTTTTTTTTTAAAAAAATGAAAATAGAGTAACTAAAATTGTCATTGATGTGTTACTAATGTTGAAATTAGAAATCAAATTGATATTTAGATGAGCCCCACATAAAAGTAGTTTCAATGAATTAATAATGGTGAGACTCATAAAATAAAGAATGAAAATGAGATTGGTGGCTTTTTATGAACAAATGATATTCTTCTTGGGATAATGATTCTCAATTTTCTATGAGCTAATCTATTATTTCATTCTCAGGAATGGGAAAGATCCCTTTCTGTTTCTCCCAAGTAAAAATGCCTAATACTAAATGAAACTTGTGTTGGTTTAAATCTAAACAAGGTTTCATTTGACATTTTTGTGCAGATATTTGCATCTCATAGGTTTCTTGATTCCACAGAATACACGCTTGAAGAAGTTCTGGGGAGAAACTTTTGGTAGCATTTCGCTATATTCTTTCTTCTGTTTAACAGTTGAAGTTGTTTTATCTTTTCCAACATCCTTAATATTATTCTCTCAGTTTCCCCTCTGTTTGAAGCTTGAATTTATCTCTTTAGACTATATATGTGTTGTAGAGTGCTTAAGATGTATGCCATGTCTCAAAAAGGTTTTAAGAAGATTTCTCTTATTTGAAAATTTCAAGACATTAAAGTCAAAAATAGTCAGACATTTGTTTCAGTGACAAATCTATGAAGACATTAAAGTATGGTCTAGTCTTCTTTCTAATGTCTTGATACCACCATCTATTAAGCTCAAGGAGTATTTCATGAAGCAGCAACCGCACTCACATGGTCCATCACTGCTGTCTCCATAAGGTTGGCTGCACGGTGCACATCCTAGATTTTCCCCATTTTCAAGATCCCATGGTTATTTGGTATATGATTAGGGTGATTGTCTTTACAATTTTTTATGTATGAATTCATGCTACAATTTCAAGATAATGCTACGATCAATTCATATGGATAGTCATTGTTCTAGTGTTACCATAAGATTTCATTGCTCCCTTGCTTTCGCTAAATAATTGATGTAAAAAACTAATCCTACTAATTCAGAGTCAATCAATTTCTTGTTTTCAACATTAGTTTTAAACTTCTACGAGAACAGCAAATAAATTAATAATAAGTACTTACAGCCACTTTAATCTGTTTCGTTGCACAGTTTTCTTCAGGGACCTGAAACAGATCAAGCAACTGTCTCAAAGATAAACGATGCAATTGAAGAGCAGAGAGAAATCACTCTTCAGATCATCAACTACACAAAGAGTGGTAAATAAAATGTCTTGTTTTTCATCTGAAGTTGGTAACTAGTACTTTTGTGTCTTACAGCTTGAAAGAACCTCAATATATTGTACTTTTCTATTGCATTGATGCCAATTTTGGTCTCATGACATGTAGGAAAAAAGTTCTCTAATTTATTTCACTTGCAACCCATGTGTGATCAAATGAAGGTATGGAATGATGTGATTATTTTTATAATAATCCGTTAGACTTTATACTCTCTATCCCTTTCAAGTATCATTACAGAAGGATCTTCTCATTACTCCCTATATTAACAGGGTGAGCTTCAATATTTCATTGGTGTGCAAATTCATCAAAAACCTTCAAGAAACCGGCTTTTTGATCGGACAGAGCATGGAAGTGCAAAGCTAGTAATTATTATTCATTATTTTCCTCAATTTATTTGTTTTATGTTTTTTTTGGACTCCCAGAGCATTCTTTTGGATCTTAACTCCTGGGTTATTATGTTGCTCCATCAATTATATATTCTTTTTAGGCCAAAGCTGTAGCCGAAAATGTTGTCAAGGCTGTCCGTGAACTTCCTGATGCCAACTTGGTAGGGTCTTATTCCGTTATTTTTCCTTGTCATAGGAATTATTAATGTCTTCTTGGTTACAGTTTTGATTGACTTCCTTTTTTTTTTCCTTGACTGTACTGGTTTTATTGTCGTGCTTGGAAGTATACACTGTTCTATGACTTCTTCAACATATAGAAAGATGGAGTAGAACTTGTAGATATCCCAATATTTCCCTTTAGTGGTTTGGTTCTTTAGCAACAGCTTAGGAAAGTTTCTATTTTATGAACAATATCAGAAACCAACGAACTTCTGGGCAATCTACTGTCAGCCGGTCTTGCCAAGGCCTCACAAGAAGTACAGCCCTTCCTGGATAGCCATACAAAAGGTATATTTAATTGCACACTGCGGCAGTTGTCATGGTACAACGTACAAGATGAGATGAGAGTTTGTTTAATAACTCAGTTATTTCCTTCAATGTCTACACTGTTTCATAGATTACCAGTCATGGTGAAAATGTTGGACTCCATCATTTCAAGCCAATAAAACCTCTGGGTTTTGGAGATATTGGCAGGTAATCATCATTTCATTATCCAAAATTATACATACATCGTTATGATGCCCTTGTTTGAAATAGACCTGATGTGCCCATTAGATGCATTGAGGGTAATCTATATTATTATTTTTTTGTCTTGTCAGTTTAAGAGATAAGTTACCTAGATTTAGAGTTATTGTTACATCACTTGTTTTCAATCCGAATAACTAATACAGGAAGTGCTCAAACTACCACATTCATAAGAAGTTAAAGCTATTTTTTATTAAATAAGAAACATTTCATTGATTAATGAAATAGGGGAAACCCCAAAAGCCAAAAGGCAATTACAATAAATTAAAGGTATTGAGTTATGTTAAATATAATTACTTGGATATTATTTTGATTAAAGAGTCTCAACATGTGCACATTTAATATTTATTACTGAAAAGAGGTTAGATTGGTGGGTTGATGCTTTGAACCATTTTTATCTGAAGGTAAAATTTAAAGCTCCTAAATTTACCAACTTTTTGTTGATCTAATCAAAAGCAACGGTTGTTGCAGTGTTCATTTGGTAGAACTGAAAGGAACAGGTGAACTCTTTGCTATGAAGGCTATAGAGAAGTCGGTAATATTAAATCGCAACAAGGTAAAAATAATCTACTGTCTGATTCTATTTTCATATTTCCCTCATGTTATACTTTCCTTTCCCTGATCCCATTTGAGCAAGTCAATTGCTCACTATTGGGAAAAACCTTCCACTACTACAAGAATAAGTAGAAAAATAAAAGAAATTAAAAGAAAGCAATGAACCGGGAACACAAAAATAAATGTGGAAAAACCCAAACTAGCAAAAAAATTAAACACTTGAAAAGTTAAACTAAATACGTTCTAAGCTTAAAGTACTTCAAATTGGGATGATTAGAAATCAAAGACATAGACAACTTCTTTCATAATGCTTGAAGTCCATCATCTTTTGACCCTTTTAGATGTGAGACAACTACTTGTCTAACATTTTGCCAAAACCTATGAAATAGTTCAGTTTTCAAGCAGATTGGGAACAATATCTTGCAGTTTAGGCAGGACTTAATAGTATTTTTGCATGTTTTCTCTAGAACAATGAAATGCATACGTGTTAGAAAAGCATATTTAATTGTACATTTCCACTTGTGGTGCATTCTTCATATTTCTAGCCCACAAGTGTAGAGAGTTTTAGATGATATATAATTAAATCCACCTTCACCCACTAGCTTAAGCTGATAGATGAAGGTAAATTTAATAATATATCATATGACATTCTCCTCACTTGTGGGCTTGAAATATAAAGAAGACCCAACAAGTGAAAATGAATATTAATTGGGGAAGAAACAACATTGCAGGGGCTTGAACACAAGACATCATGAACCACTTGGTCTGACATTTTTTGTAATTGGTTGTACAATTTTTCTTTGACATATCGACACCAAATTTCGATTGGTTGGGAGAAATAATGCAATCATTTGAAGTAGAAAAAGACATAATTTCAAGGAGAAGAAAAAAGAAAAAGTAGCGGTTGTGCACAAGTTTCAGTCATTTTGTATTCTGTACTTGATGATAAAAAAAAAATGCATTTTCTTGTTTGTAACAGGTTCACCGAGCATGCATGGAAAGGGAAATCATATCACTTTTGGATCATCCTTTCATGCCAACTCTATACTCTTCATTTCAGGTATTAAAATACACAGTAAACTTCTAATTTTGTGAAATTTGGTCGTCAAGAGTTTTGTGAATCATTTCAGTGATTGTAGTCCCCCATATCTTCCAAGTTATTATGGCGTCTACTTTCATGTACTTTTAAGTTTTAATCTTTAGTTCACATTACGTGCTTAGTTAACTAGAGTTCAAGAGGGGTTTCAGTTACTGTTTACTATATTGATACCGATTTAACTTTGGCTTGTCAGACGTCTACACACATTTTTCTGATTATGGACTTCTGTCCCGGTGGAGAGTTATTTACCTTTCTTGACAAGCAGCCAATGAAAATGTTTAAAGAGGAAGCTGCTAGGTAACTTAAGCAAAATACTTCCTATATATTACACTCATGAACTTATGGTGATATTGAAGATGTGATAAGAGCAAAAAAAGATATCTTCTTTCCTTCATGGTGTGCTTGAAAGTGTTTTTTTCCTTATCATACAAAAGTACTTTCTTCCTATGGAAAATTATCTTTATTGCTGATTTAGAGGGCATGAACAATGGTGGATTAATCTCATATAATTCGTTTTCGGTGTTCCTTTGTCTAGTTCGCTTTGAAGATTCAAGATTCAAGATTCTTCATTTCCTATTGATGTTTTCGTTTCTTAGATTTTAGTGTACTTTCTCTCCAATTTCACGTAAGGAGGGCTTTTATATAGTCTACCTATTATTCGCCGTGAAGTATGGCTCTCTTGGGTTTGTTTTCTTAAGTTTTCTAGCTCTTTACTGTGTTTCCTTGTATTTTGAGCAGTAGTTTCTTTTTATTTTATCAATGAGAAGTTTTGTTTTCTTTCAACAAAAAATCCCTTCAAATTATTTGCTTCAATTTGATGCTTTCTCTTTGTATCTTTTCGTAATCATGATCTTGTACATATTTTGGGTAACTGGGAGTTCTTTTAGCCCTTTGGCTGTTGTGGGATTGCTTGTATTTTTCCTTTTGTATTTCATCTTTTTACTTGATAGATCCATTCGTTTCGTATGGAAAAAACAAAAAAGCAATTGCATCCATGTCTTCTAGTTAGTTTAGAACTAAAAATCCTTTGTACCTTTCTTCAATTTCTCTCCCTTAAAAGAGAGATATTTCACACTTGTTACAATAACACCATGAAGTTAAGGGAATTGAATGCTGGCTTCCTTTTTAATCTATATTTGATCTTCATGAATTTCCATTTTTTGTATAAAAACGCCTACATTCTGCAGCCTTCTAGCATTTAAACAATGAACATCACTGTCCTTCAGGTTCTATGCTGCAGAAGTTGTCATTGCTTTGGAGTACCTTCACTGTTTAGGTAATTTAGTTATCAATAGTTTATCTATACCTTGGTTGCTGATTCTCTTGTTTTTGAAGTATGGTAAAATTCTTACAAGTATCCTACCAGCGTATTAGAAGATGGTTGAATTTTAAATTTAGTATCTACACTTTGAGATTTGTGTCTATTAACTTTCGAAGTTTTTTAAAATTCATGAATCTACTAAACACGGATTGTATTAGACTTAAAATTCAAGTTTCCAATGTCCTCAACATTTAGGTTCGTCTTCTACCAAAGGTTTGAACTTTGAGATCATAGTTAATAGATAAGTTATGAACAATATCATCTTCTGTTCATTGTTTCAAGCTTTGGTCACGTTATGAACAATATCATCGTATTTGTGATCAGCTTTTCAATTCCATGCAGGTATTATCTACAGAGACCTAAAACCTGAAAACATTCTACTCCAGAAAGACGGACATATCATTCTCGCTGATTTTGATTTATCGTTTAAGACGTCTAACATACAAGTAAAATACATTTCCTATGTTTACATTTTCATTATTTTTTGTTAAGGCACTTGACAGAGCTTTATACCTTTTCTGTAGACCATAGAATCTTCACCCCCAAGAAAGAAGACACGTAGGCACAAATCATTGCCGATGTTCGTTGTTGAACCTATGGTGGAACTGAATTCATTCATTGGAACTGAAGAGTACATTGCCCCAGTATGATCCATCTCAATCTGCTATAGACAACTTTAGCCACTCAAAGAATGTTAATAATTATCTCTTTCATTTTTCTTCTAAGTTCATATCATCTGTCTTATTGTAGGAGATCATAATGGGTGCAGGCCATGGTAGTTCTATTGACTGGTGGACTCTTGGTAAGAATACATATACATCGTTTGTTCTTTGGCACAAGTAGTGGAAGTTTATCAGATGAATACTGAACTCACACTTTAGGAATTGTCGGGCTCAAGGAGTTGAATCAGGGGAAGACACCACTTGTTTGGTCCAATAAGTTCATGGTCCCTATGACTCAAAACACATCAATGCCCTATGACTAAAACCACATCAATTTTATATTTTAATAACTTCTTACATTGTGGACCTCACAACGTCACAACTTCACTCTCTCCTCATTTTATAGTAAATTATGAGTCAATATTCAAATTCGTTTTTGTTAAAAGGCTAGGTGAAAGTTGGGGGACTGACGTAGAATACAAAATAAGCATGAATCACTCAAAACTATAGTAAAGAATGACTTTCATTTAATATTGTTTGATTTTCAAAACAATAGGATGCAGCACCAACATCCATGAGACTTTTTATTTTCCTTCTTTGATCATTTGATGCATGAATTTCAGGTATCTTATTGTATGAAATGCTCTATGGTCGCACACCCTTTAAAGGCAAAAACAGGAATAAGACTTTTGCCAATATTTTGTTCAAGGACTTGACCTTCCCCATTAGTATTCAGGTAAGTAGCTTTCCTTTTACTAAAAATCAAAAATAAAAGAAGAAACCCATCACTCCTATCTCATTTTTAGTTCTTCCATTTGTGTGTTAAGGCTTAGATCTTGTTTTGAGTTGTTTGAATGCAGCTGCTGCTCATGCTTAATATTGCAGGTAAGTCTTGCAGCAAAACAACTGATTGATGCACTACTACAAAGAGACCCGGCACGTCGTCTAGGATCAAGGACTGGTTCCGATGAAATCAAACGACATCCATTTTTCCGTCAAGTAAATTGGCCTAAAATTCGAACCATGGTAATACTACTCCTTTGAAACATCCACATCAACTCTCAAATTTTAGCACAGAACAAATCCTATGAAAAACCAAATGTACAACATAAACAACATTTGTTTCTGTTTGAATGCAGACACCACCATCGCCAGAAGTAGCCCTTCAAATAATTGAGAGAGACCCAAAAGCCAATGATTTGAACTGGGAAGATGGAATGCTCAGCCATTCAATGGGTTCTGCTAATATTTTCTGAAGGATCTCTGTCACCAGAAAAAATTGAGTCAGAATATCACGTGGTAAAAGAAAGAGAGAGAGAGGTTAATTGACCTCTTAGAGTAAAGAGACATTTAGCTTTGTTTATATATGCTGTGATAGAAGAATGGCATTAGAAACATTCAACCTATCAATAGATGTGTAAATGCTTTTGAATACAACATTCAACAATAAATCCATTTTTACCAATGATTAAGAAGTCTCAAAGAAATACCAAGAGGTGCATTTATGATAACCATTGTATAATTGTAAATATAGTAATATTTATAAAATTATAAATATAACAAAATATGTAAAGTTTAATGAGTCTATCACTCATACACACTAAGTTTTTATTAGCGAATCAAAATCAACCATTTTACTATATTTACAAATATTTTCAACTTTTGTGCTATAAATGAGTTTGTTGTAGTTTGTAAGTAGTTTTAATTTTTGTGTTGTATTTGAAAATGTCCATTACGAAATACATATTATATTTTAAAAAAATGAATCGAGTTCATAATTCTGGTTTTTAAAATATAAAATTAAAAAAATCTGGATACAATGAAAACATAGAAATATTATTATGAAAACATAAAAAAAAATATTTTTAAAATTTGAGTTTGTACTGTTTGGATCACATAATTATGTTTTTTAATATGTAAAGATCCAAACATATGTTTCTTAATATGTAAAATTTAAATTCTGGATTTAATGACATTGAATGGTTTTTAATTAATTTTCACTAAATTAGTGTTAAATTCAACCTAAATGGTAAAGATTAGTTTGAATTTTTTTTTATCTATATATGTTTTTTCGGATTGAATTGAAATTACATTTTTTAAAATTCTAGTCGGATCCAACCTAACCCAAAATTTTAATATTATTAAAATATATATTACAACTTATAAATATTATAATTCATACATATTATGAATGTTTTTTTAAAATTTGTAATAGATACGTTCAATTTTGATATTTGACATTTGAATTTTATGAAATTTTAGTTACTAAAATAAGTATTTTAGTTAATAAATAATATACTTTAAAAGATAAAATAAAGTAAATAAATACCTTAACCATTCAACCTAAGTCAACCCAAATTTGAAACTAACCCAAATTTTGAAATTTTAAGGGTGGTTGGGTAGTTATTTTATCCGTCAATTCGACCAACACAATATATAAAGTTGCTTTTAATAGCAATACATTGAAGATGGAGACAAGTTAAAGATGGAGACAAGTTAAAGATGGAGACAAGTTAAAGATGGAGGTTGTCATTATGGAAGAAACACTAAAGATGGTGTCCTACACAAAATTGGGCAAAAAAAAACATTAAAATACTTTCAAATTGAGATTCAATTCCTCTAGAAGGCAACATACTCAATACATTGTGAAAGCAAGCATAGGAGATCAACTAATCTCACAAAACAACATACTCAAGATACTATGATTTTGTGAAAACAAGTATAGGAGATCAAGCATTTCTAGCAAGCAATAACATTTGTATGTGATGAACAACAGAAAAATGGAGGAAAACATTTAGGCAGGTAGATGGAATCACTTGAAATTCCGTAAAGCAATTTGTGGAATACAACAAATGAAATAAGCAAAAATAAGGCATTAACTTGTTTGATACTAGTTGAGATATAACATATAATTACAATACTTCGGAACAAATCAATTTCGCAAAAACTGAAACATACACTCTCACGTTATTCATCTACTTGGTGGCCTGTGCAATTATGTTACTAATTGAACTAGCTTGCTCCTTTGCAGTCTCCACCAACGAATCCTACAATCATATACCAATTACCATATGGTCAGCTAAATTAAAATCTTAACGAAGGTATACTTCTCTGTCTTGGTGTGAATTTTCTACTTTTGTGATTACAGGCTTATTTCCCCCCTTGTTGCACATTGGAAAAAGTAATATGTAACTCTCACAGTGCATTTGCTCTTTTGTAATTCCATTCTATCAATGAGATTATTGTTGAATGCTTCTCATAAAAACAAGAAATCTTAACTAAGGTATTGCAAAGATAGAAGGAGAGAGTACCTGTGCGGCTATCAATCTTGCTACTGTTTTCTTGCTTGACTCTTGGAGTTCGCCAGCGATTAGAAGCTCATCCAATATGTAATAGGCCTGCAATGTTAAAATTGCATTTAAAGTTTCGTATAAAGAGTGCGAACATCCAACCAAGAAATATTCAATGGTCAGAAGCTAAGGTGCAAGTAATTCAGAGAATGAAATGCATATTAAAGAGAAGGTGCATATTTTATATAAACAAGTGAATACTACCTTGTGAAAGTTGAAGATCAAATCCAATTCACAGACCTACAGACATAAATGAAAGATCATAATAAAGAAAAATTAAGTGTCAGTTTAGGTAATCAATTAAAGAGGGGGGTGCAAGAAGAATAATTTCAAACAACTTATGAAATAAAACTGAATTCACTTACACTGCCAAAGTAACGGTCCAAAATCTCAACGTAATGATGAATAATTTCAAGGACCTCTAATTCATTGTCTTCCTGATCAATGCACATGCAAAAGTAAAGACTAGCGTATCTGCATCGCATGTCCAGTAGAATCATTTATCATATTTAGAACTGACAACATGGACAAAATTAAAAATTTGGGTTGCAGAACACATCAATAAACCAGGAAGTACCGTTTATAGACAGCTTTCAGTCCCCTCCATTCCACAAAGTTACAAAGCTTAGGCCCTCGATTTAGAATCATTCCACTAAGCTCACGGATAACCTGTTTAAAGAACATAAGCAGCCACAAACACATGTCATAATGTGGTAAGTCAAATAGATCCTAGGGGAATTAAGTCTTATTAAGGTAATAAATAAACTTTATGGAAAGGAAACATGTTTTTGCAAATATTCTCATTGCTTGAAAATTGAATGAAGCTATTAGCATTAAATTACAGAATGAGGAAAATAGCTGACCTACCTTAGATCTCTCCTTCTGAGTATATGGAGAATACCATTTTGTCAACCTCACTTTTCCTTGTCTACTTATAAGAAGCACAAAGTGAATCTGGAATTTACATCAAGAACATCAGTTAGAGCTCCTTGTATTCTTTCGTTTTTTTTCTCAATGAAAGCAGTTGTTTTTATTAAGAAAACCATGTAAGATATTGAATAGGTCATCTTTAAGGACACAAAATTTGAAGATATAAACCAACTTAAATTGCACCAGGAAAGAGGAGAACAACTGTTTTATGACAAACCAAGCTTTCATTGAAAAAGAAATGAAAGAATGCAAGAGAAAAGGCTAAAGAGGATACAAAAAACACCTCAAACCAAAGATGCCAAAAAACTAAGACATACAAAAAGGAATCCAGCCCACAATAGTAAAAACTTATGGGTAATTGACAAAAGTCCTTGAGAAGAGAGCAAGAAATTCAGCAATTCATGGCTGAAACAAACGAAATGAAACAAGAATTGCCACTTCTCCAGTCTAGTCAAGGACAATAGAATCTCACATATCTCTGTGATGGTATGATATTGTTCCACCCTTATGACCATCTCGAGCATAAACTCTAACGACTTTGTTTTTTGAATCACTCTAAAGGCTTATATCAAAGGAGAGAATTATCCTGACTAATTATCCTAACTTATATATACAGGAGCACTACCTTCCCTGACCAATTTAGGTATTTGTTTGCACCTAACATTATTAGCTCAACAGAGAATAAATAGCTCCGCCCAAGAGAGACACAACCAAACCACCTATAGTAAGACTAAATCTTCCCTAAGATTAAAGAACCATTCCTGAAATCCAAGATGTTATGCAGCCACATAAAGGAACCAGCACGACATATCAAACAACAAATAGAAACGAAATTGAGCAAAAATTCGAATGTCAGCTAAGCAAAGATCTGAATCATACAACAACGAAAACCACAGAAAATCAAATCAAGAACAAAACAACAATTCAGAAGCATGAAAGGAGCCAATTAATCCATCCCATAAAGAAAGACCAAATCAGATCCACGATGAGGAAGACTCAAACGCACTGAACAACACAATTACAACCTTGAAACAATCAGAATCAAGAAATGAATCAAAGCAATGAAATCACATACCATTTTGTTATGAAGTTTCAAGAACCAGCAATCTCAAAGCCAAAATCCTCAACAAAAATTCGATCTCTCTGATCACAGTAAAGCTTCTTCCCCTCCGTCGTTCTGCCGTAAATTATATTTTGTTCGGAATTCCTACCCGCCAAAGCTTTGGGCTCGGGCCGGACCGGGCCGGGTTAGACCCTTTAGTACGAACGATTGGGCCTACTAATGGGCCTTGGAGCTTTCTATACAAAAGAACTACAGGCCCAAACTCAAATCTTCTCGGATCTCTTTAGTCCATCCTTTGAGTTCAATGGATCGTTGACTATTAGAATTATCAAGTCGTTGACATTTTAAAATTAATTTTAAAAACGTTGACCTTTTTATCAGCGTATGTGAGCGCGTGGAAATAAAATATTAAGAAAAAAAAAGAAATCTTATTCCCAAACCGGCCCCTAGCATCCGTCTCGATTTAATTAATATTAAGAAAAATTGCATCATATAACAAAAACATTTTAAAAAAACCAACTCAGCAAAGTAAAAAAGTGATTATCATATGGTAAAGGTGTAATAAGATTATCAGGTTTTAAATTTGCTATTTTTGCAAGGACCCATATTAATACAATGACATACGTGTTAAGTTGTGAATCAATCAAATATTTGTATTTTTACATTAGTTAAAGTCATACAATTGAACTAACAGGTTAAGAATATATAAAAAGTTTGTTCAATCATGTTAGGTTTGATATTCAAAATAATTGTTTTAATGATAGTTTATAAAATACTCTATTAAGAATATATATAGAAAGCTTGTTGAAACATGTTATAGGATTAGGATTAAATTTTTGTTATATAAAGAATTATAAAATAATTAATAGGCCATCCAAATAGTCCACTCAATTATTTATTTGCTTTAAAAGATGACTTACCAAAAAAATACTTTAAAGTCATAACCCTTTAACTATAAAAAAAGACAAAGGGAAAAAAGAAAACATTTGAAAAACAAATAAATAAATAAACAAAAATGGCTAACAAAACAAATTTGTACCTATTTTTTTAGTTGGATAAGATGGATATCAAACTAAGAACTTTCGACTCCAATAGTCACATTCAACAATCTATCCATCAATATAATCAACAACACAATTTTGTCATACTAGTTGAACTATATCTTTTCGAAACAGCCAAATTGAGATTCTAAAAGATTCACAATGGTTGGAAGATGAAGGATCTGCAGAGAGGGCAGGTAAATTGGTTTCTTTGTAGCCAACTCTCAATACATTCTAGGTGGAAAACATGGCTACATCTATGCAATTGGCTCACCAAATGCTCTCTGGTGAACTCCGTCAAGCAAACAGAGCAAATTTCCTCCTCTGATCCAACTGCACGCTGCAGCTCTTCGAACCTACAAACCAGAAGTTTTACCTCACATGGCAGCGACGCTGTCGTGAGCATCTGACACGTTCGACCCGATAGAATGTCGAACATGCTCGAAATGGCTGCCTTCAGTTGGCTCAAAGGGATCCACACACAAGTTAAGAAGACAATGGTGGCCATGGACATTGAACCTCTGCATAATGCCATGCCTATCATTCTGCCAAAACACACAAGACCAGCAGCTTCTTCTTCTATTTCTCCTTTTTGTTGGTTTCTGAAAAATGGAAGAAGCAAAGGCATTTTTATAGTACAAACTTGGCTTACCATATTCAGGTGGTGGTTGACTTCAGGCCTTGACTTTTGGAGGAATATAACCAATCAAGGATATTTGACTCATAATATATTATGGGATTTATAAATATTGGGTTTGCAAAGCTTAATTTTATATTTGTAAAGATGAAAAACCATATATTACTGACTAATCTTGCTGTACCCAACAACCTGACTCTGTGCTAATAAATCTACCTGCTTGTAGGGTTGTTTACTCCATGCAATCAAATCAAATTGAATCGAATCAGAAATTCATTTTTAACTGAAGTTGGTTCAATTAGATTTTAAATTGTAAGAAAATCAAAATTTTGTTTGATTGGTTTTTGGATTTGTAAACCAAACTGAATTGTTTATATGATGCTAAAAGTGGAACCAAAGTACATAAATTTACTGTATGCTAATAGAAGAAAATCAGATAAAATATTTAAGGTTCCAACCAAATAATCGATCCGGTTTGGTGTGTATCCAAAACTAAAATTTTCGGTTTGGTTTGGTTGCCAAACCAAAATGAATGTGAACACCCCTATCGGCTTGTGCTTAGAAAAGAGTTTATTGTTTGTAAAGTCAAGTGTGCAATAATGCAAATGATTGATTTAATGTACTTAAATTTGTAAAGCCTATAAATTTAATAATTAATAATTAGAAAGGTAAAATATCTCTACTAACCTCAAAATTCTACCAACAATAGCTCAACTAGATAACTATTGATCAAAAGTCAAAGGTTTAAATCACCACTTTCACTCACCTCTCACATGTTGTTATTGAACTTTTTGTAAAATAAAAAGGAAAAAAAGGATCTCAAAACTCGTAAGGAGAAGATTTCCTAAAATCCAATGCGTTTGTTAATATTTTAGTGTGTTAGAACCATGATTCCGGCTGGAAAGGAGGGCCGGCGCCGACCCCACATTGCACTCAATACTTCATAAGTTAGTCAATGCCTCAAGTATCTAAAATATTCACATGAGATACCAAAATCTTCCATTCATATCTTAATATTTCACTTCTAATAACAATTAACAATAAGGAAACAAGAGAATCCACCTCCCTTCCCAGGTTTTGACTAAACTTGCAGTTCAAGATAGAATAATACCGACCAAATCATCCATACTCCTCTAAACAAAATACAATATATATCTGATGAGTTGTGCCTTAGCTTTAAAATAAACGGGTACCTTGCAACGTGGGATTTCTTTCTCATTCTCCTCTCTAAAGCCAGATGGCGGTGTCTCTTCCATATTCTTCACTCTCCACACCTAAATAAAATATAATATAACAAGGAGTAGAGTACAGCCATGAACAGAACTCAACACAGAGAATCAACAATCAGGGATACTTCCATCATGTTTCTTATTAAATTACCAATCAAAAGCTTAAACCAAAGAGTTATGGTAAATTTGAATATACCAATATTTAACATTCTCCTTACTTGTAGGCTTGAAAATTTGTGGAAGACCTACAAGTAGAAATCAATGTTAATTGGAGAAGAAACAACGGTTTGTTACAAAAATTTGAATACAAGACCTTCCATCCTTATACTATGTTACATCACCAATCAATCTATTAGGTTAAGCTTTCTAGTCACTCATATAAACTCTTTACAATCAAATAATTAAATAAGGGAAGTTAAGCACAGTGCACAGAGAGTGAGAGACAAAAAGAAACTCTATATAGCCATTAGTGGTAGCAACTGGGAAGCAATGACATAGTCATAACTTACATGATTGTTTTAAAAAAAATCTAAGAGGTAAATGGTGAATTGGACAGATTTTCTGATGTTCAATCTTGCAAAAAATATCCATCAGTTGTTAACTGCAGCTAATGTCTCCCATGCATTGATCCAGTCCACACAATCTTTCACGAAAGGTCAATGAACTTGACTGCACAAGTTTTGTGTTCCCCAAACTTGACCAATGGTTTAGAGCTCTCACTTAAACAGTTGTAGACAGTTCACTCTTCAACCAGATTTTTATTCTTCAACGCGATAATCAAATTCTGACTACTGAGTTACAATGATTTCAACTTGTGGTTTCTTCTCAGTAATATGATTGGTCTCTTCACCTACATAATCAAACAGATAAGCACAACACTTAGGGAGCTGCTTAGCCATAACTAACAAGAATGCAAATTATACCACCTTATTAAATGAAAACATCATCTTAATATCATATTAAGGAAACAGATCTCTTAATTAATAATAGTACAAAAAAGAGATACAAGAGCTCTAAGAGCAAGAGGATTGTACAAGAGTAAAAAAAAACTAGAATCTAAGGATCAGGTAGCGCAATTGGGCATCCCAACATCATCTTAATAAAAATTATAAAAGCATGCTTAGGTGCATTCTATCTCCATGCATCCCACTGACATTACACACACAAAAAAGAATTAAAATATTTTAAGAAAGATATAAGAGGTATCTGTCATGTGGCAAATTTGGGATGCATTTAAGTATTTTTCTAATAATAGCCAAAAAATCTGCACACAATATTGAGTATGAACTTCCACTCATCAAATTCCAAAATGTAATGACCTACAAGTCTCTAGTTGAGTTCCATTCACTAGTGAAACGATTATCCCATAAGATGCAACTTTGCCTGCAAATATTTAGGAAGCCTAAAAATTGAGTTGCGATTCCTTGTTGAGCATCCCAGTCAAAATCTTCACAACCGATTATTATTTTGGATTCCATGTTTTAAAAAGTTATTGAGGCTTATGCCTTGAGGCCCGCCTCGAGGCAAGGCTCTAAGTTTTAGCCTCGAGACTTATGCCTTTATTGAACCATAAGAGGCTTACGTCTCCCACAAATGAGGCTTGCACCTTTTGTGAAAACACATCAAAGCTTAAAATCTCTATACCTCACGGTCCTCACCTAGTGATTAGAAAAAATAATAGTGATTTACCTAATTCTTCAAAAATATTAAGGTTTGAGTTGTGACAATTGCAACTAGAATTATTTCTAGTATTACGAACAGAAGAATGTTGAAAGCAAACATATATAACATAAATCAATCCTATTACTGATAATAGTTCCAGTAATGATGATAAAGATGTCCGTTTAGAATTTTGTGTATTCAGACTTTTATACATACACCTATCATGTTTAGCCACTTTAGGTTTTATAAAACATTTTTAATTCATTATTTGACGCTTAAGCCTTGCCTCTTCAAGAGGAAAAACATCAAGGAATGAATTGCTCTAGTGATAAAAAAGAGTTCTCAATATCTAACTAAGAGGTCATGAGTTCAAACCATGGTGACAATCTGTCCATGAATTAATTTCCTACAAGTTTCCTTAAGGCGGGTTGTCCCATGAGTTCAATATAAAACATTGTCTGGATTGAAATGTAATCAATGATGTAGTGAGAAATGCACACATAATGCTTAGTTTGTGATAAAAGTGATGAATATGCTGATGCAGACCAGAAATTTGAATTTTGTGTATCATTTTTAAAAGGAAAATTGAACCTTTTCAACTGGTTAAGCCCAAAATGGTATTTATCCATGTAAACTTTCGCACTTCCAGCTGGTGTTGATAAGAAGAAGAAGATGAGTAAGGAGCAGAAAGAGAGGGAGGGGGAAGCAGCAACGCTAAGTAAGATTTACACCTAAGTTCTTGTATGTTTATGCTTATGTGACTTCTTGTATGTTCTTGTACGTTTATGCTTAGTAAGATTTTGGAAGCTTTTAACTTAATTTAAAGTGTGCACTTATCGTATGACAGGTTATAGGTTGGGCTATCTTTTTGTTGAGTGATTCTAAAACTTGTAAACTAGTGCAGTAAGCTTGATGGGAAGAAATCAAAATAAGCTTGGGTAACGATATTCCTGAATGAAGATAACAATGAGAACGAGTGTTTGGGACTCTTTCTTCTTCCAGACTTTTGGCTTGAGCAGTGTTTGTCCCAGAGTTGATAAAGATATGATCAAGGAGTTCCTCCGTTTGGTAAGAAAGGCAGGCCGCTTTCTCTGATGTGCCAGCGTTTGTGCTATTCTGTGGTGCTTGGGGACAAGAGAAATAGTGGGGTGTTCAGATGGGAAGCGAAGGCTTATGTTCTCTTCTTCGCTTGCCCTCAATATCAAAGATCTTTTGTAATTATTATATGAACATAATTTTGTATAGTTGGAGTCCCTTCTTATAATGAGATTCCTTCTTTTTGTGGGTTTGGTTTTTCTGTACCCATGCATTCTATTCTCTCATTCTTTCTCAATTAAAGTTGTGTTTCTCATTCAAAAAAATACACAAGCATAAGGAGGTTGTGTGTAATTATTCGTTAGGGATCATTTTACAACTAGACACCGTTTCTCTAGTGGCACTCCTTTTTGTGTGCATGGTTTTTTTTGGATTTCCGTGTATTTCTTCATTTTTTTTTCTAATGAAAGGTTGTTTTTCCTCTTTTATAAATCACAACCATCCCAGAATTCTAATGAAAATATTAAAAAAAAAAGTGAGATTGATGAAACTAAATAGTATATGATAAATTGTAAAGATTGTAAATACCAAGGTAACAAACGGGCTATATTCTCCTTTTCCTTGTTTCGTATCTTATAATATTTGTACCCATTCGTGAAAACTTATAGAAGCTATCAAAAGATTGAAGGCAATTTTGGTTGCAAACATATCGGTCAACTACTCAAATTACTCCATATAATCTATAGTGAACATAACTTGAATTATCTAAGAAATTACATAAAAGGGAAAAGAGAGAAGACTTACAACACTACGACAGCAATCTCAGAAAAATGGGGGTTTTCTATTACCAAAGAACACTTTCCAGATATCTGGTGAAAATGGGGCTCTTTTATTCAAAACTTCCCTTAAAGCTTTCTCATCAATCAAGAATCCCTTTTGTTTAAAGGTTTCTACAACACTATGAGCTTCATCCACACCCTTCTCATTGCATAACGCATCAATTAGGCCAACAAAAGTGGTAAGATTTGGTAAATGCCCAGATTCTAACATCTCATTGCAAAATGCTACAGCATCATCTAACTTTTTGCATTTGTACAATCCCTGAATCAAGACACCAAAACTGAAGGCATTTGGAGGAATACCGTTATGCTGCATTTTCCTGAAAATCCTAATCGCTTCATCAAACTTCTCCGCCTTGCAAAACCCATCAACAACAGCAGTGTAAATCACAACTTCTGGAATTGTACCTTTCTCACGAATCAAACCAAAAAGCTTCATTGCTTCTTGTATAAGTCCATCTTTACAAAGCCCATCAAGCATAGCAACAGCATTGGGAATTAAACCAGTCTCCTTCATTTTCCCGAATATCTCATCAGCTTCTGGAGGACGCTGCGGTTCCGACTGCTGCTTCTCCAGCATTGATTCAGACACCGGAGCAGAAGAAGAGTTCTCCTCAGTTTTCTCTTTACCACTACTCTGATTATCAGTATTCAGCTTGAATTTTTCAAGAAAGCTAAAATCTTTCTGAGATAAAGACTCACTCCTTTGTGGCGAAGTCGACCCTTCATTTGTGAATCGAGAAGAGGAACCTTCTGAATGCCTATTAAAGCGTTGATTTCGATTATCGTAAGAAGCAGTTACTCCCCCTCTGGGAACACGACGAGCTTCGCGATGATCTGGAGGAAAACGACGTTGCGGCGGAGTGTTTATCGGCTCGGAATCCGAGAAGGCATGATCGTCATCCATGGAATTGGAGGCAAAACGACGAGATTGCGCAGGGTAGAGTGAGAAATCCGGCGTTCGCAATGGGTTGTGGAGGAGAGGAAAATCTATTTCCCATTTCCGAATAGTTGAAGACAAAATCTTCGAAACTTGAAGACGAGATTGAAGTTGAAACGCCCCCATGAGAAATTTAAACCAAGAAATTATGAAGAAATATTGGTACGAGAGGGTATTTGATGAAAGTTCAAATGGGGTTGGGAGGAGAGGGGATGGGAGTAGGGTTTTAGCCAAGTGACTTTCCGAAAATCACTTTTTCACTAAAAAAAAAAGAAAAAATTATTTTAGAAAAAAGGAATGGTAAAAAATAGCGAATTTTTCATTGATATGGTAATTATGAAAAATGGAATAACACAAAATTAATTTAATAGTTTTAAAATCACTTTTTCAAATCATCTTTTTTTTCTAAAATCAATCCTCTAACTATCACTTCTAAACACATTCTTAATACAACTATTTAAAATAACAAACTTGACTTTAGAAGAAGTTGGATATTTTCTTTCTTAAAATTACAAATTTCCTTTTGCAAAAAATTTGAAGAATTTTAAAAAATAACACATTTTTTGTTTTATATTTCAAAAGTAGCACAGTTTTAGAGAACTCGTAATTTTTTTCTCAGATCAATTTCGGCTAAGATCAACCCGAGATTCTTTTCAAAATTTTAAAAACTATTTGAAGGAAATTTCACATTTTCTCTCGATCAAGTGCGTCACATATGCAATTTTAAAAAAAATGAAAATAAAGACAAAGAAGCCAAACAACTTTAACTTTGTATATTATAATAATTTTTTCTTACAAACTTTTGTTCTTTGAGAGAATATGCAAGAACAACCTTAAAAAAACGAGGATTGTCTGACGTTTTACTAGTCATTTCTTCCGTGACTAAAGAAAGTAATAAAAGGAAGCTTTTGTTTAAGAAATTCAAGTATTCTTCTTTGAGGACTAAAAATGGAACTTCAAACTAATATACTTTTGTACTGTGGGTAGTATATTAAAACATTAGTTGAAGTGTAGAGATCGACAAAAAATCTTGTTGATTAAAATAGAGGGAAGGATGGAACGATCTAATTAATGAGAAGCTTAGGTGTAATTAATGGATCGGGAAAATAGACATTTTTTTAAAATAGCAAAATAAATTAAATATTTACCAGATTTAGAAATTTTTTGGATTATATCACTAATAGAAACTGATACTATCAATGTCTATCAATGTTTATTATTGATAAAATATGAAATTTTGCTATATGTCGCAAATATTTGGTCAAATTTGCTATCTTTTACAATTTTTCTTACATAAACCAAGTCACCCACCTCAAAGTGGTAATTAACGAGAAGCTTGTTCAAGAAATTCTACAATATTGCCCTTAAGAAAACTAAAAATGGATTAAAGAAAAATCGGGACATCTCGAAGCAACCTTAGTGTGAGATCATATTACATAATGCTTGTGTTCTTTAGCTCAAGGCATCTCAAGCAACCATATCGATATCATATTACACAATGCTTATGTTCTTTAGCTCGAGACCATCTCATGAATTTCTTGAACAAGAGCTTGTGGCTTTCTCTAGTTGTCAGCAAATTGACATCATCAAACGACCTTGTAAAGCATCGGACAATCCCCATTCTTTAAGTTGTATTCTTGCTAATGCTCTCCGGAAACAAATGTTTGTAAGAAAAAATTATTCTAATATCAAAAGTCTCTTGTTAGACTGCTTTGTCTTTATTTCTAATTTTTTTTAATAAAAAACCTTTTATCTCAATGACTTGCAAGATCGGGAAGAATCTCGGGTTTATCTCAATCCCCGAGAAAAATAAAATTAGGGGTTTTTTTAAAAAAATTGGGCTAGTTTTGAAATATAAAATAAAAAGTGCTATTTTTTCAATTTGCCAAGAAAATGCTCTCTCAACTCTCAACTTATCCATTTCGTTCAAAATTAAACAAAACTGCTTCGTCTTGCAAAGCTCAACACTGAAACTTTTTGCTCTATGTTCTTCTTGCAAGGCCCAGAAATCCTGTTTCTGTAATTCCAATTACCTCAAATTTCCCTCACAACTAGAATTTTGATCGAGCCAGAAAACAATCAAGACTTCCTGTTTATCCATCCGATTTGAAGAAGGTGAACCCAATTTTTTATTGTGTTTATTATCGCCATTCTGCACTGCGTTTCTCTTTTTAATTTGAAGGGTTTCTGAATTTAGAGTTCAATTCCAATTTCCTTTAATAAAACTTGCATTACTTGTTTGTTCTTGCATTGTCATTTCTGCAAACACTTGGTGGGATTATGAAAATTCTGTTTGTATGCTGAATCTTTCAGGGTTTATGGAAAGTAGCGCCAGTCGAAATGGTAATTGCATGCTGTGGTTCTTCAGGGATAAAGGTTTTGATGATAGAAGTATTGATAAGATGTTTAGAAAGTGTAGGCGTTTAGAAGATATGCAGAATGAAAGAGCTTCTGAAAACTGGGAATATTTGGAAAGAATTGGGATTCAAAAGAGGAAACTCCCTTCTGTTGTTTCCAAATGCCCTAAGATTTTAGCTCTTGGTCTTCAAGAGAAACTCGTTCCCATGGTTGAGTGCCTTGCAACACTCAGCACCAAGCCTCATGAAATAGCTGCAGCTATTGCTAAATTTCCCGGTATTCTTTCCTATAGTGTTGAAGAGAAGCTATGCCCACTTTTGGCGTTCTTTCAAGCATTGGGTGTCCCTGAAAAGCAACTTGGAAAGATGATTCTACTCAACCCGAGGCTTATTAGTTACAGCATTGAATCGAAACTCGTTGAAACTGTAGATTTTCTTGCTGGAGTTGGGCTAACGAAGGAGGGGGTGATTGGAAAAGTTCTTGCCAAAAATCCATTTCTCATGGGTTATAGTGTTGATAAAAGGCTCCGCCCGACTGTGGAGTTTCTGAAATCAATCGGTCTAAACAAGATGGATCTTCAAGCAGTTGCACTGAAATTTCCAGACATTTTGTGTAGGGACGTGGACAAAGTTTTGAGATATAATTTAGATTATCTAAGGAGCCGTGGGTTTAAAGATGGAGAAATAGTGTCTTTGGTGACTGGTTATCCTCCTGTTTTGATCAAGAGCATTCAACATTCTTTAGAACCTCGGATCAGATTTTTGGTCGAAATAATGGGAAGAAAACTTGAGGAAGTTGCTGAATATCCTGACTTTTTTAAGCATGGTTTGAAGAAAAAACTTGAGCTGCGGCATAGATTGTTGAAAGAGAAGAACGTTGACTTTGCCTTGAGTGAATTGTTGGAATGCAATCAAAAGAAGTTTATGATGAAAATGGGTTTGTTATGAGGCTATGCCTGGAGTTTTAGGTCATCATATCCTGAAAGAACGTTGTTTTCTCAACATCTTTACAAGTTTTGTTGCCTAATTTTAGTTTTCCGGATTTCTAGTTAAAAGTGAAGAGCATTCGTCTTGCCAAGCAGCTGCCTTTAGGCCTGGATCATTCTTGTCCTCCATTCATGCTTCATGCTTTAGGCTCTTAATGGTTTCCCTTGTGTTTTAACAATTTGAATGGAGTGGAGTACATACAAATTACCCTCTTGTAAACTCCTTGCTCTATTTTGTATAGGTAGAGATTTGAAACCTCTGGTCCTCTCTTGTAGTTTTCTTCTTTAATGTTAAGATTTTTTTGGTGCTAGAATGTGTACTCTTCTTGGACTCATTGTTCTTAACAGTTACAACGGATTGTTGGGTTTTTTTTGCTTCTGGGGTAGCATCTCTTGAAAAATCAAAAGATGTTTTTTACTTGGAGACTTGAATTTACAATTACGAATCGTGTTGTGTGCAGTTTATATCAGTATTTACATTTTTTCTTTTATATAATTTACACCTCTCAGACAAGAAATCTCTCGAAGCTGGACTGTACTCCATGCCCAAAAAATAAGGATCTTCATTGCTTTCAAGGCCTGTTGATCTCAATCTAACAACTATTAAACAATACTTTTTTTTACCATATTATATATTGTCATTCCTATTTTCTAACTCTTTCTTCAATATTTGAGGCATTTTGTCGTTGCAAGATTAATCATCGTTCTCTGCTTCTCATGTGAGAGAAAAAAACCGATTGAACATTATTAAAATAACTTTGTAATCTTAGGATCATATAGAAGATGATTGTAACTTAAAACTTGGACTTGATATTTTCTATAATTTGCAATCTAAGCAGTTCTTTAATGCTCTTTGATTTATAAAGAAAACATGTCAATTGTATCTGGAGAGCAAAAATAATGATACATTGAGTAGGGTTGTCTGGCAGCACGGAGAAGAACTGAAGTTTCATGTACAAGTGTAGTGCGTTGTGGTCATTGTGCATCAAATCATCCTCTTCTCCATGCTTCTGCCAGCACAAAGAATATAATGATTTGATAATGATACTCCGTAGGCAAAGAAAAAGAAGAAGAGGAAAGAAACTGAAGTTTCATACATACAAGTGCGTTGTGCATTGTGCAGAAGCAACTGAGGGGCCTCTCGGGACATTGGGAGTTTGATCCCAGGTATACATATTCTATCCCCTCCCATATGTCGAAGTGAGAATTATAACAATAATAAACGAATGATATTTTCTACACCAATTTGATGATGTGCTACATGATTTTCAAGTAAGTTGTGAAGGCTGAAGCAAATGACTAGCTATGGTGAAAACTTCATGAGAGAGAGTTATTCGTGTTTGACAGTGAAGTGAGAATGGAACTTGTGGAAGAACTGCTCATGGGAGGCCACATGAAAACTGGCTTGAATGGAGGTACATGAGGTGGAGGCACAGCTCCATTTAAAATTTGGAGTATAGCCTGAGTTTGTGGCCTTTCACTTGCCACGGGATGTGAACATGCCAACCCAAGTAGTAGAAGCCTTCGAGCTTCATCAACCACAATATCATTACCCAGCTGGTTATCCACAGCTTTTTCAATGTGTCCTTCACGGTGTAGCTTCCACACCCAATCAATTAGGCTATAGTGATCTTGTTCGTCTTCAACAACAGCTCCTGGTCTCCTTCCACAAACGATCTCAAGCACCACTGCCCCATACCCATATACATCAGATTCAGGTGTAGCCCTCCCTTCATGGAAGCATTCAGGAGCAACATAACCCATTGTGCCTGCAACTCCACCACAATGCAAGTCTGCATAAGAGTTTCTTTCAGGATCCAAGGCTCTAGCAAGGCCGAAATCCCCTAGACGAGCATTGAATTCAGAATCAAGCAAGATATTACTTGATTTGATATCCCGGTGCAGTACTTTCTGGTCATACTCATTATGTAGGTAATGCAAGGCAGATGCAACTCCGCAAAGAATTTTATAGCGATGTCCCCAGTTGAGAACATTCTGCTCATCAACATCATATAGGTGATTCTCGAGGCTTCCATTCGGCATGAAGTCATATACTAATAAAAGCTTCCCTTTCTCGTAGCACCACCCTGGACAAATATGCAACACTTATTTTTAGGACATTGGTCTTGAATCATGCACTATATATGCTACTATTTAACATGCCATTGGTGCTTGATGAATGCAAATGAAAACTACACAATATATGTGCTCTGTCATTCTCTCTGAGCTAAGAGTTTTAGTGAAACTTCTTAATTGCTACAATATGTTTATGATATTTACCAGGCAAGGTAGAGTTATCTATTGATTCCTAAATTATATATTCAACTTATTCTCTTTCCTTTGTTTGTTTGGAAGAACAGTGGAACGGAAGTATTACCTTCTAAACGGACAAGGTTCCTGTGGCGAAGACGGTGAATAATGGTGAGCTCATCAAGAAAATCACTTTTGCTCTTAATGCTATCCCTGGAGAATTGCTTGACAGCAATTTCAAGCCTGGAACCAGAATTTGAAGATGCGGTAATGTCCCTATCCTTGTCCTGCAGAACCCCTTTGTACACAATCCCAAATCCTCCATTTCCCAGAACCATGCTTTCATGGAAGTTATGAGTCGCTCTTTTTAGTTCCTTGTACTTGAACTCTCTGGGCATTCCAGGCAATCTCTTCAACGTGCCCTGAACATTTGACTCCTCATCCACGTGCTCTCTCCTCTTCTTCCTATAACCAACAAACAACCAAACCCCTACCAGAATTGCGATCGTCAGTACCGGAATTCCGACCCCAGCAAGGATCTTCAACCATGTTAGATTTTTCTTCTCTGGCAGACGCTCCATTTCTAGTGTCCACTCCAAGACACAGTTCAACTGAATTTCTGGGCTTCCTGTAGAAGCAGAAAATCCAATGAATGATTCTTGCTTCACAAATTCTTTCAGGTTTAGGGTTTCATTGAGAAGAGGTTTATTAGGCTTTGGATCTTTGTTTATGGACATGTAAACCTGCAAAAGTTTGGCTTTGCCATCATATTCAACCCAGATACTGTGATTAGTTCCAACCTCTGGGGATAGAACTATGCCAGCTTCTTTCAGAGGAACAGTCTTCCTTGATTTAACGGAGTTGATGTTCAGACCAATATGGTTGTTGTCAGGGTCAAAATCCTGCTTCTGGGTATCGAATTCGATAGCTACAATTTGGTTTTTTTCGTCGCCGTCGATGGTTTCATTGGTGAGGCCCATCCACTGCCCCCAGCTCTGTTCAGGTACAACAGAAGTCGGAGCTATAAGAAAAGTAAGTCCCTCACCAGCAGTCCATTCTTCCCTTCGGAAAATATTGATGTAAAAGTATGTGCTGAATGAAGCAACAGTGTCACTTTTCTCCTTTTTATCACTATCATTTAACCATAACTTGAACGGCTCATGGTACATAATGCGGCCAGATGTATTTTGAAGCTTAACAACATCGTTCTGCGAGTCGGGTGTTAGCTGCAGCGCCCCGCCGTCGATGGAAGAACTTGGTGTGAAGGTGAAAGCTTGATTGTTCTCCCTTTCATTGAATCCAACATAGGAAAAACGATGCTCAAGGATCGGTTGACTACTCACAGGTCCAAAGAGCAACACCAAAGAAGTCACAACAACCACAAAGGTTCTCAATTCTCTCTTACACATAAACATCTTTCTCATCAAATTCATCTGCAACTAACTCAGAATCCCCTCAACAGAAGAACAAACCAGAAGAAGATACAGATGAATTCCAAGCTTTGTAGATCGGCAACGGGATTATTGAATCCGGATTCAGCTTGTTCCTTTCTCCACTAATCAAAGAAAAAAGCTAAAGGTAAACCCCATTTGGTTTAAAGTTTAGAGCCTTTCTTTTCCACGATTAACGCCTTGATATGAACAGAAACCGAGTTTTGTATTCTTGGATGCATTAGTTTAATATTGCAAGAAACCGAGTTTTGGAAAAGTATGGTCTAGAGAAATGGTCGAAGGTCAAAACTCAAAAGGGGTTAGAGAGGAGGAAGAAGAAGAAGAAGGGTCAAAAATTTCATGCTGAAAATGTTGGAAAAGCCATTGATAAGATATGTAATGTAAGTTGACAAAAAAAAAAAAAAAAGAAGCAGTTTCGTAGAGAAAACAGTGCAAATATCGTCCATGCTTGGGTAATAAAAAAACACTTTTTTAGATTTAGATTGTTGATGATGAGTTTAGAGATCTGAAGGAAATGGAGTATGGAATCTTTTCCTTTTTTTCTTAAGATTGAAATGGATTATTGAATATATATCCACTAGCTTAGGATTTTTGGTTTGTTTCTTTTTCATCTTTTTTTGACAACTTGGTTGGGTCCTACACTGAGATAGAATTTGAATAATGATTTAGTTTCTTTTGGCCTTTCACACTATGTGGTCATCATATCTTATTTTCTTCTTCATCATTTTCAAATTTCTTCAATTCCTTTCGCTTAGAAACCTTCTTTTTTAAAAAAACCAAAACTAAATAACATTTTGAGGCTTATTTGAATAATAATGATTTATATGTCAATTCAAATATGCTTATTGTGATAAAATTTCATCTAAATTACCTCAAAATTTATTTTGGTAGGGAAGAAACTTTGCTTTTATTTTTATAATACTTTTTGTTTTATAGTTTTGATTAATTATCGGAGAATTTTTAAAAATAGCAAATTTTACAAAATATTAACAATTTATAGAAATTTTTTTAATTTATTTCGTTATTTTTAAAAAATATCTCAATTTTTAGCGTTATTTTTAACTTGACTTTTTCATGAAATGAATTGAAAAAGAAAAACAGATATTTTTTTTTAAATCTCATTTGAACATTTTCATTAAACTTTTACATTATTTCATATCTCAAAATTAAGTTGATGTAACTTTTTTTTTTCTTTTACTACCCAGCTTCTATTTTCAATATGAATAAAGTATTCATAAACTTATTATGCAATTATTTTTCTATTTCATTTTTTAGATTTCTACCCTTGCATTGATATTTAACACATTTACAAAGATGAATTTTAATAATTATTACGCCACAGTTAAAGTTTGATTAACTAATTGTACGAGTTTTCCATGATTTTCTATACAGTTTTTTTAAATTTTCATCCATACCAAAATTTCTATGGCTATTTCCATAAATTTAGGATATCACTATTTGTATCAACATCTATAATTCAAACTTTGTTACATTGACAAACGAGTTTTCATGTGATTATTAGGTTTTGAAATATTACATTTTTACATTTAAAATTGGTTTTATTCCTTAAGTTTCAATGTTTTACCTCTTTTATCTCTGACCTTTTGGTTTTGGATGTCATTTTCAGTTAATTAATTATAAATAATTGTCATGCTAAATTTTAGAAAATAAATAAATTTCAATGGAGATTGAAAATGAATGAAATCCAAATTAATTTAATTTTTGTTTATATGATTTAAAAGACCTCTAACATAAATAACATAAAAAAAAAACAAAAAAACAAAAAGAGAGTAAGTATTAATATTAAAATTAAATCTTAAAACCGAAAGATGAAAATAGAACCTAAAGAAAGCAAAAAAAAGAAATGCAACCCAGCTAAGAGGGCCTAAATGAAGAAGAAAAATAAGAGCAAAAGGGAAATTTCCCCTTTTGGGAATCATGGAAGTTTAATTATGTGTATAGAAAAGATAAGATAATGATATACACAATGGTCTAATGTCTAAAATGTGCCTATGTTTGTATTTGGATTACCTATAATTCAATTTAGATAACTCATCTCAAATTGATCTTAGAAGTATCGGTTGGTTAGTGATTTATCATAATAATAGATCATAGTTAAGTAAATCAATTTAAAGGATTCATATCATAATTCAACCTATCTGACAACATCATTCTTAGTTTGTCTTTGAATCTTCCTTGTGACTTGTCCTCACTCACATGCATCCTAGAAAAATTCTCAAAACGTTATGATTGAGCCACTAAAAAGTAAAATGCAATACATACAATAAATTTTTATGTCTTTTTTAACCTTAATCTCATGTTATCAGAGATTTTTAGATGTTATATCGATACATTCACGTCTCGTTATTCATTGAATTAGTGATTTATTGGAACAACAATGAGAAAGAAAAAAAAAAAAAGAAAAGTTATTAACTTGACATATCGTTGAATGAATGGGTTTAAAAAAGAAGTTTAAATTGTGGCAATACATACTTAATTGTATCAAAATTGAACTCTCCACCCAATTATTTATATTTTCATACTAAAAGTTTAAAACGTGGAAGTCAATTAAAATGTCAAAATTTTAATTTAATGAAAATATCCACGAAATGTTAATATTTGTAGGAAATTATTTAAATTAATAAATAAACATTTTATGTATATATTTTAATGAAATTAACATGTTTATTATTATTTATATGAAATTCAGGTGGGTGGTTTATTAAAATGATTAAATTATATTAACCTTATGAAAAAATGAAAATGTAGGACAAAAGTTTAATATAAAGAATATAAGTACCAAAACAAGACGTGTGATATCGAAAACAACAAAGAAAAGAAAAGAAATGATCAAAATTCAACGTTAGAATAGAATTAGTCTTTAAATTTTTTGGAGGAGACTAAGAACAAATCAACATTTTGTTTAGAGAAATATATCAAATAAAAAGTCATTTTCATTGATGAGGTTTGTGGACAAATAGTTTCTTTTTTATTTTGTTTAAGAAATAACAAATTATTAGATTTTTTAAACTTATATTTCGTCGTATTAACATCAACATTTGTTAAGTAATCTTAGCCAATATTAATTAAATCTTATCTTCAAATTTGGTAAATTTTCGAATCCTTTAGTAAATTTTTGTTTCAAATTTTCAAATTGGTTTTTTCCAATTATCAAATAGCAAATTCAAGTTAATTTAACGTTTTTAAATTTTAGAAAATATCAAATTTTGCAAAAGTTCGAATAAGATTTAAAATATATATAGAATCTTCGTGTTGCTCTTGCCTAAGATTTCACTTGAAAAACTCAAATATATCGAATTTCAGTACAAACTATATATAAGATCTCGATGTGTATTTTACTCGAGATTAACACCTAGATTACGTAATTTCTTTCAAATAGATTGTGGTGACTTGAATGTCGTTTGCAACAACGGTGTGGTGTGACCGAATTTGATAGGGATGGTGGAATTTTGAGATAATTTGAAAAATGAGTTAAAGATTTGGAATAATTATATAAAAGTTTCAAAAAGTTATAGAATCGTGAGATTAATACTTGTCAAGATTTCAATGAAAAAGTTAGACCCATCTCCAATATTTAAAGAGTTAATTTTTTAGTAAATCTCGATGGTCGACGAGATATACCGAAAACAACTATTGTAGCAAGTTAAAAAAAATGGCAAATTTTGAAGATGAAAACTTAATCATCAATTTTACATATTTTCTCTCTTGATCTTTCTAGTCAATATATTTTTAGTTTAATAGAAAAATGTAAATTCCTTTATAGTACAACCAAACAAAAAGCAAAAGAGAACTTAACTCGGAGATAAATTAGAACCTAAAACCAAATTCACCCACAAAGGCTAAAGGTAATGCATGAACAATAAAGTTACGTTGACAAAAAAGGAAGCCTCAAATAAAATGACCTTTGTGAAAATTGCAAAGAATGACAACAAAAATTCGAACTTCATTAGCAAATTTAGATTTTCCCATCAAAGAGGTTGCGGATAATTATTTGAGAATTCGTTTCAGCCCAAAGAGACGTTTCAAAAATGGTTCTCTATTGGAAACATAACACCATCGTTGGAATCATGAACAATAACTCTAATACCCATGTCTCCATTAAGGATTGCCACAACCAGAGACACTTCTAATAGTCATAACAATTTAAATTATTAACTAATAATTGTATCAATCTAAACTAATATGAACTTTTGTAAATATATCAATCAATTTTGTTTCGTTTGAAAAAAATTGGTGTGAAATTTAACTCTTTATCACAATTTTCTTTTAGAATGTATGTTCTTTTACTTTAATCTCTTCCATTTTGTAAAATCTATATTTAAAGAAATGTATACATATTTGAGATTGAATATATGGATGATCTCCAACTTTATTACTTATGAAAAATATGAGTTTAATTAATAATTAGATTCACACAATTAACATACATAACAACATTTTTAAAAAAAATTATAACACTTAATTATTATTTCTAAAATAGAGTAAAATATTATTACTTTTATTACAAAAATGATGTAATTAGGGGAAGAACTTTGGAATCTATTTTAAGAGAGAATGTATGTAAAATATTATATGTTTATTATTATTATTATTTAAAAAAGGAAATTCTTTAACAACCAATAAGTTGATTCTTTTTACATATTATTTTTGTTCACATTGCTTTAAGTTAAAGCATGAATGATAAATAGTTTTTTAAATTTCAATTAATTTTTGGACATTTTACCAACTCAAAAGTGTAACCTATAATTAGTGATACAACCAACTATCTCAATAATATATGTAAAAGAAATTAATTAAAAAGAGAGAAAAAAGAAACTTTTTTATTTGTGGGAATTCAAGAAACTTTTGATCACTTTAAAACTTTATTCTCTTCATGTTACTTTATATTTTAATTTCTAAATTAAGTCCCCTTAGTTGTGAAATATTTCTTCCAAATTTTATTTTAAATTATATAACTTTTTAAAATATAGTAAAATATATCACAATTTATATCAAAAGCCTATAAAATGACTATTCACTCTTAAATTTATTACTTTTACTATTTAGTGACATGAATTCTATTATCTTAATTTTTTTTTGCTATTTTTGCAAATGTGTCTATATCATGATATACATAGATACAGATAGTAAGTCTATTTCGGTCTATTGGAATCTTCCAGTGTAATGTTTTGTTGTATTTTTATAAATATTTTGGTTTATTTTGATATATTCAAAAATAAAAATTGAAAAGAGAATGATTAGGTATTTCACTTTTAACCAATAATTTATGTTTAAATATCCTAATATTCTAAATTACATAATATTCTTTAGCATGAGAGAGAGGGGAACATTATTAAATATTTATTAAACACTTTAGATCATTTATGAAAAACAAAATATCCATTGGAATAAAAAAGGGACACTTTTATTTTAGCTCTTTGTTTTTGGATTTTTATAGTAATTAGGATGGTAAATTTTTTCTAAACAATATATATTTTTTTATATTTACTAATGTGTAACATGTCATGTTTAAGGGATATGCATAAATTAAAGACTATATTTGAACGAGAGAGGTTCTAAGACTATAAAACTATAGATAAAAGAAAGACATAAAAAGTTGAAAGCTACTATTTATTCCAACCAGTCGCACATTTCCTTTCGATGACTCAATCATAAAAAAACGAAAAAATAATGAGAATTTTTTGAAACAATGTTTAGTGAAGTTTATAAAATAGTATTTAGTGTAATAAGAGACAGTAATTATAATCAACGTGTCCAACGTTTCCTTAAGATTCAACAAGATTATTTGTCATAGTGTAGTTAAGTTAGTGTCAATTTTATCACCATATAAATACACATATATATACATAACTTTAATTAATAGGATGATATGCTTTATGCATGTGATTATATGATTGGAGTAGAGAAGAGAATCAATGTGAAAGCTGTTAAAGCTATAATATACCTTTAAAAAAGGCAAATTGATTTTCTTGTGAGAAAGAAAATCAACAACAATACATGAGACAAACTAACCAAAGCTAACAGCTCAAAAGATAGCAAAAAAAATTGCTCATTCTATACCCATAATTCAAACTCCATAAATTTCATGTCATAATGCTTCCAATCAAATAAAAATAATATTGTATTTTCTAAGTTTTTGTTCACTTTCGTCTTAAAAATTTACCCGATAGAACTCGTCCTAAAATACTTTTGTGATAAGTGATGGATCTACATTAAACCCAAGTTGTTTTCTTTATAGATATTATATAAAGACGATAAATTTGAGGGAAGCTATACTAAATCCGTCGGTGCTTATTATAGTGCATGTGGCTAATAAAAGTGTATCAATGTAGATTTTGTTATATTTACAATTTTTTAAACATATTATTATATACTTAATTATTAATCCTAAAAAATGTTATTCATCGTAGTTTACAGTTTTTTCTTCGATGTTGGAGAAAAAGAAAAGTCTTAGGTTTAGTATGACTTACACAAGAATTCGTGCCTATAGTTCTTATAAAAGTTAGGTTGGGTTAGGTTTTCTCTCTAAATTCATTTTTAAGTCAAATTTCTTTTTTAAATTTACGATATTCAAATTTCTAACATTTTGGATGAAAGTGTAATGTATTACTCTTGATCAACGAGATAGTCAAGAGTTTTGTCTCTACTCACTTTAATTTTATTGGAAAAATTAACAAACACTTTTGATCTCTAAACTTTCATAAAAGTAACAATTTAGTCTCTCAACTTTGAAATTTAACAATTTTAGTCAACATATGTTCAAATTGTAACAATTTAGTCCCTAACGTAAAAACTACTGAGTCCCTAATTAGTCTGTTGGTTTATTTATACAAGAAAACTCATTATATTTTAGGCTTATTTGTTAAATTTAGATCAAAATTTCATTTTCTCTCTCTTTATATTTCAAAAATTATATCTAATTTTAAAAAATTGCTTTTCAATAAATTTTAAATTTAATCTTTACAATTCATTTATTATAGATTTTCTTTACTTTTTTTTTTTAATCTTTTAATAGCATTTTCACTCAAACTTTTTTAAAATAATGTTCACATAAAATATATTCGTGAAGTTTAAACTAATTTATATCGAGTACAATCTATAACATATTCCTTTTTGATCATTTTTCTAAAAGAATAAATTTTAATCTTCAAGTTTGGTGATCTTCTTGGTCTTTGGGCTTAAGGATCCTTATTGGCCTATGGGTTTGTTGATTTCTTGGATCGGCTCCGATCGACCTATTTGGCTTGTTGATCGGCTTGGATCATTTTTTGACTTGTTGATTGAGTTTGGATCTTTCTTCGGTTTATTGATTGGTTTTGATCGTTCTTATTCAAAAAAACTTCAATCTTTATGATTTGAGTGCAAGTCTTGATCAATTTGAGTGTGAATCTTTTAGAATTCAGGAAGGTTTTAGCATTCCAAGTATTTGATCTTCAAAGGGTTGCAAACTTGAGTTCAATTTGAGTTTTACTCTTTTCGGATTCAAGAAGTGTTTAATCTTCTAAATTTTCCATTTTTTAGAAAGTGAAAATCTCAAGATCGATAATAACTTGAATATTCAAATCTTCAGAGCTTCGTCACTTTATTATCAATTTTTTCCCTCTCAAATGAAAGGGGAAGACCTCTACTTTTTTAAAGATTTTATTGGAGGGCTTGAACTCATTTGCCTTCCTTCTTGACTTGATCTTCTGTTCTAGGCTTTAATTGAATTGGGTCTATCAAATTCTAATTACTCAAATTGATTCAAATAATAATTTTTACAATAAACTCGATTTTAGTTGAGATAACGTGGCTAAATTCAAGTGACCAAAATTTCTCATTCAACAAATATATTCACATATTGGATTTCTTTGTACATAAATTATTATTTATGCTTCATTTAATCAATTTCAATAAAAATCAACTTCCATAGACTAAATTTAAAATTTACTAAAAACATAAAGACTAAGATTGAACAAATTTCAAACTATACAGAACCAAGATGATATTTTAACTTTAAATTTAATATTTCTAATAAGATTTTTTTTTTCAAAAATAGCAGATTTGATAAAATATTTACAACCTAAAACAAATTCTATCATTGATAGTCATTAATAAGCTACATTGATATAAAACTATTATTGATATAATCCATAATGTTGCTATAACTAGTAGATATTTTAATTTATTTTGCTATTTTTAAAAATACTCATTCTAGTATTTTTTTTCTTGAAATATCCATGTGTCACATTAATATTATATCAAAGATTTATAGCGACAATTCCATAAAATTGGCATCTCGAGTTTGCTTTTCACATCGATGTTTAAAACGTGTTACAAAACTAAGAAAAGATGTTTTATCAAAGTACACAAAAGGACAAAAGCACATTATAAATTCTTTTCATAATAACTTTCTATGGTATTTTACACAATTTTCAATGTCATCCGACAAATAATCTCAATATATATATATATAACAAAATTTTAGATTCTATCTATAATATAAACATTGATAGACTTTTATAAATGTCTTTTTCAGTATCATATATCATTGATATTCATTTGTTATATTCGTAAATATTTTTCTCGATTTTACCGATCATTTTCCTAAACTAATTGGATAAAAGATAGGGAGAAAGAATTTTTAAATGAAAAGCAATTTAATAAAAAAACAAAGAAATAACTTTTTTTCACCAACAATATATCTTATGAACATTACACACACAAACCAAACAAGGCTAAGCATCAACACAGCCACATAAATTTAAATTACGTACATGATTTTGCCTCTCCTTTCTACTTTGGTATGAGGCTACCAACAACAGCAGCAATCATGGACGTTGGGTCACCGAGCATAGCGGAGACGATGCACCGAACGGCACGACCCGCCATCTGAAATCCTTGCTCAACCTTTCCTCTTTCCCTTTGGTTATTTAGGAGTGTCCCCTTAAGGCTTGGAATCCTTGTTTGAACCTCAATGACTTTGTTCTTGTCTACTTTTAGGTACATGGCTTGCCAGCTCTCTACTAGCAATTCCTTCACACATGACAAATGAAGGTTATAATTCCTGCATTTAGACTTGTAAGACCATCCTGGTCCCTTGCCTCCGCATCGGTGGCACGGCCCCGAGAGCTTCAAACTAAGGTAAAGGTTGCGTTCACCATCGTCAAGGACTTGAGGGAGGTTTGCACAACAAGGGTGGAGATCGAAACCGCAACGCTTACAATGGTAAACAAACCCTGAAACGTCGTTTCGACAAGCGTCACAGTACCTGGCACATGCACCGGGCGGGGAAGAATAGAATTCAAAAGTGCATTTTGGGTAGAAAGGGTGAGTGATCTTGGGATGTGCCATGGCACAAAGCTTGTGCAAGGTGAAGTCACATTGGAGGCATTGGTAATTGAAACCAATGCCAGCTTCATGGCAACCACTACAGTTGAAAGGGGTATCAGTGTGATTCAGCTTAAGCTTGTGCCATGGATGAATTGGATGAAACATCTCTTTTTCAATCTTCATTATTGTTTCTTTCTTGCTTCCTCTTGATTATTATTTCTAAGGAAATGAACAAAACAACAACAGGAAGAGTAATAGTTTTATAAATGCGTGGATGAGGATTAGAAGTGTCAGTTTGATTTGTATTTGAATACTTCAAAAAGTGGGTATATTTTGAAAAAATTGCAAAAACCACCCTTAAAGCAAGATGATAGTTGTAATTATACCCCTTAGACTTTTGATTATAAGAATCGAGACATGAAACTTATACAAATAATGTTAAAATTGAACCCGATCCTCATTTAGGGGTCCAACTTCTACAACGATATTGTAAGTTCGAGGATCCAATTTTTACAATCGAAAGATTGAAAGTGTAATTACTACTATAACCATACTTGAACTATAAGGGTGTCGTTTGCAAATTTGGTCTTTTTTTTTTCAAAGTAATCATCTAAGTAGATACTTTGCTTAGAATTTACAAGTACAAGAATAACTTGGCAATGTATGTGCAATTATGAAGATGAAGAAAGTAGAATTGAGAGAAGAAGATGAAATTGGTTAGAATCTGATTCCATGGAAGAAGGTGTTGGTTTAGTTAATAAATATCACTTTTAAAATGTGATATTTGATTTATTCCTTTGACCAAAATTGAACTCAGAGAGCATTTTATTGTACTTTTATATTTTTGTTTATCCTAATCTAATGTTAGATAGAATTTTGAAGTGGTTTTAGTTTCTTTGTTTAGAGCAAAACATTAGGAATTTTTTCTTTGGATTTTATCCTTATCTTAGAAAAACAAAGCTTGAGTTATCAGCTTCTACCTGAAATTCAAAGCGAAGCTTTCATTTTCAAGAGCTTTGCTTCAAATTCTTCACTTCAACAATCCTATCATATTATTATTTAACTTTCTGCCCACTGATTGGTTTCAAGTGAAAAAAAAAAAGATAGAGAGAATATTTATCTTTCTCTGTTTTGCTTTAGTAGAAATGAAGAAACTGCCTTGCAAAACACTAGAACGGTGAAATAGCTCAACTCAACGCCTCCAATAGTCCCTTTCAACATTAGGTAAAAGAGGTAAAAGTTGTTACTCTTCAGATATACAAAGCATTTGTTGTAACACAAAAAATAAATTACTTTAATAATTTGAACCATATAGTTAGTAGTTGATTTGGTAAATCTCTTGTGTTATTTGTGAGATCATATATGTCATATTTAATCTAAGCAATCTATCTAACCCTCTACTTTCCTCTTCTTTACCTGACGTGGGCACGTTTACATTTAGACAGCAGCCGAGCTGCACAAAACAAAAAAGAGTGCAGCTGGGCAGCAAAAAAGAAATTGGGTACAACCCAATGCAGCAGTTAAGGTTTTCCCTATTTAACAATCCTCGTTTGCTCGACTCAATGACTCTCTGGCCACCTTTGGGGTTTACGAGGACGTTCTAATTCCAAGATGTATTAGACATCAGATCTTGTCTGATGATTGATGGACATTTAGTACACTGAAACAAGAGGGTGCTCTGTCCCAAATCAAATCAAATCAAATCAAAGTCAAACAAAATCCATGAATTTATTAATTTAACCATCTTTTTCTAGAAAACAACAAACAAATCGTGGGTTGAATTACAGTTCAATGCAACCTAATGTTTTATTACTATCGATTTCGAGGCCAAAAGTTCAGCTCTCAGTCCCACAAAAAAAGAAAAAGAACATCTTGTCTCCAGAAAGATCTAATTCTTCCTGTTTCTTCTTACTTGTCAGTTTGGTTATTTGGGTCAAATTTGAACTCCTAACTTATTTGGAACCAGAAAATGAACATCACACCCAGGAAAAACAATCCAAGTGAAATGTAAAAGAAAGATCGATGAAAATGGTATAAAACTAAAGCTAGTTTGCTACCACTGAGCAGCTGCCAATTACATCTTCCTAGATAGACTTGCTACTAATTCATCAATAGAGCAAAATCACCACCAAATCTACAAAGAATTTCCTGTACATTCAATTGAAGGGCATCTGGCATTCCTTATTTCCTAGCCAAATCATGCCTGTGAAATTGTGGCGGGGAGGTGGGTGGGGTGGGGGTTGAGAAATATATATATATATATATATATATATCACAGCATTTTTCACCTCAGAAATTGATATAGAAAAAGATGCTGACCCGAGCAAGGATCCTGATCTGAAAAGGTTAGCCATCAATAAAATGAACATTGGCACTATCGTCTTCAAAACCAGTTATTTTCTCCCCCTACAAGATCAAAATAAGGAAAATCCAGAATCAACATCAATTATGAAATGAAGAAAATCTCAAATAAAATAAGATCAGATAAAATCATAAAAGGCTAAAGTAAGCAAATCGAATTGGGAAGCAACTATTACGTGTAGTTTTCTTTTTCGGACTCAAATCGATGAACAAGAAGATTAACAAGATGTTTCTGGTACCAGTGAGAGAGTATCATAAACTTCAAAGAGGACCCCATTGGATGGCCAGAAAAAGCTTGCAGTGAAAATAGAACGTGGTCATCCATCTCCGGGACAGTAAATCGACAAACTATCACCTCTTAATTGTTGCATACAGATGTAGGAGCACCGATTACTCGACAAAAACAAATTTACATCCCCATTACTAAGATACTTCTCAATGAGACCTAGGTTAAAAACACACAATATTTGGCATTGAGATGAGACAAAGACTCACTATATACTTCTACTACACCTTCAAATGCTGTCTTTCATACTAATTTTAATGTTCTGCACTTTAATAGACAATTGCAACTTGTGGTCCTCAATGTCTTTCAGCACTGAAAAAAGGTTAGACCGATAAACTTCACACTTGCGATTTGCACACTCCAATTCATTGGTAAGTTCATTGATCTTTTTGTCCAACTCATCCTGCCAAGAATTTCAAGAGTAAAAATATGTCAGAAGAAAATCATGCATGTCTTGACACGCAAGTGAATGAAAGATTGCCATGAAAGATTGCCCAGCCAGCACTCAGAGTCCAATAATGAAACTCGGATGAAGGTTGATTAAAGAGAAGCATTAAAAAAAAAAAAAATACAAAGTGATTTCATTATCAGCTTGGTGTTATTCTTATGAATTAGAGTCCATTCTTGCAGGTAGTTCAGAAATATGTGTAGGGTTGTTTTTTTATATGCCCTTGTACATTTCATTTTCATTATGAAAGCTTGATTTCTAACCCGGGCAAACAAAAAGAGAAAACAAATAGAAAAACAGAAAACAAACCACCCAATTCCATGCGTTCAGTAAGTATACACACAATCAAAATTAACAAATTAATGAAATTATATTGAAGTAAGTACATGTTTATTACTGACTGATCAGTCTATCAAAAACTAGGATAAACACACTATCCAAATACCAGTCCTAAACAGAAAGAAATTTCACGAGAAAGTATTGTGTAGTACTAAGAAACTCAAAATCTAGCAAGTCCCCGATTACGCAGTGAGAGCTAGAACAAGATGCAGGTTTTAGTTCTATCATATATCAAACTCTAATCCATACTGCAAGATCCAACCAACCATACTGTTAAAGACGGATCAGTTGGAATAAGTGTAAAAGCAAGATTGAAAGAAAACACGATTACAAACTCCATCCACCACTAAACTAAATTGTAAGATGCTAAAAGGACTAGAAATTTCCCTTTCCTTGTATATAGAAATCTTAAACAACAAATTCCAATAAAATAAAGGACAAACAAGAGACACAAATGAAAGTGAGCACCTACCTCAGACATATTTTTACTCAAGTTCTCATCATGATCCCTGCTACTACTATGATTCGCATAGCTTTTGACATTTACAGGGTCCACTTTAATTCGCCCATTCATTATAGAAATTTTGCCATCATTCCTTGTTGTTTGAGCAACCCTTTTAGCAGCCTCCTGAAGGGCATCTTTAACCACATTATACATATCCACACTCTTTGCTCCTTCCTCTATAAATTTAAAAGCCTCATGGCGTAAGGTATTGTATCTCACAGTATGGGATTCAAGATAGTTGTTGTAGATATCATTCACATGATCCTCCAATACCACATTACTTTTTGCATTTCTTGTCCATCGTTTCAATATGTAATAAGATGGAAGTGTAAGAATATTGGTCACTCTGAAGACAGCCAAGATATGTCTGCACAAAAGACCTGAGAACTCAAACATCTGGCAACTACAACTTGCTCTCATCTCCAAAACATTAAATTTCACATAGTGTGCTTTATGATCCTCTCCATATTTGGCCACTTGATATGTTATAATTTCTCCATCATCATCAGCTTTTGATGCCATAAAAGTTAACGTCCCAACTAACTCCTCTTGGAACCTCGAGAATAGCTTCCTGGTGTAAAGCTCAGAAACTTGTTTTTCCATTGGAGATGGTGTCTTTAGAACAGGGGAAGTGTTCATTGTATCATAATCTGCTTTCACTTCTTTCTCATTCCGACTCTCTAAGGCTTTTTCATACAGTTTAAAAAACTGACTCAAATTGGTTGAAGCATTCACATACCCATCAAAATATGAATTCATGCTATCACTTCGCTGTGTAATAGACATTTCAGCAAAAAACGTATCCCGCAAATACACTGGAACCCACTGCCTCCGAGCAGAGTAAACTGTCTGAAGCCATTCATGATCCCTGAGATCATATCTGTCAACAAGTGAAAGCCAGCAGGACTCAAATTCCTCGATAGAGTCAGTCAAGTTTACACATTTGTGGAAGTCAGCTTCAAAGCTTGGGTGTTTAAGAAACACATGAGACAGCATCTCCTGGCATTTCTTGAAAATATGCCATTTGCAGAAACGGTGACGGGTCTCAGGGAAAACTTGTGTAATGGCTGACTGTATTACTGAATCGTGATCAGTAGTAATTGACACAGGTGGACGACCAGACATTGCCAAAAGCCATGTTCTAAATAGCCAATTAAACGATGCTTCAGATTCATTTATTAGAAAAGCACAACCAAATAAAACAGGCTGTCCATGGTGATTCACCCCAGTAAATGGAGCAAAGGGCAGACGATATCTGTTTGACCTATAGGTAGTGTCAAATGTAACAGTATCACCAAAATAAGTATAGTTCATCCGAGCTTTTGGGTCAGCCCAAAAGACATTTCCAACGCACTGATCCTCCTCACCTTGCACAGCATAGAAGAAGTTAGGGTTTTCAGAATGCATTTGCCTTAAGTAATCCAAAAGCAGTTGAATGTCTCCTTCTAAGCTCCTTTGGCGATTATTCCTCATATAATTGCGACAATCCACCTCTGTAAATCCAACTTTACTGATTCCTCCATACTCCTTTATCAATGCTGACATAATTCTACGAGGACCCATCCCAGCAGCCTGTAAAGTATCAATTAAGGTTTTTGCTGGACCTGATATTTGCCTATGAGACCGCAGGCAGTGCACCTGATCAGGAGGAACTAACTCATGATTATGCTCTCTAACAAATCCAGAGACAACCCATTTTCCAGAATCGTGCATTTTTACAGACAAGGATGCTTTGCAACCCACTCTTGTAATCGTCCGAGGACGCTTAATTTCTCTGTCTTTAGTTCGTTTCTCATTCAAATTCCTAAAACCCTCTTTGGCACAAACAAATTGTCTTTGTATAATCGCTCCATCACGCCTAGACCGACGGGAGGAGCTGACACGAGTACTAAACCCAACACGTCGAGCATATGAATTGTAGAAAGCCTTGGCAGCTTCTTCAGACTCGAATTCCATTCTTTCATAAGGTTCAAGATCCAAAAGATCACCCTCAGGAAGATATATTTCACCACTGCCAGCACCACCACCAAGACTGCTGAGAGGAGGGCTATCAACCATTTCCTCATCCTCAATGGAATGGTGTACCATACCCATAGAATAGTCATCTCCCTCCCTCCCACTCCCACCTCCCAATCCAATATCAAATTCAATCACCTCATTATCCATGTGAAACACAGTGAATGTTCAACTAGAACTTGGACTGCAAACTCTACACCCTTTCCAACCAGATGAGTAAAAGTTATGACTAGAAGAGATAAGTCACTCGGCAACAACAAAACAACACTCCCCCCAATCCCATTAATCTACCATACAACAAGAGCATGCGAAGACAGAAAAAGAACATAAACAGCCATCTCATCTCATATTCGAGTGCAAGCCGCAGTACCCATTAAACAAAACACAAAAACAACCAAAACCCATTACTCAAAGATCAATTCAGACTTAAAATCTCCAACTTTTCCCAGAAACTACTCAATCAACAACCAGATAATAAAAATCCAAGCATAACCCACTAAAGGGTTCCGGTTCCTGGGTTGGAAAACCCTAGAAAATGAATTGAATTTTGCCGGGAAATCGAAAGAAGCGCGGAAATTGGGGGTTAATCAGGAGCGGAAAGGGAAGAGGGTTAGTAGAGGGAGAGAAAGAGATGAAGAAAGAGAGGTGAAAGATGAAAAATACCCGTGAATTAAGTGGAAAATTGGACGATGATCGCAAAGAGACGGTGAGAAAGCGGGGAGTGTTGGAGATTGGCGATGGATTATTCGTATGGAATCACAGCCTCGAGGTTTCAAAATTTAAAAGAGGTTTTTGTTCCAATAGTTCGCCGATTACTCTCTCAAAAGTTCGTATGCCGTCACCAACGCAAGATTGATTCATTTCCAAAATAATTGAAACCCATATTTGGATTGACACATTCCACCAAACTTTTCTTTTTTTTAAAAAAAACCATTATTATTATTATTATTATTATTTGTTTACTTTTCGTAAATATAACCAACTTAATCAAATCTCGACTATTTTTTTTATAAATATTACCGCTTCTTACAATTCGTTTAGATTTGGTGTAAAAAAATCTCTTTTACTGTCACTTGCAAGACATCAAAGTTCAAAAAATGTCTATAAAAGTTTGTGGTTTTTCGCATAATGTCGTTGAAAACGTTGTCGTTGTGTGGCAATAGCTTTATAGTGGTGATGCGCTGCATGTACACTAGTTTTGTTTTTTCATCGTAAACATACGTCACTTACTTTTTTTTAACTAAAAATGGATCATCACCTTGCCAACTAAAATAATCTCTTTTTATAAATGAAGGAGAGAAATACAACTTGAAAATTTCTTTTTCCAAACAAAATAATCACTAGGATGTCAAAATAACAATTGAATGAGTTTTTGTTTTGTTGATATATTCTCTAGGAGCAAAAAAAAAGGTTTTACAACGTTTACAGAAATTAGCTACATCCGTATAATTTCATCCACGAGACGGCCGACCTCATCTCATTACTGTGATCATTGTAGAGCCAATTTAGATGCAAACTAATTTGCATAAACAACTAGCTCTTAATCTTGCTAAATTAATTAAGTGGGATTTGTGGAGTTTAATTTGGTAAATCAACAACTCACTCAATTAGGTAGTAATTAAGCTCATTCATCTTTGGAAAAATCCCACTTAATCAAGTCAACAATTTTGACTTTCAAGAAATCAACTTTCAATTTTGAAAATTTTATATTTTCCTTTTTTATTTAAATCTAATTAATTATTTATTTTTAAATTATTTTAATTAAATAATGATAAAATAATATATAGTTAATTAAACTATTTAATTATTTTAATATTATATTATTTATTTTCTACCATGAATCCATATCAATCTAAGTTGACCTAATTAGAATCTCTATTCCATTTTTTAATATATAAGTCTTATTTAAATATCATTTTTCTCTCTCTCAATTTGTAATAATTAATTATATAAGATATTGTTTAAATTAATTTATATAATCATGATTAGTAAGTTGACCATTCACAATGTTGTTCGTAATTTCAGGTGGGTCAAAATACTGTTTCGATATTACATTTTGTTCCTTAAACCTATATTGATCCTCTAATGAACAATGAATTTATAGTTCAACCAATAAATAGAATTCCTCACGCCAATAAGAGGGTGGGGCTCCCTGTTCAAGTCTTAGAGTTAGTAGTTAAGGGAACAACCTTTCTCTACTATATCTCTTAGAAGTGGGTAGGAGTAAATTTCATTCTTGCATTTTATGTCCCAGGTCCTAACCTAATATTTCCTTTGAACTGGAAGGTTTATATTGATTCAGCACTATTGAGTTGTCCTTATCTTTGCAGATCTAAAAGTAATTATGAATAAACAAGAGTTCACAATTAGCTTAGGACTAAAGACCAAGTTATTTAGATTATCAAAGTATATCTTCAGAATAAAAGACGATGTCTAACCCTATTCCTATATTATACACCATTTAGACTATCAATTCGAACATGAACCACTCTTATGTCACTGCATAAAGTTCAAGTATTTGTATACTATAGTCGAGAAATATTTTTAGTTTATTGAGTTTAGAGTTTATAACGAGTAAATCTCTTACTAATTAGCAACTTATAAAACAATACCTCAACAACCATATTATTGAATAACATAGTAGTTTAACACATCGACAAATCATATCATGAGTACTTTTAAGACGTAAAACCTAACAACTATTTTGAACTCAATAGAAACACTTTAAAATCAACTTTATGAAAGCATTTGAAAAGCTATTTTGTGTGAAAAAAGAAGTAAACATTTATCAAACTTATAACCTTTTCATTCATTTGTTCATTTGTATATACCCCCATGAAATGAAACTAATCAATAATAATAATTAAAAAAAAAAACTTAAGAAGTGTTCAAATAAACAGAATTCAACCTCTTGAAGATGATCTTCAAGTGAGATTTGAGAAACAAAATATATATTACAGATTCACATTATATAAATAGCAACATTCTTCAGTTTACACACAATCTTTAATTTTCAAAAAGTATATCTAAATTTTATACCCTTCATCATCTTCTTCTTCGTCTCCTTTAATTCTCAAACACAATCCACTTGAAGATTTGAAGAGAGGAACAAAAAGAAAAACAAACCCTTTTCAATGCACATATTCACCAAACCCTAAGAAAAAAAAAAACATTAAATTCTCTCTCTTTCTCTCTCTCTCTTTTTATTTAATTTCCAATATATATATTTAAGGGAATTGAAACCCTCCTCCTGCTCCAACAGCAGCATCCTCAGCACTTGGTTTTGGTGGGTTAATTGCTATCCACAACAAAGATAGTGTAATTGCAATTAAACCTGACCATACTATCACAATTGTTGGTGTTTTTCCTCTTCTTCCCATTAATCCTTTTGCAAAAGGATATAAATGTGCCAACACCCAAAAGCTAAAGAATGCTCCTCCTATGAACTTGCTCCATTGTGGCACTGAGCTATAGATTGTTCTTGAGAATGCTACAGCCATTGCTATTATGTTCATCATTGCTATCACTATTGGTGGAACCATCAATGATGTCCATTTCACTAGGTATAAATCTGCGTATATGTCTTCCACGTCGTCCCCGGACGACTTTGACGTTAGTGTGAAAGAGATCTCAATCCCTGCTATCACCTTCAACAAACCCTGAACCACGGCCGCCAAGTGAGCAGATGTGCCTGAGATTAACAAGTTTAAAATGTCAAAAACTCTGTCAAAGAAAGTTGAGAGATGAAAGATGTAATTCGAATCATTATTAATAGTTTCCTAATTTACCTGAAATGAGCCAAAATTGTTCATTTCTCCACCACTCTTCCAAGCCGATGCCAGACCACTTGACTTCCAAAATGGCTAAAGAGATTAAACAAACAGTGATGATGAGAAGGTAGATCAGGAAGGTGACATTGAGCGTCTGGACAATGAACTGCCCGGAGAATAGTGACAGCGCCGGGAGGAAGCAGTAGACGATGAGGAAAATGGACGTGAAGGGATAGATGCCGACGTTAAGGTAGGCGAGTCGTTGCAGAAGTTTCAAGCGTCTCGATGCTAACAAGGCATTGTTTCTCGAGAAGAAAATCTCGACCGAACCTGTTGCCCACCGGAGCACTTGGTGGAGTCGATCGGTGAGATTGATAGGAGCTGACCCACGAAAGGCGTCACGCTTGGTGATACAGTAAACTGAGTGCCATCCACGGTTGTGCATACGGTAGCCTGTGACCACATCCTCCGTCACTGAACCGTAAATCCATCCAACTCGCTCCCCCCATTCCGTTTTGTCCTCGTACCTATTTCATGGATTACCCATATATGTAGACGACAATAAGCAATATGATTTGATTATTTTAGTTAAATTATAAGTTTAGTTCATAAGTTTTTGAGTTTGTGTTTATTTATCGAAGATATATATTAGACACAAATTGAAAGTTGAGCATTTAAAAAGTTTCAAGAGTGAATCATACCAACAAGAAATTACGGAGACAGCTTCAGCAACAGTTGGAGCATCAAGGGGTGGACGAGGAAGACGAAGGGCACCGGGAGGGCGTCCATACTTGACTGCAGAATGATCAGCTAGAGGTCGTCCTTGAAACTCGGCAACCGGTATAGAGTCAGCCAACATGTTAGAATTTCCGAAACGCTTGGGAAGTAAATTGACGTCAAGGTCAGGATCAAAGTCAGTAGATCGCAAAGGCTGTGTTTCGGCGGAATCGTTTTTGGGCTTAGTTTTATCAGGTTGCGGCGGGTCAAAACCGTAGAGGGCGAAACGACGAAACATACAACCTGTTCCGACGTACACCGGACCTTGTACTCCATCAAGAGCTCTCATATTACCATCAAAGAAGACAGTATTATGATTGGCGTAACGATCAGAAGGATCAATACCTTCAAATCTTTGAGGGAATTGAATGTAACAAATATCTTCTCCACCACGGTCCATCATGAAACACATTCCTTCTTTGATGGCTTTGCAATTATAAATGTAATGATCACAATCAAGGTTGAGAATGAATGGACCATTTGATAACACAGCTGATGCTCTTACAAGGGCATTCATGGCACCTGCCTTCTTGTTGTGATCGTATCCGGGTCGTTTCTCACGAGAGACATACACGAACATCGGAAGACGAATGTCAACATCTGTAAAGTCTACGATCTTTTCGTCCGCACTTCCCATTAATGGGTCATGGCTCGGAGGCTTCAACATCACCTGGTAAATATAAAGATAAAAAAATATTGATCGACAGAAAAAAGGAGTTTTACAAATCATTCAAGAACATGCCCCACATCTTTGACATTTTTGGTTTAGAATTATTTATTTTTTGTTTATACCTGAAGAATTCCTGCATGATCACCCTTAGAATGATCACCGGATGGAACAACCCAAGTACCAGGCCAATGAGATCCATCAGCCATCCATGTTGCTTTTTGAACCTTAATTGGCTCCATAGCATCTGCCCCTGTTTCTTTCATGTGCTTCCACATTTTCATTTCCTCTCTTGCATTGAAAGCGTCTGATCGCCTCCTAATTGAGTCGGGAAGCCCATTAGTCCGAACCTTAAACTCGTCATACTCTCTCTTGATCTTCCTTCTATCCTTCACAAAATCTGATCTACTCTTGTTCTTTGTTGGATCCACTTTTAAACTAAAATAGCTTTCGGGATTTCTTGGCTCTATATCGTGTTTACGACAAAATGGAACCCACAAATCCGCAAAACTCGCAGCCTCTGCCATTGCCTCGAACGTCAAGAGGGCACCGCCATCATCAGAGATGTAGCAAGCAAGTTTTTCAACTGGATAATCAGCTGCAAGAATGGATAATATGGTATTGGCAGTTACAAGAACTGGTTCCTTTTCTGGATCTGCTGTGGATACAAACATGTCAACTCCCGGAAGATCGGAACGACCGGTGGGATTTGAAGGAGATGGAGCATCGAACTTGTCGTGAAGGACTTGAAGGTCAGTAGCGCGGTTTACGGGACATAGCTTCGGAATTTGATCGAGAATCCAAGAGAAAGCGAACCATATTTCACAAATGATAGACATCAACCATAGCCATATGGCATCCTCATTTGGATGTTGCACTCTCCAATGTAAAAAGAAACCCAACACCACAAGTCTTACCAATATCAACAGCCTGCCCAAAAAAAAGCTCAATATTATTACTCCCAAGATGTTTCAAAAGGATTAAAATATGCATGTCAATGACAATGCTGATATTGAAATTTCAGTTTATAGTAATATAGCAATGAAAATTTTTAGTAAAAACTTATTTCAATTCCGAGTCAACTTACACCATATTAAACCTTCTAATCTTATAACAATTGAGTATCAAGAAAACTGGTAGGAACATATTAACATGTCAACATATCAACAAAAACATTCCAAATATGTAAAGGAAAGAAACCTGTATGGACTGATGATGCTAGCCGGGATTGGAAATGTTCGACTAAGAGGTTTCCATGGCTTGTCCATCGACTCCAGCATCCCTTCACGGAACTTGTCGTCTTCGCCATCATAGTCATCGAAATATGCATTGCCAACTCCATAAGTTCCTTTTGACTCAAACAACCATTTGTTGTGATCAAAATCTCCACCTTGGTTTAGCTTCATCATTGACATGTTTTGTGAACCACCCTTAGACCCATCTGGCCCTTTTAGTTGTAATGTTCCATTGGAATAATCATTCGGATCATCATCAATGTCTCCCGTTCTGTATGGCTCTTTGCAGCCAGGACAAAGCCCCGTTTCCTTTGCTGCATCAATATGACATTCTCTACAAATTCTAAACCTGTACAAATACAACTAACATTCAAAATACGATTAAAAGCTTAAGTAGATAGATGGATTTTCATTCTAAGTTTCTTATGAAATTTAAACCAAAATTTAATGCTTTATCATTGTTGTTAAAAACGTGAGAGATTCGAGCATGAGGAATTACAACCTGCATTCGCAAGGAGTCATATCCTGGCCTCGATCGTCCTTCATGACCTTGCCATCACAAGCAGGCATGCCACAGGAAGACCCCTTGGCCCCGGCCATTTGTGGATGAGTCACTTGTGAATCTATCACCTTGTCCATCAAATGTGCTCGTGTCACACTGTTGAATCCACCAGTGAACAGTGAGTTTGAGACGTATTGCTCCTCTGCTTTGCTAATCACCGACGATTCCATCGGTTGATTATCCGGTGTCGGAGGAATATGCACCGTGTAGTTAATATAGTCTCCTGATATCTCTCCTGACATGTCAAGATCTTCTCTCGACAGGCTGACATATCGGCCGCTCGACGTTCTTCGTGCGAATTTAACTGTTTGTCCACTTGAACCCCGGTTGCTCGTAGCATTTGTAGACCCACCCGGGCTGCGAATGGCTTTCTTGGATGGTTGGTTGGTTAAACTTGCCATTTATTATTGTTTTACTTCTTAGCTCCAAGTTCTCTGTTGAGTTATCAATTATCAAAGTTTCGTTTTAGTCCCTGTCTGTAAAAACACATCTTTTACTATATTGTCACCACAAAAAGGAAAGAAAGAAGAAAATTGAAGTTGCTTTTCTTTTTCAGCCTAGACAAGAACAGAACTGGGAAATGTTGTTTGAAATCACAAGATTGTGGAATCAAAGGAAGGGAAGTTGGGATCAATGGTGGAGCATTGTTCCAAGATGTTTAGGAGAGGAATGGTGGGAAATTATTGGAACATACCATTAACGGATTTACCCAACGGTGGAGAAAAGACAAAGTTGATCGAAGCCTAAATTTAGGATCTGTTACTGATTTCAAGGATTGTGTTTGTGGAGGAAATTATATTGAGATTTTCTTTCTTTAATAAACCTAACTAAGATGTAGTTTATAGGTGGTTAGTATAGTATCAAACTTACATCACACATGTCCATCTATATTTCCTAGGTTTTAATGGGTTCAACGAATGGTGAATCGACATTTTCATCATATTGTTAGAAAAATCTATGAAACATGCATTAAAATGGTAATGAAATTTTGAAAAACGGTTCTTTCACACTAGTTAGCTAGAGATGTCACACAACACATCCTAGCAATCATAGAGACAATAACAAATCAACTAAAAGAAAAGCAATAGAAACACACGAGTAGGTGACCCAGTTCGGTGATACAACACTACCTTTGTCGAGAGGACAATGTGCCTAAGAAAGATAATCCACCAATAAATTCAAGTTAAGCGATTACAACATTGTACTTATTTGTATACAAAAATCGAGATTATATACCGTGATAACCATAGAGACGAACAAAACTTGGACAAAAATATATCACACACCTTTTGAGTCCTTATTAAGCATCGAAGAAAGGGAGTCTAGGTCGCAAAGCCCAAAGTGATAGACCATGCTCAACTTAAACAAAGGTTGACCCTCTCCGTTTGATGAATGTGGCATAATCTACCTCCAACCCATTTGGGCCTAGGGAAGAGGATAGCTTGGCGAGTAAAACTAAAAAGAAAAAAAGAAAACTCATTGGCCTTTTACCAAGGTTGACACTCCTCATTTGATGAATGAGCATGTCAAATTAATCTAATGTGACATAGAAACTCTTATATGGCCACTTGAGATCAATTTAAGTTGTATGTTTATATAAGTCGTAAGAATGTGATATATTGTACTCTATGAATAAAGTATCGGCGCCTATCATCTCTCTAAAAGATTTTGATATAGTTCGATGTTTCACCCCACGATATTTTTACTTGGTGTACATAACTTAGAATTGTATATATATAAATAGTTATTTTTGTAATGTGTGACAAATAGAAAGTTAAGCTTTAAGTTGTGAGGCCTTTGTGATTTCAATTCTCACAAATAATAATCCTATAAAAAAACCAACATTTACATAATCAAAAGAAGGGAAAAAAATAAATTAAATCTCATAACATGAAAAATAAAGATGATTTAGTTAAAGAAATATTGAAATAAACTCTTCCATTAATTAATCTATTTGATAAAAATAAAAAATAAAAAAAATAAAAGTGAAAGAAGAATTTTTGGAGACCATTATTGAAAAGGCGTTCGAATTTCTTAGGAAAATTTGTTTGATTTTCTTCTAAACCTTTTCTCATTTTTTTTATCAGAGTGTTGTCGGAGGTCTTGATGCATTGTTGTTCCAACCGTAACCATCGTCACGAAGGTTGAAGCTTTCGATACCCCTAAGTTGGCCACCTCCACCTATAATATTAGGATATTAAATTTTTGTTGACATGTTGATAAATCATATTTTCACTATACACGATATATCATATTCAATTATGAAGTGAGATTCAAACTACAATTGAGCCACAAACAACCGTTGTTTTCGTAACGATTCAAAAAGTGCAATAAAACTTTAAAAAGTTGCAACCATTTCTAAGTAACATGTAAACAAATTGTGTATTTGTTTATTATAATCGGAGAATTTTTTCTCGAGAGACTTGGGTATAACTAAACAAAATGAGTGTTAAATCGAAATTAGTATTTAATCATATATTATAGGAAAGATTGTTCAATCATATATTAGGAATTGATTAAAACTACTAGCTAACATGGAAAGCCTAAGATACTGAAATTAGTCCAAAACGAGAGCAAGGGGCATAGCTAAGTGATACTATTTTTCACTAACCCCATTCTTATTATGATATGTCAATATGGTAACCCAAACTCATTTTGGCCATCTCCTAACTCTTACTATAAATGTTAAGCAAATTATAATTTTCCTTTTCTTTTACTCTTTGCTTATTATGTGAATTTAAAAAATTATTTATTTGTTAATTATTTTATCGAATATTTATTTTGATATTTTATAAAATTGAAATCTGATAGATTTAAAAACTTTTACCAGTAATATCTGAAGATGGCGACGCCGATGCCTGAGCTTGTACCGGCGGCTCTGCCTCCTCCACCGGTAGCCGATCATACACTGCATTCGTAAACGATGCCACCATCAGTGTAACTGGACTCGATGCCCTCAATGGCCCGACGACGCTTCCTCCGACGACATGTCCTTGCCGTTGCCTGTCGGCCAAATAAATCGTTAGCCCTCCAGCACCCGAAGGCGGCAACGCCGTGCCAGTCAGAGACACAATCTCAAATGTTCCATGAAGAGTCATAACAGAACCCGACGGAGACATCGGCTGACGCAAGTTGACGTTGGTGACGGCGCCAGTGCCGCCGAGAATGCAAACGCCGTAGCGGCGGCGGGTGACGTAAGTCGAGATGGATTCAACCACATCGGAGCCTGGGGAAACCTCTAGCACGTGCGACCTCAGAGAGTTGGGGCTGTCACGTGTTACGATCACCGGCGGTTTTGGCTTGTTCTTGGAGCCGGCGGGGCGGCCACGAGGGCGGCGCGAGGATGAACCGCCGGTGGTGGGAGTGGTTGAATCGGCAGAATTGGGATCGGGAAGATGGGTTTGTGAGAAGTTTTGAAGTTGGAGGTCTGAACCGAGAAATTGATTGGCGTTGCGGGAGGAGGCGCCGTGGACGGCGGAGTTCAAATCAGACATTATTGTCTGTGTTGTTGAAAGGATGAAATCCTTTGGTTGTTTATAGAGTTAATAAAATAGGAAGAATTTGCTCAATCCGTCCATATGAAACTCGAAAATGTTTTTCCTTTTCCTTTTAGATTTTCAACTTAGTTTTAAACATATTATACTAATTTAGTATACATTTAACAAATTATTCCTTTATCATAATTAGTTCATAGAGGCATTTAAAAAACAACGGACTACCAAAATCTAAACCATCTTTTAATAGATTTTTTTTTGGAACACTCATCATCTCAACCTATTATTTTTTTTTATTCATTTATATATAAAATAGAAGACTATCTTCCAAGAATTTAAAATTTTAATAGAATACAAGATTTTGTTATAATTTGTAAATAGTTTAATTTATTATAACTTCGAAAAAGATAAAAATATGAATAAAAGTATACTTATTAACGTAGGAGGAAAACATAGTGATAGTTTATATTCTTATATATATTATGGTGCAAAAATCAATAGCTCCCATTAATTATATTCTTCCAAAGACGGTTTAGAATCCAAAGTACAATGGAGAGTACGATTAAATTTCACTAAGGGGTTTGTTGGAAAATGCAATCTTAAATCTTTATGCTCTTTGAATTCAAAATTATTATTATTATTATTATTTTTGGGTTAAAGATAGATTTTCTTTTATAAAAACAAAAATAAAAGAAATAAACTTTAATTTTAAGTGAAATTGAGGGTGGAGAAAGAAAAGAAACACATGCATGCATGTGTGTGGTTTATTTTTCCTTTATGAACCTTTCAATCACATCACATGTGGTCTATAGAGATTGGGAAAAATATTTCTTTGGAGTCTAAATTTTTTGTTTTTTAAATTCTTACTATCCACAAGCTAAGATATAGAAATCAAATATTTGATCTTGAGATACTCTTGAGATCGACATTATAAGACTAAATTTGATCAGTGATTTATCTACCATATTGTATTTGTTTTTCAATTTATTTAATTCTCGATTAATTGTTGTTCGTGCATTATTAAGTACTATTGAAAATGATGGCTTAGAAATTGCTTATTTAATGACTATAATTTATATACAAAACTATAAATCACTTGTGCCGACAAAAGCAATGTCGACAAACATATGTTTTTTACCGCATTTTGAAGAATGGTTATATTTATAAGAATAACTTATATGGCACGTAAGATTTCTCATCAGTAAAAAGACAATATGTCGATGATATCATTTTCTCTACAAAATTTGTACACCGACGCAAGTACGCAACTATTATACATTGGAGAAAAGGTACTTATGACATATAACTTTTGTAGATAATATCATTGACTCAAAAAAATGTGTCTACATATACCTTAGACCTTTTGTGGACTTTGACGGGCATTTATTTTTCGTGGGTGAAAGAGAAAATTCTTGTAGCAATTATGCTTAGAGAAGAGGTATGTTGTTGTATTTTTTTAATTTATATTTTAGTTCCATAATATTTTTTTAATTTTAAGTCCCACGGATTTCTTTTATTGTTCTTTTTCATTTTTGAGTTAATTACAAAATACATTGTTATATTTGATTGTATTTTAATCTTGAGTTAATTTCTAAATTCTAAACCATTAATAATTAAAAGTAGATATAATAATAATAGATTTTTTAAAAAAATAATAAAAAGATAATACATTTATTTTTCCATAAAGGTATAATTTAAATGGTAAATTATAATTTCTAGTCAACTAATAATTTAATGTTAATTATAGAATTTACTTTTAGAAAAAATCATAAACCAAATTACAATGTTGATCAAATTTTTAAGTCAAAAACTATATTTAAATAACAATGGTTAAGAACAAATTAAAACTAATTTTTAAAATGGTAATTTGCAAGTTTAGCTCTTAAACTTTTTTTTAGATCAACTACACATAAATATATATATATATATATATATATATATAACAAGTTAAAAGATTAAGCTTTTAATTTAACTTTTCAAAAACAACGAAATTGCTAAATGGATTCTTATATTTAAAAAATATTAGAATTTATTATTTATGATTTTTACTTCTTCAATAAGAATTATTTTGAAAAGTACACGAGTTTAACACACTATACTATTTATGAGATAGATAATTTTCAAAAATATCAAAATATTAAAACTATTTACAAAATATAGTAAAATTCATTTAACTCGATAGCAAATTTCATCCAACTTTCTCCAATTCATTTGAAAATTTTGTTTAACCTAAAATATTTACAAGATCTATTTTCTTTCTTCTTATAAAAAGGTAAGACGCCTTCAAGCGAGTGTTCGTTGAAGAATCATTAATTTATGAAAATAAGTCATTTATCTTCTTAGACATTTTACGAAGATATTGTTTGATATTTTCAAAAGCAATAAGAATTATTTTAGGGGAAGCGTTTTTAGATTAGTGAAGTGTGTTCATAAATTATTACTCGTAAAATCTTTCTAGAAGTAGGTAGATTTTCTCGCTGAAGTGAATTAACTTTGATCCCTAAAACACAACTTAAGGAATAAAATAAACTATTTGACTATATCACTATGAATTTATAATTTAACTAATAACTTCACATAGCAATTATTGTAACAAATCACATTAGGAATTAATTTAAAAAGTTAATTGATTGATTGTTAATTTCTTAATGGTTAGAAATCCAAGGAAGTGAAAGGAGACCACATGGTATTGAAATTTTGTGAGGTTGGCAAACCTTGAAATTAGAGAACTATTTAACAATATAATCAATTTAAGTTTTGTTCAAATCATTTTTTTTCTTGAGCCACCAAAAAGTTCAAACTCAAACCTTTTCTTTTCCCCCTTTTCCTTTTCTTATCATGTAATCAACTAAAATGTTTGCATAATTCTACAAACATATATATATATATATCAAGGTTGATTTGATGTACATTATTAAAAATAATTATAATAAATCAAAAAAATTTAATTTAAGTTCTAGATTTGGCTTGGTCTCAAATTTTGTATATATTTTTCTTAGTTTCGGGGAGCATTCCTCTTCCTCATACGATGTTGGCTTATGAGTTGAATCAACTTAGCTTCATGAACCATAAAAATGACGTATGTCTTTTAAAATAAAAGAAAAAAATGTTAATATAATTTTTCTACCTTAGATTTTTTTTAATATTAAAATTAACTTGAGAATAAATTAGAAATTTTAAAATCTATTCTTAATTTTTAAAGTTCACAAATCTATCAGATCCAAATCATTAAAAAAATGTCTATGGACGAATAGTTTGGATCAAAACAATATTTTTAAGTTAAAAAGAAAGAAGAAGAAGAAGAATTGCAAATCCAATCATAAAAAATGTAATGTATTTTATTTTAACTTTTGGGAAAAAGTTAAAACATTATTTTAATTATATGCTTCATTGAACCTAACCCTAAGATCATTATAAAAGTTGTAATTATTATTATTAATTAGAAAGCTAAAGGACCCTTTAATGGGCGTTTTCCTCATCCACTTTTTTTCATTAAAACTTTAATAATAATAATAAAGGAAAAAAGAAAAAGAAAAAAACTAAAGCTAAAATAGTACATTTTAAAATATATTTTAAATCTTTTAGATGGAGGTACGTGTAATTTTGTCGTGCATGATTAAGCTAACCATGTTCGAATGTTCGAAGATTTAAGTTCTCGACAGTGTGACTTGAAGATGACTTTGTGGGGTATCTCTTTAAACTTAAATCAAATATTTTTTTTAAAAAAAGTGAAGATAAGTATTTACTAAGTACATGACAAACTAAAACTATGATTAGACAATCAAATGAGTTACAAAATGATCGATACAATCAAATATGCATAAATTTTTTTATAATATATTACCGTATAATATAATGTTTATGTATTAAATACCACAACATGCGGTATCAAAATTATAGTTCATTTTATTTCTTTTGCCCCACCCTTCAAAATATTGATAGTAACATTTATTTTTCAACCCAACCCTATTTCTTCTTCTTTTTTTTCATTTAGAGTTAGGCCGGTAGATGCATTGAAGAATTATTGTAGTTGATCCTTTTGATTGTTGGGGGGAAAAGTTACTCATGGAATTGGCTTATTAATGCGCAATTAATGTTGATGTTGAGTAATCTATACATATACACATGTTTTAGGACGGATGCATGGGATAAGTGTCAGAGATTTTAATATCTAACTTTTTACAAACACATATACATGTTAACTATCACTAAACTATACTCATTTTTTTACGACAATCAAAATAGTGGAAAATTTAAGGTTCAAATACTTTTGGTTCTTTACTTTCGATTTTGATTCGTGTCGTTGATCTATGTGCTCTCAAAAGGTTTTCATTTTGGTGTCTTTTTTTTTTTTTATCATTTTAGTTATCATATACTTCAAAAACGGGTTTGTTGAATAAGAAATTTTGAGACCAATTACAAGTTGCCACATCATTTATTAAGTTAATGATGAAAAGTACAAATAATTAAATTTGGGACTAATTAAAATTGACACATGCCCCAAATTAAAGAGTTAAAATAAATAAATTGGTCATTCTAATAATGCCACATGTTTTCATATTAATCGTTGGATTAAGTTAATCATTTTAGTTCAATTAAGCCAAAAAAAAATAAGCTTAATTGAGCCCAAAGACTAAATATAACCTAAGTCCATATGGTTGAGCCCATGGGTCTGGTCCATGGACCAACCAAAAACCCATAAAGCCCACCAGTGAACTCTATAAATAGAGGAATTCTCCTCATTTGCAGGGGTTGGAAAATTTTGACTCTAGAAGATCTAGAGAGAATTCTTCCAAGAGCTAGAAGACTCCCTAACTTCTGAAGTTGACCACCCTCGAAGATTGAAGCTGCTTTGAAGATACAAACTTTCTTCCAAGACTCCAACTTCAAGAACATCACTTCTTCCAAGATCCAAACTTCAAGAACATCACGTGCTCCGCTTCTCAAATCAAGCGTAAGCATTCAACAACTTGAAGAACATCACGTGCTCCGCTTCTCCAAATCAAGCGTAGACGTTCAACAAACTTCAAGAACATCACGTGCTCCGCTTCTCCAAATCAAGCGTAGACGTTCAACAAACTTCAAGAACATCACGTGCTCCGCTTCTCCAAATCAAGCGTAGACGTTCAACAACTTCAAGAACATCACGTGCTCCGCTTCCTCCAAATCAAGCGTAGACATACAGTTGAGAGAGAATCAGAGGATCAAATTCTAGAGATTGAACCGCATCGCATCAAATCAACAAAAATACAACATCAACCCAAGTTCAAGTCCACGAATTAAATTTCTCCGGAAATCTCGTGCGAACAAATTGGCACGCCCAGTGGGACCATCTCTACCTCTCATCTCTCTCTCATCATCTAGATCTACAAGCAAATCAATGGCATCAAAGAAAGCTGCATCCAAATCTTCAGCTGCAAGCGACACCTACACGGGACCTATCACCCGTAGTCGTTCCAAGGGGATCATCCAAGGGCAAGACCAAGGTTCCGCCATCGCGCAGAGCATCCTGAAGCAATTGATGGAATCTCCTAAAGCTGGAATTGTCATCAAGGAAAATCCTCTATATAATGATTATGATTCTGCCTCTAGCAGGTCACTGAAAGAAGCACACCCAGATGTGATGTCCGTCATGATGGCTGATGTAGCAGTCGAGACTGCCATGGCGGAGATGGAGAGAAAAATTAATCTCCTGATGAAGGTTGTTGATGAACGAGACCACGAAATTGCAGCTTTAAAGGAGCAGATGCAGACTCGTGAAACTGCTGAATCGAGTCAAACTCCTGTCGTTAAAGTTGATGACAAAGGGAAGAACGTGGTACAAGAAAATCAGCCACAACAACAATCAACTTCTGTGGCTTCTCTCTCGGTTCAACAATTACAAGATATGATCACAAGCTCCATCAGAGCACAATATGGAGGCCCATCTCAGACTTCTTTCATGTACTCTAAACCATACACCAAAAGAATCGACAACTTGAGAATGCCGCTTGGATATCAGCCTCCAAAATTCCAGCAGTTTGACGGAAAGGGCAATCCAAAACAGCACGTTGCTCACTTCGTCGAAACATGTGAGAATGCAGGATCAAGAGGAGATCAACTAGTCAGACAATTTGTTCGAAGCTTGAAAGGAAATGCTTTTGAATGGTATACTGATCTGGAGCCAGAAAGCATTGAGAGTTGGGAACAACTAGAAAAGGAGTTTCTCAATCGCTTCTACAGCACCAGGCGTACTGTAAGCATGATGGAGCTTACAAATACGAAACAAAGAAAGGGAGAACCATCATCGACTACATCAATAGATGGAGAGCTCTAAGTCTTGACTGTAAAGATCGGTCACCGAACTGTCGGCTGTAGAAATGTGCACCCAAGGCATGCACTGGGACTCCTCTACATTTTGCAGGGAATAAAGCCCCACATTTGAACTGGCAACTCGAGCTCATGATATGGAGTTTGAGCATCGCCAGTGAGGAACTAAAGATTTTTTTTTCCTGAAGTAAGAAAGATAAGAAAGAGATGAAAGGTGCTGAAAAGATATTGAAAAGCACTCGAAAGAATCTATGGTCGTAAACACAACCCGCTGAAATTCTCCAAAGGAAAGAAGCGAGGGTTGAAAAGAAGGATGATGGAAGCGAAAGGCGACGTCTGACTTTAAAAGAAAGGCAGGAAAAAGTTTACCATTTCCTGATTCAGATATCTGACATGCTAGAGCAATTACTAGAGAAGCAGCTGATCCAGCTCCAGAATGTAAACGACCTGAGCAAGCAGGAAAGGTAGATGATCCCAATTACTGCAAGTCATCGGTTCAGTCATCCAGTAGAAATGCTTCGTGCTGAAGAGCTAATTCTAAGGTTTGGCTCGTGAGAAAAGATGAGCTAGATTTGGAGGAAGTAGCTCAAACAAACCACGCTGAAGTGACGATAATGTCTGAGGCTTCTTCGTCGAGATTGATTTTTGAGCAAAGGAAAAGCTTGGTCCAGTTCGGGACCTTTGAGCCTATAGTTGTCCAATTCTTTCAGGAAATCTCATACGAGGATCCTCAAGGAGAGAAAAGACCAATTGAAGAAGACGATGAAGGGTGGATAGTGGTGACCCACCGAAAGAAAAGACAGTCGATCCCGACCCAAAGAGAGTCTCGCTCTTACCAAAACTATAGAAGAGGAAATAAGACTCAAAAGAATAAGAAAAAGAAGAAGACTCATAAGCTTAAGCTCGTACATAATGAAGACATGAATTTCTCTCGACCTCAACGCTTAGTGACCTTGGCAGACTTCCTTCCAAAAAGCTTCCTTTGTGATCATCAGGATGAAGACCCAGAAGTCGTTGCGTGTCATGCTATCAACACAACGGAGGAAGAAATAATCCCTCCAAGATCACTAGAAGGAGAGGGAGTATCAAAAGACCTTTCAAGGTTTAATGTAGAGGATCTATTATCACTTCCTCAAGAGACCAAAACCATCCTTATTGATGCATTGCTAAATTCAAGAGCATCAAGTTCGAGTACTCCGACTATGACATATGAGAGTGGTTCTTATTGTATGTCTATAGACTTCTCAGATGAGGATTTGTTGTTGGGATCTAAACTTCATAATAGACCTTTGTATGTTTCTGGATACGTTCGAGAACAGAGAGTCGATCGAATCCTCATTGATAATGGCTCAGCTGTCAACATAATGCCAAAGTCGACTATGTGGCAATTAGGCATCTTGATGGACGAGCTCTCAAATAGCAAGCTAGTAATTCAAGGTTTTAACCAAGGTAGCCAAAGAGCAATAGGCATGATACGGTTAGAACTCATAATTGGCGACCTAAAGGCCAGTGCATTGTTTCATGTCATAGACTCAAGGACTACTTACAAGTTGTTACTAGGGCGTCCTTGGATTCATGGAAAAGTAGTAACTTCAACACTGCAGTGCTTCAAATTTTATCAGGACGGTGTAAAGAAGGTTGAAGCCGACTCTAATCCATTCTCAGAAGCTGAGTCTCACTTCGCAGATGCAAAGTTTTATTCAAAGAATAATAATATTTTAGAAGTTTTGCCTGCAGAAACCCCTCTTACAAAAGGAGAAGATAATTCACAATGAAATCACTCGCAACCACAGAACCACATGAAAGTGCGAGAACCTTTAACTCTGGAAAGGGTGAAGCATACACTAGCAGCACAAAGGGTATGATCTTGAAGGATGAAAATGCTGCAAACACACCAGTTTTGCGTTATGTCCCTCTGTCAAGGCGCAAGAAAGGCGAATCACCATTCATGGAGTCTCCAAAAGGTTTGAAAGTTGGTGACATGAAATCATAAAAGAAAGCTTCACTACACCACTAACTAAGATAGCGAAGCAGAGGTAAAGGTAGATCTGGTGGAAGCAATTGCCCCAAAGGCGAACGAAAGACGGATTCGACCCCAAGGCTTACAAATTGATGGCGAAAGCAGGTTATGACTTCACAGCTCACACCGAGTTTAAAAGCTTGGAAATTCATGACCTACCTGAGCTCTCCTCAACTCAAAAGAAGCTTCTACGGGAAGGACATTCTATACCCGTGTCGAGAAAAGGACTCGGATACAAGTCGCCAGAACCGATCCGTATAACTAAAAAGGGGAAGGAAAAAGTGGTTGACATCAATCATATAACTATAGAGGAGGATGACAATACTGACGTAAAAGAAGGTGATAATCAGAGAATCTCAGTATTTGATCGAATTAGACCATCTGTTGCACGTCCCGTAGTATTTGAAAGGCTAAGCATGACAGAGGCAGAAAGAGAAAGGCTCCAGTCAGTACCAAACCTTGAGAGACATTCGGTCTTTCGAAGGCTAACTACGACTCCCATAAAGGAAGAAAGCACATGCCATGCCTTGACAACTACAAGACCATCAGCCTTTGAAAGGCTAGGTGTGTCTAAAAAGAAAAATGTACAAGCACCCCGTGCTCCGATTTTTAATCATCTCGGGGATAAAGGATCACACGACAACATTGATTCCAACATAGATACAAAGAAGAAGGAACCAATGTCTCGTGTGAAAGTTTGGCGTCGAATTAAGCATACAGATGTCGATAATTATCGTAGTAAGAAGTTTCCTTGCGAGACAAAGGAAAATGGAGAAATTCATAGCAACGTTCCTTCTCGCATGAAAAGAAAAACTTTTGTTACTCTCAATACAAGTCAAGGTTCGTTAAAGGTAAAAAGACATGATGTTATACTAACGAATCCTGAAAAAGAAGGGTCGGAACAAGGGGAATGTGAAACTTCATGTCATCACATCACCATTATTGAGGAATCAGAGACTGGAACTCATGAAGAAGACGCAGAAAATGCCCCACAAAGTTTAGAGGATGGTGGTCAATCTACTGTAGACGAGCTAAAAGAGGTGAACCTTGGTACAATAGAGGAACCACGCCGACTTTCATTAGTGCGTCCCTCTCTAATGAAGAGGTGGATAAATATATGAGTTTGCTCACCGAATACAGGGACATCTTTGCGTGGTCGTACAAGGAGATGCCAGGACTTGACCCAAAAGTAGCAGTCCATCATCTTGCAATTAAACCTGGATATCGACCGATTAAACAAGCACAACGACGTTTTCGACCGGAGCTTATCCCTCAAATCGAGGTGGAAGTCAACAAGTTGATCGAAGCAGGATTCATTCGCGAGGTCAAATATCCAACGTGGATAGCAAACATTGTCCCTGTTAGAAAAAAAATGGACAACTTCGCGTTTGTGTAGACTTTCGCGATCTGAATAATGCATGCCCTAAAGATGATTTTCCCTTGCCCATCACCGAAATCATGGTTGATGCAACTACTGGACACGAGGCGTTGTCGTTTATGGATGGGTCGTCTGGATATAATCAAATACGGATGGCCCTCTCAGATGAAGAAATGACAGCTTTCAGAACTCCAAAGGGAATATACTGTTACAAGGTGATGCCCTTTGGATTGAAAAATGCCGGCGCTACTTATCAACGTGCCATGCAGAAAGTGTTTGATGATATGTTGCACAGGTATGTTGAATGTTATGTTGATGATCTTGTAGTCAAAACAAAGAGACGACAAGACCATTTGAAGGATCTAAAAGTCGTGTTTGATCGCTTGCGAAAATATCAGCTAAGGATGAACCCTCTCAAGTGTGCGTTTGGTGTAACTTCAGGAAAATTTCTTGGCTTCATTGTAAGGCATCGAGGGATCGAAATAGACCAGTCCAAGATTGATGCCATTCAGAAGATGTCAAGACCTAAAAGTTTGCATGACCTAAGAAGTCTCCAAGGACGACTGGCTTACATCCGAAGGTTCATCTCTAACTTGGCCGGTCGGTGTCAACCTTTTCAAAAGTTGATGAGAAAAGGAGAAAATTTTGTGTGGGATGAAGCTTGTCAGAACGCTTTTGATAGCATAAAGAAATACTTGCTTACTCCCCAGTGCTGGGAGCTCCAGTACCTGACAAACCACTAATATTGTACATTGCTGCACAAGAAAGGTCCTTAGGAGCATTACTGGCACAAGAAGAGGTAAAGGGAAAGGAGCGTTCTCTCTACTATCTAAGCAGAACATTAATTGGGGCTGAAGTTAACTATTCTCCTATCGAAAAGATGTGTCTTGCACTTTTCTTTGCCATTGATAAGTTGAGGCATTATATGCAGGCCTTCACGGTTCATCTAGTGGCAAAAGCAGACCCTATAAAGTATGTTCTATCCAGGCCAATCATCGCTGGACGCTTAGCCAAATGGGCGGTTCTACTCCAACAATATGACATTGTCTATATTCCCCAAAAGGCGATAAAAGGACAAGCGCTAGCAGACTTTTTAGCAGACCACCCAATTCCTTCGGATTGGAAGTTATGTGATGACCTACCAGACGATGAGGTTTTCTTCACAGAAGTTATGGAACCTTGGACTATGTACTTCGATGGTGCAGCTCGAAGAAGTGGTGCGGGGGCAGGCATTGTCCTCATTTCTCCTGAGAAGCATATGTTGCCTTATAGCTTTGCACTTTCCGAATTGTGTTCAAACAATGTGGCTGAATATCAGGCTTTGATAATTGGCCTTCAAATAGCATTAGAAATCGGAGTGTCATTCATAGAGGTCTATGGTGATTCAAAATTGATAATCAATCAACTCTCGCTTCAATATGACGTGAAACATGAAGACTTGAAGCCATATTTTGCTTATGCTCGACAATTGATGGAAAAGTTTGATAATGTGATGTTAGAACATGTCCCTAGAGTAGAAAATAAGAGAGCGGATGCATTGGCAAATTTAGCCACGGCCTTGACCATGCCAGATGATGTAACTCTGAACATACCACTTTGTCAACGATGGATTATACCCCAGTTAGGCCTGAATGTCAGGAAGTGAACATGGCAACATCCTATTTGATTGATGAAGAAGATTGGCGTCAACCCATCATAGAGTATCTTGAACATGGAAAGCTTCCAAAGGATTCTCGTCATAAAATTGAGATACGAAGAAGGGCAGCACACTTCATTTATTACAAGGGAACTTTATATCGCCGTTCTCTTGAAGGGCTCTTCCTTCGATGTCTCGGAAAGGAAGATTCGGTAAAAGCTCTAAAGGAAGTACATGCAGGTGTTTGTGGAGCACATCAATCGGGACCAAAGCTTCAATTCCAGCTAAGAAGAATGGGCTACTACTGGCCTAAGATGATCCAAGATTCAATAGACTATGTGAAGAAGTGTGAGCCTTGTCAATACCATGCAAACTTCATACACCAACCTCCAGAACCTCTTCATCCAACTGTGGCTTCTTGGCCTTTTGAGGCTTGGGGACTCGATCTGGTTGGCCCCATTACACCAAAATCATCAGCAGGACATTCTTATATCCTAGCAGCAACAGACTATTTTTCAAGGTGGGCTGAGGCCATTTCATTGAGAGAAGCCAAGAAGGAGAACGTGGCAGACTTTATTCGAACACACATCATCTATCGATACGGTATTCCACATCGAATCGTGACGGATAATGGAAAGCAATTCTCCAATAGTATGATGGACAAGTTATGTGAAAAATTCAAATTCAAGCAATATAAGTCATCCATGTACAACGCAGCTGCGAATGGACTAGCAGAAGCATTCAACAAAACATTGTGTAATCTTTTAAAGAAAATTGTCTCCAAGTCAAAGAGGGATTGGCAAGAAAAGATCGGCGAGGCATTATGGGCTTATCGGACGACTCATCGCACCCCTACAGGGGTTACACCATATTCGCTTGTTTACGGTGTGGAGGCTGTCCTTCCTCTCGAAAGGGAAATTCCGTCACTAAGAATGGCAGTACAAGAGGGATTGACTACCGAAGATAATGTGAAGTTACGTCTTCAAGAATTAGAAGCACTTGACGAAAAGCGATTAGAGGCTCAGCAAGCATTGGAATGTTATCAAGCGAGAATGTCCAAAGCTTTTGATAAACACGTTAAACCTCGCTCCTTTCAAGTCGGTGATCTAGTACTTGCCGTAAGGAGACCGATCATCACAACAAGGCATACAGGAAATAAGTTCACACCTAAATGGGATGGACCTTACATTGTTAAAGAAGTTTATACAAATGGCGCATACAAGATCGTTGATCAAGACGGACTACGAATTGGCCCAATCAATGGTAAATTTCTTAAAAAAATTTATGCTTAATTTTGTTAGGTAAAAAAAAAAAAGTTGAACTACGTTATGACTTGATCCCTATATTATAAAGGGTACGTAGGCAGCTTAAGGAAAACCTTAAGCCCAGTCCAAAAAAAAAAAAAAAGTTGAACTACGTTATGACTTGATCCCTATATTATAAAGGGTACGTAGGCAGCTTAAGGAAAACCTTAAGCCCAGTCCAGCAAAAAAAAAGTTGAACTACGTTATGACTTGATCCCTATATTATAAAGGGTACGTAGGCAGCTTAAGGAAAACCTTAAGCCCAGTCCAGCAAAAAAAAAAGTTGAACTACGTTATGACTTGATCCCTATTATAAAGGGTACGTAGGCACTTAAGGAAAACCTTAAGCCCAGTCCAGCAAAAAAAAAAGTTGAACTACGTTATGACGTGATCCCTATATTATAAAGGGTACGTAGGCAGCTTAAGGAAAACCTTAAGCCCAGTCCAGCAAAAAAAATTGAACTACGTTATGACTTGATCCCTATGTTATAAAGGGTACGTAGGCAGCTTAAGGAAAACCTTAAGCCCAGTCCAGCAAAAAAAAAATTGAACTACGTTATGACTTGATCCCTATGTTATAAAGGGTACGTAGGCAGCTTAAGGAAAACCTTAAGCCCAGTCCAGCAAAAAAAAAAGTTGAACTACGTTATGACTTGATCCCTACATTATAAAGGGTACGTAGGCAACTTAAAGAAAACTTTAAGTTCAGTCCACCATTATAAAAAAAAAAAAAAAACCTTGAACTACGTCGTGAGTTAATTCTTTTCTTCAAAGGGTGTTCATCTCTACTAAGGAATCATAACAAATTGGGGGCAAATCCCTAAATTCAAGATGTTCATCTTTAGTAACAATGAGATGAAATAAATTGAAGATGTACAAACTCCGTGCAAAGACTATGTACAAGTTGAGTGCATGTAAAAAGAAAAAAAAAAGAATCTTAAAATCAAGCTCAAAGGCATCATTAATGATCCCTCAAATTCAAGCATAAAAGTTTCATTGATGATTCCTTATATTCAAGTTTGAAGGCTTCATCGATGCTGTAGCTCCAGCTCTTTGAGAGGATAACGATGGTACAACTTTGATAGGACGACGATCGGGTAGCTCTGCCTTCGCCTCTCCAAGATGAAAACGACAGTGTAACATCGTTTCTGCCTCTTGAAGAAGATGCATGCAATGCTAAAGCTTTAACCTCTGCTTCATCTTCAGCTTATTGCAACCGAAGAGGATTCATCTTCATCTTCTTCTAAGTTTTGCAATCGAAGATGATTCATCTTCATCTGCTCTAAGGTGTCGCAAGTGAGAGGATTCATCTTTGTCTTCCTCCATGTGTTACAACCGAGATGATTCATCTTCATCTTCACCTAGGAGTCGCAATCAAGAAGATTCATTTTCATCTTCTCTCAGGTGTAACAACCGAGAGGATTCATCTTCATCTTCTCCTAAGAATTGCAACTGAGAAGATTCACCTTCATCTTCTTTCAGTGTCGCAACCAAAGAAGATTCATCTTTATCTTCTTCCAGGTGCTGCAACCAAAGAGGATTCATCTTCATCTTCTTTCATATGACGTAGCCGGAAGGATTCACCTTCATCTTCTTCTAGGTGCTACAACCGAGAGATTCATCTTCATCTTCTCATTGGAATTGCCAACTGAGAAGATTCATCTTCATCTTCTCCTAAGAGTCGCAACCGAGAAGATTCACCTTCATCTTCTTTCAGGTGTCGCAACCAAAGAAGATTCATTTTCATCTTCTTTAGGAGTTGCAACCAAAGAGAATTCATCTTCATCTTCTTTCATATGTCGTAGCCGGAAGATTCACCTTCATCTTCTTCTAGTGCTACAATCAAAGATGATTCATCTTCATCTTCTCTTATATGTCATAGCTGAGAAGATTCATCTTCATCTTCTCCCAGGTGCTGCAATCGAAAATGATTCATCTTCTCTCATATGTCATAGCCGAGAGGATTCATCTTCATCTTCTCCCATATGTCATAGCCGAGAGGATTTATCTTCATCTTCTCCCAGGTGCTGCAATTGAATAGGATTCATCTTCATCTCCTCCCATATGTCATAGTCGAGAGGATTCATCTCCTTTCATATGTCATAGCCGAGAGGATTCATCTTCATCTTCTCTCATATGTCATAGCTGAGAGGATTCATCTTCATCTTCTTCCAAGTGCTGCAACTGAAGAGAATTCATCTTCATCTCCTCCCATATGTCATAGCCGAGAGGATTCATCTTCATCTTCTCCTATATGTCGTAGCTGAGAGTATTCATCTTTATCATCTAACAGGTGTCACAACCCGGCCGATGGAATTCATTTTCATCAGCTCTAAGGTGTCGCAAGCTAGATGATTCATCTTCATCTTCTCCATATGGTTGAGCCCAAAGACTAATTGAGCCCAAAAAAAAATAAGCTTAATTGAGCCCAAAGACTAAATATAACCTAAGTCCATATGGTTGAGCCCATGGGTCTGGTCCATGGACCAACCAAGTTCAAACCCATAAAGCCCACCAGTGAACTCTATAAATAGAGGAATTCTCCTCATTTGCAGGGTTGGAAAATTTTGACTCTAGAAGATCTAGAGAGAATTCTTCCAAGAGCTAGAAGACTCCCTAACTTCTGAAGTTGACCACCCTCGAAGATTGAAGCTGCTTTGAAGATACAAACTTTCTTCCAAGACTCCAACTTCAAGAACATCAACTTTCTTCCAAGACTCCAACTTCAAAGAACATCACGTGCTCCGCTTCCTCAAATCAAGCGTAAGCATTCAACCAACTTGAAGAACATCACGTGCTCCGCTTCTCCAAATCAAGCGTAGACGTTCAACAAACTTCAAGAACATCACGTGCTCCGCTTCTCCAAATCAAGCGTAGACGTTCAACAAACTTCAAGAACATCACGTGCTCCGCTTCTCCAAATCAAGCGTAGACGTTCAACAAACTTCAAGAACATCACGTGCTCCGCTTCCTCCAAATCAAGCGTAGACATACAGTTGAGAGAGAATCAGAGGATCAAATTCTAGAGATTGAACCGCATCGCATCAAATCAACAAAAATACAACATCAACCCAAGTTCAAGTCCACGAATTAAATTTCTCCGGAAATCTCGTGCGAACAGGGTTCATTTTTAGTCCCTTAAAACAAAACTACTATAAAAATAAAGAAACTAAAGTGGTCAAAATTTGAAAATACAATGACCAAATTAACCAAATTAGTTTAAAATAGGGAGGATCAAAATATGAGCATTTTGTAAGTGTTATATGAATAATATCATAAAAAAAAAACTATATATTGAAAAGGATTTGACTCAACAAATTCATACAAAACTCATTCTAGCGATTGAGTTTTAGGAGTAATTTTCTTTCAAGATGTAACTGATTAACCTTTCTCATGAAAGCAACATCGCCCACAAGATCCAACTAATTATATTTTGTGAAAATAAACTGAACGTGAACAAGGTTTACAAAAGGGAGAAAGGTTTGTAGGAGAAAAATCATTATAGAAAAAGGTTCTCAAAAGCAATTTGAAGAAGGGACGTACATATTTATAAAATTGTTTGTGAGCATTCAAATAGTTACGTCTCTTATTCAAATTGATTATTTTTTAAATGATATGTTCATTCATGAAACAAAGCAACTCTATAGAAATGATCACGTATTTGTAAGTAAAAAGACCAAAATGACAAAAACTAAAATAAACGTTTGAAAAGTATATATGGATAAAAAAGGAAAGAAAGTATTATTTAAACTTAAATCTAAAATAAATGGTCTGTTGATCATTTAAAACAGAAATTTACTTAGAAATCACCGCTTAAATCAACTAATTCATCACTAATTCACTATTCTTGCATTGTAATTTTCAAAGGTTTTAAAGAAAAGAGTGACTTTGATAATGTCAAAATCTTTTTTAACAAACAAATTACAAAAGAGAGAGCATTATTATACAAGTTTGAAGATTTTAGTACAAAAACTCCCAAAACAAACTGACCATGAAAACTACAAACCATCTGTATTAGCCACCAAGTATATAGATCAACTTTTCCCCCACAGTTTAGAAACCCCAAAATGGCCGAAACTCAAAAGATCAGAATAAAGAAAATACAACTTACAGAAACACCAAGTTACAAACAACACTAAAAGAAAAAACAGAAACATATTTGTGTGTTTCTAAACATCTTGAACTTGAGAGTGATGATAATGCCATTTGAAATTGAAACTCCTTTATCTTCTTCATCCCTATATTCCCTACCCAACAACAGATTCAATACCATTTTTTGCCCTTTTCTGGATATAGATATAAATATAAATATATATATATATATATATATTTTCTGGTTTTATACATTAGTTCCCTACGTTACCTCCTCCACTGTGGACGGCGGAGCACCGGCGAGGTTGGTGGTGGTCATCGTGGACAGTGAAGAGGAGAGACTAGGAAGATGAAACATTGGCTATGTCTCTGCTTGATCTGTTGTATTTCAAGTGGCTTTTGACTAGTTGTCCAGCTGCAAGAGCAGCCATTAGAGAGAGCTCTCCAGCAAGAACAGAACCAGCAACAATGGTGGCCAATAGCCTTGAGTTTGACCCTGGGGATTCTCTATTAGCACCTTTAACTCCAAGAAGATTCAGACAAGCAGATTGGGAGGCTAGTTGTGTGCCTCCACCAACTGTACCAACCTGCATAACCAAATCAAATTGATATGAGGACACTAAGGACTAGGGATGAAGTATAGTTATATTTACCAAGGTTGGTGGAAGAATCTGCCTATACCGTTACGAGAGTGAAACTCAAAGTATTTGAATGGTTTTATTGTATAGGTTAAATGGTAAATATAGCTTCTATCTAGTTTAGAGTTAAAAGAATTTAGATTTTATGATTTGATACAACCTTTATAAACAAGATACTCTATAGCTTAGATAGCTTAGATGTGGATCTTTTATATTTTCTTTTAGGAAAAGATTTCAACGTCAGTTTAATATTACATTCATAAACACTAATAATATTTGCATAATTATTATTTTATAATTGATAATATACTAATGGTAGGGATGTTTTATATGAACAAATATGAAATTCTCTAAGCTATTCTTACCTTAATTGGTACTTTAAAATTTTAAAATTAAGAAGGAACTGAGCTTGTTTTGAGATCTAAACAGGCAGGCATGTGTTTGTTATTAAAAATTTAAATAATTTGCAAAAGAAAAGATATAATATTCGGTAAGGATTTTATTTAGCAAAACAAGAATATTGGGAAAAGATTAAAAGTCCATCCATCTTTAATGTAGGAAAAAAAAAGGAATTGAAGAAAGAAATGGTAAAGAGAAATCACCTCGATGGAAGGCATGGTAACGGACACGTGAAGATCCCTGCCATCATTTACAGCTTCCATCATTGTAATGCAGTGGGAACTTTCCACGTTCTGTGCAGGATCTTGCCCAGTTGCTATGTAAATGGCACTAACAATATTACTGGCATGAGCATTAAATCCACCCAAAGCTCCAGCCATGGCGGACCCAGCAAGATTTTTAAGCATATTGAGTTCTACTAAAGCCTCTACGTTCGTCTTCAAAACCTTCCTCACCACATCCCCTTTAATTACCGCTTCACACACCACCGATTTCCCCCTTCCTTCAATCCAGTTCACCGCAGCCGGCTTCTTATCAGAACAGAAATTTCCTAATCACAACAATCATATGATTTTTCAAACGATTTTCAAACGATTTTCAAATGGATTGTAATCGAAATTGTTATTAACTCACCAGAGATGCCGATTACATCCATGTCAGGGAAATCCTCCTGCAAGAAATCAAGAACATTCTGAACGCCTTTTGAGACCATGTTCATTCCCATGGCATCACCGGTGCTGCAGGAGAATCGAGTATATAGGTTTTTACCGGCAATGGCGCATTTGATGTTTTGTAATCTAGCAAATCGGCTTGATTTGTTGAAGACTAAAGCCAGAGTTTCGAAATTTTCAGGTTCTTCAAGAAACATTTTCAATTGAGCGGCTCTCTTTGCGGTGCCGAATCTCACCACCGGAGCTCTGGTCATTCCATCTCTTAACAAGACGCTGTTGGCTCCTCCAGATAAATGAATCGCTTTACATCCTCGATTTGTACTCGCAACTAAACACCCCTCTGTTGTAGCCATTGGAACTGAAAATTCTCTTCCATCTAGAAGAAGCGGACCTGCAATCCCTACCGGAATCTGGACGTATCCGATTGGCATTTCGCAGCACTGCCCTAAAATCGAAGCGTAATCGAATCCGTCTAGAGGCAAACCGGAGAGAGACTTACTTGTAATTCTCTGAAGGGCCTCACGGCGGATTGCTGCGGCTCTACCACAGTCACCGAGCTTCGCTTCGAGAGAGTACGACGGAGTAGTCCCAATCACTACAGATTTCACGATTTCCTCATCTTCTTCGTTTAATTTGATCGGAACTGGCAGCGGATCAACAGACTTCAGTACGGACAAAACTGGAGAAGGGACTTGATGAGGAACAGAAGAATCAAGCGCCGCACCACACGGCACTTTACGGGAGTCATCTTTAACAATGGAACGCTCATCATCTTCATCCGTCGTCCACACGTCCCCCGACGGACGGAGAAACAGAGACTGAACAAAATCGATGCCAAAGAATCCAATAAGGTAAACAAACGAGGCGACTAAAGCGAGGAGAGAAACAATCTCAGACGGAGTAACGAAATGCAAAGGAACAGAGTTCCGGATCTTCTCCCTCCACCGGCTAAGCAGATAATACACAACGGAGAAGAAGAGCGTGAAGAAGACAGCGTTGGTGATGTACAGAGGGAGAGCCAAAGCATCCGAAGCCTTCGTGGAATCGCCGTCGACGGTTTTCGTCGTCGGCTTCGCCTTAACGGTCGTCGGCTTCGTCGATCGGCAGCGGGCGTCCATAATGATATCGAAGTTTTAAGTCTCAAACGCCGGCGCCGGAAGACGGCGGTGGGCGAGAAGGAAATGGACCGTAGGAGAGAGGGAGAGAAAAACAAGCGAAGCAGATAGGGATGGAGCAGTTACCGGCGGCAATTCCGGATCAGAAAAAAAAAAATACTTGCGCCGGCCTCAGCTTAAACACAGGAGCCATTGCTATGCCATATTTATAGGCTTCTTCTTTCGTGTGAATTTCTCATTTAAGCTTCGGACTCACTTTTATTCTTTTTAATAATATATGTATTTTCAAAACATTTTTTTAATATTGCAAATTTACATTAAAAAAAAAAAACGGGCTCACACCTCATTTTTTTATATTGCAAATTTATCTTCTTCTAAATTTATCAATTTTTCAATTTTAAAAATACAGGTGACATTTAAAAAAAAAATTAACAAATTATTTATCCCATAAAACATATGTATTTTTTACAATTTCTCATTTTAATAAATATTGTATCATTTTAGTTCTATCTTTAAACTTTTAAAATTAAAAGTTAAGTTTTAAAAATAATCCAAAATTTAAAATTAAATATTTCAAACCTATACAAAAATTCTATTCATTATATAATTTTGGAATCTAACTTTTACAATTATCGCAGGTGTGATGGTCCAATTTTAAAACTAGTAGAAGTTCAGATGTTTTACTGTTGTTGTTATTAAAAGTTTGATAGTGTAATTATAACTGTCATGGACCCTTACAAAAATAGCAAAAAACAATTATGATGATAGAGTTTATGTCACCTACATTTTCTAAATTGCAAAAGTAGTAAACCTAAAACGTAATAACCTTATGATTATTGTCGGATAGCTCTATAATTATCGTCTGATATCACTCATTTTATCATATCCGTAATATGCAAAAAAAAATATGTGTCATGTACTCTCTCTTTTTTTAAATATTATTTTTGACAATTTTCCTTATATTTGATTCTTAATATTAAATTCTACCTAAATGAGAATTTTTAGTACAAACTCTTTAGTAATAATAAAAACATACAAATTAGAGAAGAAAACTAACACTTTTTTTTGTTCTTCATAAAATAGAAACAGTAAACAAAACTCTTGCGTAGAAAAAAATCGACACATTTTATTATCTCGCACTCTTATGTATATATAATTTAACTCGACTAACATATATATATGTACTAGTTTAAAAATTTTCAATGTTAATTTGTATTTAAAATATATATTACTACAAATAGAAGGATTATAAAAGAAATTATAATGTAGCTAATATTTTCGTAATATAGTTTTCAAATATAGAAAAATAAATCAATTTATTTATCGTTAAAGTAAAATGTTCTTATTTGTAAGAGATAAACAACAAGAAACATTGATATCTTCTCTATATCATTGATACTGATAATTGTGTGTCTATTACAAATAGATATTAATATTTTATTATATTTAAACCGTTAGCCCTTTTCGATAATTTTTTTGTTGTTGTTCAAGAATTTGAGTTTTCAATTATGGTTGAATTTTTCTTTTTTAAAAAATCATTTTTATCTAATTTTAATTTTGTTGAAAATAATTATCTTTCAATTATCAAATTATTTAAAATACATTCACTCCCTTTAGAAGTCAAACAAGATGCTTTTAAATTATAAATTAGATTAAATTGTGGTTGTTTAAAAGAAATACTTAGATGCATCTCGGACTGCATTTATTTTTGTGTATTTCTATCTCATCGTTCACATCAAACAAATAATTAAAATAATTCACTAAAAAAAAAGAAAAAAAATTGACTACATGTAAAAGTATAATCAAACAAATTGGTAAGATAAACGAAGATAGAATGAGACCTATAATACAACCTAAGTATTCTTACACGTTAAAAGGTTAGCCATTTCATTTTGGCTTACCACACATACATTTCATTTTGGGAGATATAATGCTGCTTTGTTTAGTTTATCATTCCACAAAATAACTTTCAATCATATAAAATCAATTTTTAAAATGTTGAACTAAAATGAAAATGATTTATTACTAAACATTCTCACAATATTAATTATAATTAGATCGTTCAAGTTTAAAAACACAAATTTAATTTTTCTTTTTATAATATATAAAGTGAGGTAAGGGATGTAAACATATTTGGTTCGGTTGACACATTCTCAACCCGACTCATATTTTCGAATTGGTTGGGTGGATAACCCGAATAAACCAAATTATTTTTCCATCCCAATCCGTAAAATATAGTTTAGGTTGTCGGGTTGTGTTTTTTTCATTCTCAAACAACTATCGTTCCGTTTACCCTCTTACATAATTGTTTAGTTTTCTACGATCGTTTACTTTTTACACAATCGACTAACTTTCCTTACGATTATTTAACTTCTTACACGATCGTTTAACAAAATACTCCAAACTTTACTTTTGTTAAAGAAGTAATAAAATACAATATAATATATGCACATATATATATGTGCGTTAATTTGAGTTGGGTTAGGTTTAATCGAATTGTTCAATCCCCAATTCGAAAAAACTAAAATTTTCAATCAAACTCACATCATATTTTAAACTAACTCAACCAAACTCAACTCATTTAATATGAGTTGGATAGTTCAAGTTCACAGGTTATTCAGTTAGACTTACACTCCTAAATTAGGTATCGAAATTATCTAAAGTTTTTCTATTTTAAAATTACATGACTAAAAACTTTAATTTTAGTGAATTGAAAAATGAAAAAAAAATATTGACGTTAGATTTAAATAATACATGTAATGAATTAAGTTCTAAAGAAACCAATAAAAATGTCTATTTGTTTAGGGGGGAAATCTATTTTATGTATCATAGACCAAAAATATCATATAACATTAAACGTTGGAGTATTGATATAACATTTAATTTATCATCATTTATTAATTCAAAACTTCAAATATTTAGGTCAAATTGATATTTAATATAGTATTAAAAGAAACGTATGTGTAACTTTTAAATATTGTACTACACATTTCTTAACAATTTGTTACTATACTCATTTTCAAAATATACACATAAGTATTTTATTTCGTATGATTGAATTTTACCAAACTACCAGAACTAAATTATAATATAGTAAAAAATAGATTGTTATACCTTTTATGATTTTAATATATAAAATGTGTGAAAGAGACAATAAAATTTTTCATTTTTGGGGGCACACGTGTAACACGTGTAAGTTAAGACCTTCAAAAATGCTTTTATTATTTATATTTTAGTCTTTCTTTTTGCCATTATAAGGAAACTAAGTAGTAAATGCAAAACCCACCCCAAAGTCATTAAATTGTTATATGTAATAAGGTATTGATATTATATTTTTGTGAATATATTTCAATTTTAATTTTTATAAAGCGAATAGTTACATGTTCGTGTATATAAGTCAAAGATAATTTTAAACCTAACAATATAGTAAATTGAACTGTCGTACTATGTTGTAATCGATTTTGATTTTAATTTGTTGTGTGTTAACTTTATATGATATTTAAATACTAAGTTGGCATACGTCGTGATCCTCCAAAAAAAAGACAATGATAACGGTTGGTGTCAAATTTTGAAATTAATTAACAAAAAGAACCTAACCTAATTTTGTGATAGCCATGGTGAATTAGTGTTATTGCACAAAGCATGTAGCCCTACCAGATTGAACAATGCTTAAATTAAGTACAAAAAATAATAAAGTGATTGGTTAATTAGATTTTGTTAGAGTTTTTTTAGTGATAAATCAACTTACTCTTAAGTCGACATTAAATTTTTTCCGTGTCTTCTTTAAAAGAGAATCTCCGGTCTTAGATTTTTTAGCTACTCTCAAATTCTCGTTATCTTTCTATTAGGCTTCGGACCTTGGCTAAACATGTTGACTTGGCCCTTGACTCAAGTCAGTTTTCTATCCATACCTATTTTCGCTAGCCTTAATTAAGTTATCGTTTATGGCTCGAATCTTCTTCTTTTTTAATTCAATTACATTCAGTTAAATGCTATATATTATGTTGATTATACCACCCTTTCATAGTATAATTAACAACAACAATAATATAGTATATAATCAACACATTTGCTTAATTTAGGTACTTTGTCCTATTCATTAAGCAACAAACGTTGACAACAACGAGTTGCTAAAATTTAATATCACATTATTGTTTACAAATATGGTGAGGAGAACTTTGAAACTATACTTAAAAAAAAACTTTATAAATACTAAGGAAAACACCAAAATCAATAATTGAATATGTAATTTAACTTTGTCTTTATCGAATACCAAAAATGGTGTAGGGTTTTTGGAGGTGCACTAACCTCATAATGGTAATGTGATAAGACAATGATAAGTCGTACCTACGTAATTTTGATATGTTTATATTTTGTCATCATTCACATGCATCTTAGAAAAATTCTCAAAGTATCATGCAACATAAAATTGTTTTAAGTTAAACACACTCAACTTGGAGTTTCGAATCGTTCAATTTGATTAGTTTGGTTTTTAAATATTTTTTAACCGTATTTTTTATATAATTTATCTAGATCTCTCTCATTCGGATGTGATATCGGTTCATTCACATATCTTTCCTGAAATTAGGCATTATTACAAAACCTTTAAAGATAAATATCAATCATTATCTACTTTACTCTCTCCATTTCTTACGTGTTCTTATTGTGTTAATTTTCTTAATATTCTAGTTTCATACGACAAATAAATGTTATTTCTTCGTTATTTTAAAAAGGGTATATCACGTACACTTCGAAAAAAAACAACTATTACACCAAAATGTACCTAACTAAACTGACATAAAATACGTACTATATTGTCATTTCGATCGAACATAGATTGAATTATCCTACAAATTAATAACACTTGTAAATACAAAATGAAAGAAAAATTAGCTCAAGCCCTATCAACACCTCAATGATTATTCTTTAAAAATAATAAAGGTTTTTATATTATGTTATAAATATTAAAAAAATAAAACGTGGTCAAAATCTTATAAATAACAACAGATTGTATGTGTACTTAATGGATATCAACTAAGTATTTAAAAATTATAAAATTAAACTCATCCATAGAAAAATATTAATATAATTTTATTATATTTTAATTTATTTTACTATTTTTAAAATGACTCTTAAAATTGTTAGGATTAATTGGATTAAGTTCACTTTGATATTATTTATTTAATTTATATGTTTGAGTATTATATATTTTTTAAATTAACCCATTTAGATATGCAAAGATTTCAAGAGTAATTAAAAAATGAACTTACACTTTGAATTAAATATAAATGGTTGGTTGTTTAAGAAATAGGGAATAACTTAGGTAGAGATACCATATTTTCTAAACCCATTAAAGTATTCAAACTAAAAAGAAAATTTTCTTATTTTCATGACATATTAGTAAAATTAAAATTTGATAAATACTCTTTTAATTAATTTTTTTTGTTATATTTTCCAAATCCAACAAATTATTAAAACTAAATATATTTACATAAAATTTGTTGCTAAATTATAGCTTCTTCTCTTCGATCTCTCTTCTCTTTTTTATAATATAACCAAATCACCCACCATATTATGTGCAAATCAACATTATTATTTTTATAATTTTGGAGTTGAAATTAAGATTAAAATATCAATGCAGAAAATGAATATTTTACCCAAAAAAAAAACCCACTCCAATCTTGGTTGTAATTATTAATTGTGAAGCAACCCTCACAATGTGTATACATATATATATATATATATTATATATATATTCAATAATTTATGAACACCATGTGATTCTTGCCAAACAAGATTGTATCAAGACTTCAAGAGATTTTAATTTATAGATAAATAGTTCATATGTGGCAATTTTTTTTTTAATAGAGAACATATTATAATCATATAACAATGATTAATTGGTTTATTAATGTCAAAAATGTGTTAAAGAAATTCTATTAATTATTGTTTGTTTTTTAGAGGAGATCGTGAGAGATTTAACCTTTAAAATGAATATTACATCTCCAAAATAATTTGTTTATATATATAGTACTTTTTAAATATTCATTTTATGAAAAAAATTATTAAATAAATAATATTTTAAATAAAACAATTTTAAATCTAAATAAGTTCTAATAAATCTTAAAATTAGTTATCTATTAGTTAATTGACCAAAACATTCTCCACATAAATTTTGGAAAAAAAAATTCACATTGTGCCTATCTTGAATTTAAAAATAAATTATTTGACTAGTTTAAAAAATATTTGAGTAAATTTAGTATTTGATAAAGTACACTAGAGTTTAGGGTTTAACTTTTATTAAAATAGTCTACATATCACTAAAAAAACATAAATAGGTATATTTAAACTTATGACTATTTACTGGAATCTTGAAATTAATAACACTTGTAATTGTGATATAGTAGAAATGAAATTAATTTAAGATATGAATTATAAGAGTCATTGGGTCCCTTAACTTTTTAAATTAATTTTTATATTTATCGGTAAAATTTATCTTTTAATTTATCGAGAAATTTTATTTTATAATTTTTTACCGTAAATACAAAATTATTATAATTTTCAAAACTATTACAAAACCTAAATTCATCCAATTATGTATAACATATTTAAGTTATAAATAGTTTAATTATTTCCATATTTGGTTAAAATTTCTTAATATAAAAGATGATTGAGTTGATTTTGAAAAGAAGAAAAAGAGAGAATGAAAATGTGGTGAAAAAAATTAATTATGAGAAGAAAGGCATGAAAAACGTGGAAACTTGGGAAAATTTATGATGGGACCAAACTTGTTTAATTTCTTTTGTACTTTCTCATCTCTTCATCTCTGTGATTAAAACTATTTATAAAATATAATACAATTTTATACGATTAATTTTTACAAATATAACAAAACATGAATTGCGTGTAAAAAATAAAGAAAATCTATGAAATCGACCCTTTTTTTCTTCTTAAATTACATATTTTCTTTTTTTCTATCTTTCATCAATTTTTCTTGGTCTTTTTCTCTTCTTAATTCACATATTTTTTTTTTTTCAAACTATTATTTGCTTCAGATTCATGTAATGAAATTAAATTTTTTATTTTTCTTTCGAATTTTTATTTAGTTGTTCAAGATCATGTGTCAAATATAAAAAATCGTAAAAAATAATCGTTTTGATTTTGGTTGCCAAATTTAAATAACCAAATATAAACGATTTTACCAAATACATTATTGCGATGGGTATCAATTAATCACAATAATATTTTTAATATTTTTTATTGTGGGTATGAGATCTTTTTTTATTTTCAAAATTATTAAATATCTTGTACCTTCGTTGTATTTTTTCACAAATCCAATTTTAGATTATATTAATTATTATTGGTCACTAACATTAATATTAATATTGACGTTGATATTGATATATACAGATAGAAAGAAGTCTTGTGTCACTTTTTTTTATATATAACTTATATTTTTGGTATATTTGTAGTTTTGAAAAGATAAAAATTTGAAGGACAAAATAGTTTAGTTGCAATTCTTTTGTAATTGAAGTGTTTTCTCCTATTGTTAAAAGTAAATAAAAGGATTTAAAAATGTAAAGTCACAATAATATTTCCTGTAAATTTAGATTACAATTATTGGAATTTGTTAACTTAAACGAAATTGATTTAAACTTTTTTTATATAAAAAAATTAAAATAAGTTAACTTATGAGAAAAAAGAAATTGAAATTGGGTTAACAAAATTAAATTAAAGTTATAAATCATTTACATAATAATATAGCAAAATTTATTAAATTCTCTATAGTTTATTAAATATTTGGTAAATAATTCTTTTTATTACTATTATTATTTTAACAATTTTCGTCTTTTAATTAAAAGAGGAAAAAACAAAGTTAAAATCTTCCTAAACTTTATTTTTATGTTATAATTTCAATTAATGCTTTGATGTGGATATATTAGGCTACCTTAATGACATTTTCCTAATTGATTTTATTTATAATTTGAGATTTGGATGTTGATTTAGCAAAATATTTATATGGAGTTTTCAACTTTGTTTGGTGATTCCTTTGACAACACAATCAATTTTTAAAAAAAAGAATGTAATCATTGTCATTAAAATTATAATTAATTTCTATTGAATATATTCGATTAAATAATTAGGCTTTATCTTTTCAATATATAAAATTTTATTTTTCTTAGTATATTACACCACATGCCAACTGTTTCAGACATTTTAAATATAACACTTTTTTTTATAAATAATTAAATAAATAAATGAATTGTTTCAAATATTTGAAATATATTTAAATTTAGTTCATTTAGGAAATTTTGTAATCTTAATTAGAAAATTTTGAGTTTATTACAATTTAGTTTTTGTTGGTTTTAAAATATTACAAACTAATTTCTATTTCAATTTGTTTATTGGATTTCAAAATTTATACTTTCAACTTTAATTTTTCACAAAACAATCACTTTTAATTTTGATGAACTAATTAAAATAATTAAATTTTACTATTTTTTTAATCTCTCTATTAAAACTAAATTTAAATGACACTTCATGATTTTTATAAAATGAGTTAATAGATATTAACTTCTAACACTAAACTTGAATTTGCAATGAAAAATCCTAAGATAAAGTAAAACTTCTCGAGATTAAATTGATGCACAACCAACACTTGAAATGTATAAAAATATTGAGATCTTGATTTTTTTTTTTTAATTTCTTTATAAAAATATCGATCAAATATTGCTTTCAATGAATATTCTCGAGAAAATTATAAGAACAATAAAATTAAAAGAAATAAGTTTAAATCAGTAAATAAATAATTCATTTTTTTCAATTAAGTAGACATTTTTATAACATTGTTGTTTATTTATACGTGTACCAATTACAATTTTGAAGTTTATTTGTTGTGTTTCGTGATCTTTGTAAAAATGTAATGAAAATATCGACTCACTTCTCGTATCAATATTAAATCCATGAAATCATAGAAATATCCATAGAAATGTAATACTATATATGTGTAAAACTTAAAGTATCTCAAAAATAAAAATACACCCGTTTAAAATTTAGAGATTAAATTGAAATAAGACTAAAATTGTAATATTTGAAATTAACCAGACTAAAATGATAATTATATCTAAAATTTAAAGATAAAAATATATATTATTTTTCATATATATATATAAATATTGTACTCTATTTGTGGGAGTTTGTATATGCAAAATAATTAATGTTTGAAAGTTAAGATAATATATTTGATTTACTAATTTGTATATAGAAATGAAATGGAAGAGATGAAATAATGTAAGTAACAAATAAGATGAATATTATTAATTATAAAATCATATTTGAAATAGTTTGATATAGTTAAGATAATGATAGATGTATTAGTTAAAAGTTTAGTTAAGTATAATTAATATATTTATATTCAATAGTTAATTAAAATTAACAATAAGGAATATCAATTAATTAGACTAAGGTATAAAACTCTCATCAGTTTGGAGAGAATAAAAAATGAATGTCATGTGAATTTTAATAATGTCTAATCTTTTTTAGATAACAATATCTTAAATTTTAAAGTATGAAAATTTGTGAAACAAATCCACAAAACCTTAAGTATTGAAGAATATTAATGATAATTTTCTTGTGTACTCCAAGTTTGCTTAATTATTAGTTCATAATTAGTTGGTTGTAGGCTCGTATAGTTTTGAAAATTTTATTTAAACATATCCATATATTAAGTGTTTAATTATTTCAAATAATAAAAATATTATTATTATTATTGTTATTGTGTGATTAGTATAACATAATTGATAAACTATTTACTGTCTATAGCAAAATTTTGATCTAAGTTCAAAGTCCAAAGTATCCATTTAAATATTTTTTATTTTCTTCTATTTATGTACATTTCTCTTTTCAAAGTCAAATCAAATTTTGAAAAACTAATCAAGAAATTGTTTTTGTTTTTTAAAATTTGGTTAAGAATTCAATTATTGTATTTAAGAAAGACGTAAATGATTGAGGTAAAAAATAGATTTAATTTTAGAAGTAAAAAAGAAAAAAAAAACGAAATTGTTATCCATCAAAATTTTAGGGTTTTTTTTTCTTTTTTGTAAAAATATATAATTAAAAAACTGAACTCATGATTTAACCAAAATAAGATATAAAGAAAAAAAACTAAGAAATCGTTTGGTTCGTGATTCATTTTTATTATTTTTATATTTTCAAAAAACGAAGCACCTTTTGAAATAATTCATTTTAAAAAACAATAAACTATCTTATTTTTTATATTGTTTTAAAAAATTGTCACATTTTCAATTAGATATTATGAATTTGAAATTCAAGTTTCAAAAATTTAAATTGGAATGACCAAACATGTTTTGTTTTTATTTTCCACTGCATTCTTTATTTTTTAAAATAATTTTTGGATCACGAACCAAATATATCATTACGTTTAACAAACGTGGAAGAGGAAGTGAGATAATCAAATTTCTTAATCATACACCCTAACAAATTAAACAACCACTATATTTATTATTTAATTTTCCTTCTAAGTTTCCTCCTATTATTTATTTAGCACAAATTATAATTAATTTGGTCAAACCCTATATAATTGTTTAGGCTGAAAGTCAATTGAGTCCAGACTTAACTTAATTTGTCAAATGAAACCTCAATTCTAAACCTATAAAGTTCACTGAAAACTCTATAAATAGATGAGCTTTTGTTAAGACTCATAAATTTTACTCTTTAGAAGACGAGAGAAAATTATCCAAATAATAAAAAACTTATGTAGCTGACCATTATATTATTTCTTAAAAGAACAAGTCTTTTGAAGATACAAACATTCTTTCGAGACTTCAACTTTAAGAACACTATGTATTCCACTTCCTCAAATCAAGCCTACACATTTAACTAAAAGATTAGAAGTACTAGATATCAAACCACATCCACGTCAAATGATCAACACAAACAAAACTCAACCATAATAATAAATTTTGAAGCAATTATGAAACGTCATTGAAAACGATAGCAAAGTTTAATGACATGTTTTATAATTTAATTAGTCTACTAATTTTGTTTCTATTTGGTTTGTGATATATATATGTGTATATATATTTATTAGTTTATTGCAATAAGTTTTCTAAAGTAAACAAAAACAAAGGGAACCATTTTAGACCTTACAACCAACAATGGGATCTATTAATTAGTTTTAATTTGTTTTAGTAATTTTAATTAGAATAATTAAACAACAATAATTAAGTTTGTTTTAGTACTAATATGAACTAACTTAGATGATTAATATATATATATATATATATATATATAATATATGAGTTGGAGATGAATTGATATCAAGTTTAGGAATAATAATTAATTATATAACAACATTTTAAAAAATTATAAATATAGCAACATTTTAATAAGTAATAGATCAATATTTGCAACATGCATTATCTATAAACTTCTATTATTGATAGACTTTGACAAATTTTAATTTTTTTTAAAATTTTACTATATACTTAATTATTTTGAATCTAATTATTATATTTACAACTAACCCTCACAAAGACTTATTGCCGTGTAAATAGTTTGTTCATTTAGCTAATTTTGAAAATTTAGTGAAAAGTTTATATATTAAAAGTTACACGTGGATGAATATATTTTCTTGTTATTATAATAATGTAATAAATAATACATACATTAATTAATATAAAAATAGTATCTCACTAAAGATTAAAAAATGATAATTTGTTAATTAAAACGTTTTCATTATTGTTATTTTGATGAAACTTATTTTTTGTTAAAAAAAAATATAATTATCTTTTAATTCATGATAAATAAAAACATATCATTTTTCACGATGAGCAAAAAAAAAAAAAAAGGTTTGAATGTAATTTAATTTTGAGATATTTTTACGATTTGGGATTGAAATCTCTAACAATGTGTTTGTAGTTTAATTTAACATTCAATTATACAACAACAAACAATTGAGAGTTTGTGACCAATTATACAACAATTGAGCTTTAAATGTATGAATACTTGAAATCTTTTTTTTTCTTTTTCTTTTTCTTTTTTAAGTGCATGTTTAATCTTTTAAAATTGATTACATATTTGATCCAATTACTTCCACTATCAAGAGCGGATTTAATAAGGGGTTAGGGGTCACATGATCTCCTTTACATTATCGATTTTTGTATTTTAATATTAATTTTGAAGTATTAGATTACAATATATATTAAATTAAGCTTCATTTTGCCTAAATTTTGCTTCTGCTTCAGTGAGTTCAAATCTCATCTACTACAATTATTTTTACGAAATTGTTTTTCTTCCAAATATCAATACGTTTTTTCTAAACTATTACAAAATAGATTTTATTCAAAACATGAATCAATTTCTTTTCTCAAATATCAATAATTTTCTTTTTCTAAATATCAAATTTCTTTCTAAATTTTAATGATTTTCTAGAGGGAAGATATCAAATTTCTTTCTAAATTTCAATAATTTCTCGAAAGGAACATAATTTGATTTCCTAAAAGAAAGATAATTTTTTTAAAAGAGAAAAAAAAACTCATATATAACCTTGACTTATTTTCTAGACCTCATTTGTTATCTAACAAAAAAAATTAAAAAATGCAACAAAATCAGTGATCCAAACTTCTACTCCTTCAACAATATTCTATAAAAAAATGTATTATTCTTTCTTTCTTATTATTTTTTTTTTTTGTATGCAAATTTTAAATTCACATATTTACATTAAAAAAATCATGTGAAAGTTATCGATCTTTCTTTATTACTACAAATGTAGTGAATGTTATTGGAGCATCAGTGAAACGTCGAGATATTTTTTAAAAATATTTTTAGTGTGTTTATTATATAGTGCACGGTGTTCCCTATGTAAAATTTCTAGATCCACCACTGTCCACTACATGATTATTTAATCTTTCAAAAATTGACTCATGAAATTACAAACTAAAATTGAACTAACTTCAAAGATATTCAAACCAAATACAAACACACAATAAGTCAATCGAACTATGCTCTTTTTCTCAGTATACTATAGTTATTATCAATGACAAATCCAAAAAATTTATTGACGAGGGGCTTGAATTACCTAAGTCTAAAGGTCAGAGCTAGGCAACACTTTTACCACTAGACCAACTTCTGATATTGATATTATTTCAATTATATATATATAAAGTGTATAAAATTTAACCTAGACTAAACTCGTCAGATTATCGGTGTTAGATGATGTGAGTAGTGTTATATATGAAATGTGTTAGATGTATTTCGGAACCACTAACTCAATACATATATTTCTTCTTCTTCTTCTTCTTTTTTTTTTTTGGTATTTATTAAATTGAGGAATTAATTTTGAGGTTAGAAACAATTACGTATTAATATCTTCCCATGATTAATATATGTGTGGTTTAGATTAATTCAAAAGATTACAAAATCTATTTGATTTTATTGAAAAACCAAAGTGAGGAATGAAAAACATTTTTCTCAATTTAAAGAATGGAAGAGGAAAATTGATTTGGGCATTTATGTAATTCAAAAGTATACATATATATATATAATACTTTCATATATATAACTCATTTTAAAAAGGGCTTTATATTATAGAAATAACCCCTAAACTTTTATATTTTGCTTTGAAATAATATCAAATATATTTCAATTTTCAAATTAAATGTGCTAAATAAAAACTCCACACTTTAATCTAAGACCAAAAATATTTTTTTTTCTTGAGAAATCGTTACAAATAGAAAAAAAATGGACAAAATATTTACGTAAAAGCAAGTGTCGCGTATTTTTGTTCTCTAGTATTTTTTTTGTCATGAAATATAAATAGTTATGCGTTTTTCTTTTTCTATTTTTATAAAAAACTCTCTTTTTCACTAAATTCTTTGAAAGTATATGAACTGAAATATACCAAATGATAACGTATAAAAGAAAAAAAACTAATATCTCACTATAATTACCATTTGGTTTTATTATTTTTCTCTAAATTTGTTTACTAGTGGTTTCATATTATTGAATTCTTAACCAAAATTTAAAACAAAAACAAGATTTTAAAACTATTTTTTATTTGATATTTTTAGAAAATATTGATACATAAGAAAGCAAGAAATTTATAGAACGATAAGTAAGCGTTGGGTATAATTTTAAGAACTGAGAAATGGAAAGATTGTTAAAGGAGAGAGGTTGTGAGCTTAAGAGAAGAGAGGAGAGGAAATTGGACACAAAATCAAAGGGAAAAGTTGTGGCCATGTGAACATGTCTGTGTCCTTCAAACCTAAAAAGGCATATGAGAAAAACTAACCAAATCATTGAGCCACAAACAATTTAGAGGTCATATATAGTTTTGGAAGGTAAATGATGTGGATGCATGGCTTGATTGAGATTAATAGGTAACGAGTGTCGTTTGATGAAAGTCGTGTCAGTTTCTTTGAAGGTCTTTATCTCGTTGGATCTTATGAATTCTAATTTGTTTAACAATTTGACTTTTTATGGAAGAGAAACTTGATGTAAGTTTTCTTCCATTTTATTTATTTTTCTCTTCTTCGACCTTCTTGAGTCAAAATTTTTTTCTTACTTCCGTTCTCAACGGTGAGGAAGGATAATTATACTGAGTAGCAATTTTAGAAATAATAATTAAGTATATAGCAGCATTTTTTAAAATTCACAAACACAGGAAAGTTTATCTGCGATAAACTTTTATATCTAATAAATGTATAGATAAACTTAAATTATTAATAGACTCTGATAAATTTTACTATATATTTAAGATCTAATTGTTATATTTACAACCGTGAATTTCTTACAAATATGTCTTTGGATGTTTTGATTACTGGTGGGTGCTTGTTTCGATTGGAATGAATTTTCATTTTTCTTAAAATCAATGTAATTGGTGTTTATTTTTTCTTTTTTTTTTATTTATTGTCTTTTTTATTGATTGGACGACAAAAGGAAAAAAAATTATATCAATATCAATGGGATATGAAGTTTTTGTAGGATAAAAAGTTTACTAAAAATGTATTTGAATTTAAGGTTAGTTTAAGAATTTTTTTGTTCTTTTGTTATTAAAAAATGAGTTCATAAGTTACACTTCTCGGTAGAGTTTTTCTAAATGTCAAGTTTATAAGCACTTGGTTTTAAAACTAACAGATAAAATATTTTCAAAAATTTCAGATCTCTCATTGATATTGTGGACTATTCGTCACTACTATTTTTTCTTCTTTGCGATTTATTCATCTTCTCTTCCAAATTTTTTCAATTCTTCTCTTTTGCAATTTATTCATCTTGTCTTCCAAACCGGTAGAAGTATGATTAGGATATGTTGTATGTTTTAGACCAAATTTCTCAAAATACATTTCAAAGAACTAATTAGAATAGATAGTTAATCAAAATTTAAAAGTAAACAAATATTATTGAGCATTTGTCACAACTTGTAACCTTACCTAGTTTGTACTTTAATGCAAACTTGGAGAAGATATCTAGGGAGCTTGAGCTCCAAATTTTTAAAATGTTTAGTTTGAATTAAAGCTTAACATGCATATCCTAAAAGGAGAATACTTGTGACCTCGAGGCACCAAGAGGTAGCTTGTCTTAATTAAAGATTGAACATAAACACGTGATTCGCATCTACTTAGAAAATAGACATTAATTTAACTTCAACATACATATCCAAGAATGTGAATGTGTTGCAATTTGAAGCCTTGAACAGAAGCTAATTATGATGATTATTCTCGTTTTAAAGAAGAATAAATTACTTAACTAAGAAAACATTCCTTGAAACATTTTTAGTGCATATGTCATATGTCAACTCATTGCCAAGAATAAAAGAACTTCATCACGTATGAATTCACCCTAGGATGTAACCATTTTGCCTTGATACATCGAACGAACCAGCAAACAAACACTCAACTAATCAAATTCACCTCATCTTAACCCATGATGTTTCATTCTCACTCAAAATAATAGTAAAGTTCGTACCGAACTGTGGTGGGGAGGTGGGAATTTGCAAAAGAACAATTGTTTACAATATAGCTCAAATGCTCATCAAAGGAACCTTTATTCAAGGAAAATTTACAAATGCCAACCATATATTATATGGGAGTTAGAACCCAAGAAAAAAAGGGATGCAAAGGGAAGAAAAAAACTCTCGATTTTATATTATGAATATTAGAACATACATCTCCTCTCTCCACTAGGCAAAAATTTTGGGACTTGACATATTCTACAAAATAATGTGGATGGCTCCACCCTCAAGCCAACCTAGTTAAAGATTGATTTACAAGGGAATGCTAAGTATACCACAAAGAATTTATATATTTATATGTGTGTGTGTATATATAATCTTATTATTGCATAATTATTGGCCCTATACATGATTGAAATATGATGCTCAAAACAACCTGAACTTCTCCAGAGCTATGTTCACTCCTTACAAGCTCTACCAACAATGGAAAAAGCTGTGGAACATACCTTTTAAATAGGTCCTTTTCAAACCCGCATAGAACCCGCAGTGCTGAGACAACTAGAGATGTTCGAGCAGCCAGTTCCTCCTTCCTTGCTGCACCCAACGGAAGGATCCAATGTTGTACAGGCTGGTTGGTTTCTTTCAGCTCATTCTGTGTCCCGGTGCACTTCAAGTAGATATGCAAAATTTGTGCACAGACAGTGACAAGTTCGGATTCAATAAGAGTTGAATTAGAGAGCAACGGGTTATTGGCTAGCATATTCTGGAGAAAGTTGAGGTAGCTCTGGTAAGACTCGTTTTCGAAGTGAACCATGGGTGGGTCAGATATCTCTAGGATGGAGCAAGCTTTCTGTAGCTTCTTTTGAAGGACTGTGTCAGAATTAAGTTTCTGGGCATGTGTGGAAATGGAAGAAAAGATCTCAAGAATGATGGAAATGTTGCCTTGAGAGAAAGGTTGGGTATGGTTCTTGTACAAATCAGTTATGACCTGATCAGAGAAATGTGACAAAATGTTATATTCTATCAAAATACAACATTTTTGGAATATGAGAAAGAAGCTAACCTGTAAGACGAGGAGTTGCATTGAGATATGACTCTTCATTCTCGAAACGATATAGGAGGCCGTTTGCAGATCATCATCATCAAAACCATCGGTTGACAAACCTTGATCTGAAGCTGCATCCACGTCATAACAAGATTGAGAGATCCCGGGAACATTGATGTCATCCATGGTCCTCAGGACCTTGAGAAATCCAGGCACGGTTAATGTGGCAGCTTCCTTCAAAGCAAGAAAGATCTCTCTCCACTCGTTTTCGGTAAGCCTGTTAGCCAAGTCGCCTGCCAAACGCATTAATGCAGCAACACCAGTGCTGGCAGGACCTTGGATTGGACTCCTAATGAATCCCGTAAGAATCGCCACCACGCCGGGTAGTTGAGATCTTATTACATTGAAAAAACTAACAAACAGATCTACTAAACAATCTGCTGCCACTGCACAGGTATCAGAATCCCATGTACTTCCTTCTGTGTATTTGTCGTTTTCATCCATGTCCACTTCTTTCTTGTCATGTAAAGAATTGAATATGGGGAAGACTACGGAATTGATAACACCAACCCAGAATTGACGTGAGAAAAGATGACCATGATCTTTGAGGATATTAAAAAGTACTTCCAAAGAACTTTTTCTGATGGGTGATCGAGGATCAGATGTTAACTTTGATAGCCCTGAAAGGATAAAGGAAAAACATTATGTAGATCCAAACAATGTGCGATGGAAAACATGTAATGGTGTGTTTGGAGTGATTTTAAAATACTTTTGCTATTTTCAAAATCCCTTAAACATACTTTTAATCATTTAAAACCTTTTTTTTTAGTTGAGGCAAATTCCAAACAACTTTTGATGTATGAAAATTGTAATTAGAAGTAAAAATTAAATATTAAATTGATTTTGAGGAGTAAAGTGGGTGTTTCGAATTTCGGAGTAATTTTGAAGCTGAAAAGAAGTGATTTAACCATTTCAAAATCAATCTCAAACATGTACTAACCGGTAACCCGAACAGGTAGATTTCAAAGGAAATAGTGTCACCCAAAAAAGGAGTGACAACAGCTGTGATATAATATAGAAAATTAATTTTGATCATAAAAGTTAATTCACATAATAAAAACTACTAGACAAGTGCATCTAAAAGTGAGTTCGCATAACAATGTATGTATGGTAAAAATAAACGCATATCTCGTCTAGCCAAAATCCAGTATTAAAGCAGTGTTACCTGCAAGTAAAGGAACCCAATAGGAAGCATAATCATCCTTGTCAGTGGGCGTGGGAGTGGGCGTGGGAGTGGGTTCATCTGGAGAATTGGATGAAACATTATCTCCAGCCATCTCATAGCAAACGAGTCCCCCTTCTGCAAGTTTTACAGCACAAAAGCGAAGGAACGCAATGGCATTGAGACTGACATCACTATTAAATCTGCTATTTGTAAAAGTAATCAGACATCGGACACAATCGGTAAATGTTGTAGTTTCGGTCTCAGTTATGTAAGGAAAATATTCTCGAACTATTTTTTCCATGGTTTCAAAAGCCAATAAGACAATATTCTTCCGCTCGTCAGCAGCAGCAGCAGTGAAAACCTGAGATAAGAGTTGAGTACAAGGTGATTGAATTAGATGACGACTCCATTAATACACCTCATAAAAATAATCACAATTGGGAGGGAGAAATCGTAAGATCCAGTTTATTATTTAATATTCCTCGTCTAAAAGTATACACCATATAATATGTTAAAGAATTAACAAAACCCAAAACCTGGCTCACAAAGGAGGGGGGCAAAAGCACACGCACACACACACAACAGTACACCCTATTATAATAACAATAAAATAATAGAAAGGTTAAATCAATCTGAACCTCACAGCTTAAATTTTAAAATAGAGTAATTTGAACTTTCAGTTCAATTTTTAGAATTGAAATCCCTCCCCTACTAAAATTAACAGTCCAAGAGTTGATAGTAAAGTTGGAGCTAACAGAGAGAGGGAACTAAGATTTAAAAAAGGGGATCTAAAAAAATAAGATTTTCCGTCCTAGCAATAAATTAGTATTGTGACACCCAAATTTTACTCCTGATGTTCTCTACGTACCATAAAAACACTTTTCCATCCAGATTTCACATTATTGACCCGACTGAGAACCATCTGCGAAATGCATCGAACTATCAATTCCCTAATTTCTGTGGAGCCGCTTTTCTGCATAACTATTACGAAGGGTCGCAGAAATTCATTCTGGAAGTTATAATTTGCAAGCTCCTCACGCTCCAAAAATTTCATTGCGAGCTGCCTCAAAGAGTCCATCACAAATATTGCAACCGAAAGGTTTTCTGACAAGCCAACTGATACAAAGAAATCAGAAAGAACATTCCACATGCGAGACCACACCAATCTGATACGGTTCATGTTGTAATGCCTGCAAAAGAAACAATGGTGTCAGGTGATTTTCCCATTCCATTTTTAAATGTAAACTAGTCAAAGACACTGCAGAGGCTCGCACATTAAGAAAATGTGAAGCATTACCTAAACTGACGATTTTATTAAGAAAAGGATATAATATGTGTCACGGAACCCTATGATTCAAGAAAAACCATTATATAAGTACTTTCTTAAACCTAAGCATTTCATTCTTTAAGGAAAATTGAACACTATGCAGATGAAGCGAAATCAAGGCAAAGACAGATCTTACGCCACTTCAACTAATTTAGTGAGGCTGAACACACGTGGGTCTGTAGGAGACTGCAACTCTGCAATAGCAACTTTGCAAAGAGCCTTCACGAATGCTACTATCGCTTCACTGTTCAAGCTTTGACTATGAGCAAATACGTGGTTCAACTCAAAATTGCCTATTTGATGGAGCAAATGCAAGTTTGAAATTAGGTGGTTAATCTGATCAGGAGTCACTGGTCCTGGAGAAGAATTTGCTCCGAGAGAGGTGCTGTCGTATGAACCTCCACGAACAACAGCCATAACAGCTGGATTTTGGAGACTTCCTTTTCTCTTCAGAGATGATAAACCTGCCGTCTTCAGAGCTTTTTCTTCAGTTTCAATATTTGATGTGGTCAAAAACGATGCATCAGATGGTGCACCCTCTCCCAATAATTGTAAGTTTTCAATTCTAGAGAGACATGTAAATATGTGCTCCCATGCCTCTTGAAGAAAATCACCATCCTCTATGGCAATCGATATTATAGCCTGTACATTGCATTGATTCATAGCAGGAAAAAGATCATTTATTTTGTAGAAAAAAGAAAAAGAAAATATCCTCACAGACTTGTAAAAATTGACCATACAACAAAACATATAAAACCAGACTAAGTAGCTAAATCTTCACGTATAATTCAATATTTTTTTTATATAGAAACAACTTTCATTGAGAAAAAATGAAGAATACAAGGGCATCCAAAAAACAAGCCCCAAAAAAGAACCCCACTAAACAAAAGGTTTCCAACTAGGTAAAACAACCTAGGTTTTGCTCATGTATATACCTCATGTACTTTGAGCTTTGGCTCTTTATTATTATCATTAAAGAGATGTTTTCATTTCAAAAAAAAAATGTAGCTAGCTCTTCACGTATAATTCAATGGGATCTGAGAAAATGAACGAATCCATAAACTATCATCCTGCCCCTTCGAAGAAGGCTCATTTCTTGACACAATGTTTGCACATCAAACTTGATTTAGCTAGTTCAAGAGTTAGGAGATGTTTGATAACCTACGCTTCACTGTGGGAAAATGGGCATCCGTTTAATAGCCTACATGAGTATATGGGCTACCATATTTTAGCCCTATTCTCAATTTAGATGGGTAGCACAAGATATCCCTTAATAGGGCAACTGTTTTAGAGGAAAAAACCACTATCTTTTTTAATGATGAGAATACACATACCTTCACAGCTTCAACGTTTTTTTGTTTCATATCTGCAGCACAATGAAGATAGGTAAACTTAGCCATGGATGTCACAAATGCGTCCCGTTGAGTCTGCAAGCCCATGACAGCTGTAACATGCACAGCATACCGAAAGCCTAGTAAGCATTGAGAAGTAGCAAGCTTATCATCACTTTGGTCAAGAGTCACACTGAATGCCGCCAACATAGGACCCCAGAAAACTTCCACCATAAACCTCAATATTGTTACATCCGTCACAGCGTGATAAACAGATCTGCAAATACAGAAAAACTAAGTTCCTAGTTTTTATAAGAAGTGTAAGTTCCTAATCTTTAAGGTGCCTAAACCAAAAAAATAAAATCATCTATTGACAAAGTATACAAGGCAAACCTTAGATAAAAATCCACAAGGAACCAACAGAAAGTAAATGAAAGTCTAATATAGATAGAACCAATCATAAACCACCAACAAATTACAATGGAAAACTATTGCCGCAATTAAATAAATTTCTCACAAGCAGATTGAAATTCAACTAAGAATTTTTTTTATATAAGAAAAATATCAACTAAGGTTTCATTTCATAGCTTACTCAGATTTTCCAGATTTCGCCTTAAACTGCTCCTGTATGTGCCTTATAAGAAGCCCATTTGCACCAACAGCTTTTTCTTCTGTCTGCTTCCAAGAAACTAAATTGAGTATACCATCCAAGCCCAAAAGTTTGTTGATGCTAGTTGCCTGCTTACTTTGTGAAGCAGAAGAATCAGAATTCATCTTAATTTCATTCCTAACAATCTGATCATAAAGAGCACCAAGATACTCGTCGGGTAAGTCCTTGCCGTCATCAATTCCTCGATTGTTCCGAATAAAATCAGCTTTTGTCATCTGAATATCCAACCAAAGCACAATAGAAGTCAGAAAGATATCGAAGTACATAAAAGTCAAAGAACTCAAGTATCAATGTGTAAAGAAAACTTAGGCGTGAAAAGCAGCAATATTTTATAAGTTTCAGAAATTGTTGCATGCATTCACTAGTCACCACACAAGGAAAAGTATCCCAGAAATCACGTTTTACAAATTTTAACAGGTAATAAGTCTGACAATATTACTTCGTGAAATCCTTCACTGGGCAGTGGGCATACATAAGCCACCTTTCAAATCTCCCACATAAAACAATAAATAAATAATTGCACTTTTGTAGTCAAAATGTAAATAATGATGGGGCAATACTGTTCTCATGAGAAAAGGGCAGGCATTATTTAAGGAGATTATATGAGAACTCCAAAGTAGGAATAAATAAAAAAGACTTACTTTACAGAATAGGGTCATAGAAGTAACCTAAATATTATCTATAACTTACAAGCAGGCTACTAAACCAATATGCAATCAAATGCACAAGTTAGAGTCAAACCTTTTCTTTCACCATGTTATTATGAGCATCTGTGTTCAGCATGATTACAGAATAAGCAAGAACATAAGCAGTATCTGCACTCGTAAATGAATCTGGGTTACATTTACAGTACCGCTCGGCAAACTTCTCCATGATCCGATCAATCTTTTGTGCTTCTCCTGGTAACCTGAAGCCCCGCAGGAAAAACCTTATTGCTTCGCCAAAGTCCATCACTTTAAAATTAAAGGAATCAACATAAGCATGCATAACTTTCAAAGGGAATTCCTCCCTTTCACCCAAATAATCACCAATGACTGTTTCATTCAGGCCGTTTGTATTCTTGAGAAAAGAAGCCACCTCTTCAGGAGAACCACCAACTTTTTTTGTGCTGATCAGAAACTCAATGCCCCTGGAAGGTTTCCTATTGAACAGCGAAATACCTTTCTGGACGTAAATCAGGAAAGTTGTTAGAACAAGGCTAATTACCTCTGATATGAAATGTGTTGAAAAAATAGAATATATGATGAGTATTTTGTAACACCAAACAATATTTGAGGAAGTTGTCAATACAAATAACAGCAATAATTAGTAAGGAACAAAGTGAGAAAAAAAAGTAGGATTAACCAGATGACAAGCCACAGAGGAAAGGCGAATAACAGGCTGAATTTCCTCCCTCAAAAACCCCCAAAGTAATCAATTACACAAGAAGGCCTCAACTATTGGACACCACCCAAGCAAACCATCATCTACACTTCTCTTCCTCAAGAACAACTCCCCCTTTCCTTTGAAGATAATGGAAGAAATGTGATCTATAACCAATGCCAGAGTTCCCAACTGTAAACTCACTCTAAAGGATGTCTTATATTCCTTCATCTATAGTTAGTTTCTCTTTACTCATGAAATGGTTTCTCGCCAAAAATAAACAAACAAATAAATAAAAGCCATCAACAATAACAACTTTCATCTCCAATATCTTCAACAACTCATCAGATTTTTTGGCTCTCTTCAAAGCTTTACATTGGTGTAATTCTCCATTCACTAATTATAGCCTCTAATCATTTTTTTCTTCTCCTACCCCACCAAAGAAAACAACCTCCTAATAAATTGCCATTGCCATCATACGATTTATCATCTTGTCCTAAGTTGAACCTTCATACTTCCAAAACAGAAGTCTAACTAAGCGGTCATGGGTTCAATCCATGGTGGCCACCTACCTAGGAATTAATTTCCTATGAGTTTCCTTCACATCCAAATGTTGTAGGGTGGATGCCCCGTGAGATTAGACGAGGTGCGTGTAAGCTGACTCGGACACTCACGGATATCAAAAAAAAGAAAAAAAGAAAAAAGAATACAAGTCACCACTCATCACCGACCCTCAACATAAATAAAATGTATTAACAAGAGATTAAGTAATGCTCAAACCTGGAGTTCGATTTTGTAAGCTCTCCTTTGCTCAAGGGTAGCAGCATCTGAGAACTCAGAATTTCCATCTGATTGGAGCTCAGAGTCAACAGCAGCTGTTTCTTCCCCACTTATTTGATTCTCAGGTGATGCATCGCTCTCAGAAGTTTTGAGAATATTTGTATCGTCTAGCTTCATTTGTTGGTCCATCCAAGTTCCCATTGATTTAATGATGCTTACTAAACACTTAACAGATTCAAGCCTAAATGTAATATCCTGTGCTGGAGACAAAGTCGTGGTTGAACCAGAAGGCGGTCCAAGAGCAGTTTTCAAAAGGCCATTCACAATCCTGGCAATATGGCAATTAGGTATGACGTTAACATCACAATTCAAACACCACACTATCCCCCCCAACCCAAAGTCGAAGAAAGTCACCAACCCTTGAGAAAACAGTTGAAAATCAAAATTATATATCGAGTCAAACAAAATCAACACGTATAACAAAGGACATGGACAAGTGCGGTACCTCTCAAAAATGTTTGGAGAATCAACATCACAATCATAGTTGACAAAAATGTCCACCATAGTCTGTGAATCTTGAGATATCTTATCCAACAAATTGAGCACGGTCATCTTCTGCAAGAAACTAGGCTGAAGTACATTCTCAAGCACTCGGAGGACAAGCATGGGAAAGAAGATGCCAACTTCTGCTTTTAATCCTGATCTAAATTTTGTCAACAAGCTAGTAAAAATACAACATTGCAGCTGGAAGATGGCCATCGCCGAGAGAGCACTGTTTTTCAATAATGATAAGCAAAGAAATTGCTTGATAGCATTGAGAAACCTGAAACCAACAGTGACAGAATCTGTCACAGTTTATCCAATCAACAATAGCTTACTACAAAGTACTCAGACAAAATAAGAAGTTGTGATTTTGGAATTACGTCCTGAATGTGGCATCCGAGACACAAGATAACTTTTTCCCGTAACTATAGGCTATAGCCTAGCTCAAATCCTCCGCAATTGGGAGGCTGTGTAGTTATAGCTTCATTTGAGATGTCATATGCCATAAGAACTAAGAAGCTCGAAAATGTTACAGATTTCTCAAAACAAAATAAGACAAAATTCTAGGTTGACTGCTAGAAGTCATTTTCCCCAATGAAAAATACCTGGCTTAGTAACATAGTATTACATAACTAAAAGGTCGAAAATTAATTTGGTCAAAATTTTGCATGAATAGAAGTTCAAGTCAGTTCTATAGACATGTACAAAAGTGGCAGTAAAATAATCAATGAGAAATGAAATGCTTACCTCTCGTTTGAGCGCCAAACTGGACCTGCATTGTCCATAACCACCTTTAACAGTTCCAGAGACAATATTTTCCCTCTTATGAGGATCTGATCATCTGGGTGCTCCGGTGATGAGAATTTCATTGACAATTTACACAAATTCTTAAACAAATGGAATCCATCCTCCCTAATCTTACTACAAACATCTTCCGTTTCTCCTATATCAGATTCACCTTTATTGTCAACTTTCAATGGTGAAGCATGGCCATTCTGCAATTTTGCCGAAAACTCGTACAATTTCTTGTCCGCAATCCCTTCGCTGGCATCCATTACCTCATTAATAAAGTTCTGGCAAAAATATATAGAATTTCCTTCATTCAAGTTCTTATCGGTAAATTCCAATAATTCACTCACAGAAATTATCCTCATCGGAGCATCCATGGAGTCCTCCTCCACTCTACTAAAAACAATGACCATTACTTGACCTAAAACAGATTTTGCACAGATCTGATTCGTACCACTTAACCCACCGAGATACACATTATAACAAGTCCGAACAACATTAACCAAACAATCCCCCCGGATCAAAACACAAGGGCATCGAACCGCAGAGAGCAACACTCTTAAAACAGTGAGCTCAATTCCTTCATCACCAAGACCTCCCGACTTACAAACAGACTCGACAATCTTATACACAATGGAACTAGCATTAGAATTCGCATCACCATCGGGCCGCTCGATCTCCCCACGGAAAAGACCGCGGGAGAACAATTTGAAAACGCACTCGAGCGCAGGCTCAGCAACCTTGACATAGGCAGCATCAAGAGCCAAAAGGAGAGGTTGGAGCACAAAGTCCGCATCAGCAGGTGAAAGTCCAGCGAGTGGGGAGGTTGGATCAGGAGGAACAGCCTCCGCAATAGAATCAAGCTTATCAAGAACAGATTTACAAGAAGAAACAAGATGAGAATGCTTACGCCAGGCTGCGTTCTTGACAATCTTATCGAGAGAAGGACCGATGGCACGGCCGCATCTGGAGGTGCCACCTAGGGTTTGAGAAACCGACATTGGTGAAGAAGAATGGAAAAAGGACACAGATCCATTCAGGGAATCATAGTGGGGAAATGGAATGGAAGAAAGAGGAATTGGGAGGTATAGGAAGAAATCAACGCCTAATTCGAAGGTGAATCTGTGTTGATTGGAAGTGATTTGTTCATGGATTTTAGTTTTCTTTCCTCTCTCGATTTGTTGCCAAGTTGGAAGGCATGCGAGTCGAAACCTGTTCAACAAAATCACACAGAAAAGAGAGAAAGAAGAAAGAGAAGAGAAAGAGCCGATAATTCCGTAAATCGGAAATTTTTACATCGAAGTGTAACGCAAACGGTTGGATTGGACTCACGTGCATCACACGCGCCGGCTTATTAAAAGTTTGATACGTGGAGGAATATTTCTTTTTTCTTTTTAATAAAAAATCTACAAAATCACCCTAATTTAATTAGCTTTTAAAATTTTATTTATAAATTAAATTACTATTAGAGCTCTAAATTACGAAAATATATAAATGTTAGTTAAACCAAGCTAATAATTTGTTTTATATTTATCTCTTGTTGATGAAAATTCAATGCTATAAGTTTAATTAGCATAAATTGGTATCATTAACTTGGAGATTAGATTTAATTTTTCTTCTTCATATGTTATTTTTAAAAATGACAAATTACAAGTACCGCCCGACGAAAATTCAATATTATGAGTTTAATTGGCATATGTTAATTTTAAAAATGAAAAATTAAAAAAGTCACCTAAAAATATGTTAATAGTTGCAATTACATTCTCCAACTTTCAATAACAACGATCGGACCTCTAAATTTCCAAAAAAGTTAAAATTGAACTCTTAAGTTTACAATAATTTTAAAAATTAAACAAAACAAAAGATAAAAATTGAATACTCAAGCATACGTAATAAATACAATTATGTAAGTTTGAGGATGCAATTTTAAAAATTGAAAAAGTTCAAAGACTTAATTTTCAATTTTAAAAGTTTAAAGGTATAATTGAAACTAATACAGTATTTTAGAGGTGGTTTTGTGATTTGTTCCAAAAAAAAATTACAAAAACAACAAGAGATGTGCGGTGGTATTTACAATTAAACATCTAAAGTTTCCATTGTAGAAATTAAGCCCTAAAATTTCCATCTAAAAATGATAAAAGTTGAATTAGTTTGAAAATTCAATTATAACATTGGTATAAGTTTGAGTGTTTTACTTCTATAATTAAGATTTCGAATGTTAATTACGTTACCAACACTCGTGCCTAAACTAAAAAGTACCTCCATGTATTATAGATAATATGAGTATGCGTTTGATAGCAAAGAAAATATTAGACCAATCAAATTACATAACTTCTAAACTTTAATAAGTTCTTGTTTTTTCTTTTTTGTTTTGAAAAAACTAGTTGATTGAATCAACAAAATTTTCTATTTTTTATTCGTAATTCGATTTCAAAGTTGCCATTTTGAAAAAGATAAAAGTTAGAGATAATATAGATAACTCAACTAGCCAACTTAATAAAATAATAATAACAACTCAATCTGTGCAAAAGTATATATTATAGGTTATAAAAGGAAAAAAAGACCATGAAATGGTCAGAATAAACCTAGCTCAAGTGGCTTATAAACACATAAACACATATAGTTAGACATTCAATTTTGCTTCATAAATGATAAAAAATTAAAAAGAAATATTGAAAGTAAAGAATAGTTTGCCAACGAAGTAATCCTAATTAGGGTAATGATTAGCCAATACATATATAATAAGTCTCAATCATCATCGATCGAACTAAACCATCTACGATAGTATTTTGTGATTGATTGATATGGAGGAAACGTTGCAAAAAAAAAAGGTCAATGTAGTGAATCTTTAAACTAACTCCCTGCGATATTCAAACAATGTGCCTTATTCGACCAAACATTTCAAAAAGACTTTTGACTTCTATAGCTCTTTTGCCAAAGGGATAATCCAAAAAAAAAAAATGGTGGAAACCTTCAAAATTGGCAAAGAACCACTAAACCAATGAATTTCAAGTCTTTTAGAAGAGGAAGCACACTAGCAAGAGAAAACAAAGGGCCAAACTCATAGAAAAAGTATTTAAAAACAAGATTTAAATATTATTTCAGGGTTCTATAGTACTTTCCATCTCATTTTACAAAATTTTAATATACATTTAGGTTATATTAAAGTTTTGTGGTAATTTTCGATGGTTTGAAAGGTGAAATTCATCACTATGGTTTGATTAAAAAAGGAACTTGTAAATATCTATTTGAATGACTGAAAGAATAAAATCCATACTCTTTTCAAACTCAAAATACATTATCTAAGCTATTGTAGGCATAAGAATCACTAATCGGCATGTGCGCAAACTCAACCGAAAATTGGATGCTACCATATTAAATATAGAGAACATCTCATTTGTTAGTTATTTCTTATAATTACAACAACAAAAAGTTAGAAATTATTCAGGCTGAAGATTAATTTATGATGACATATTTCAATGAAAAAGCCGATCAAAAATGGAAAGGAAAAAGAAGAAAAAACCTCAGTTGGGAACAGCCGCAGGTGCAGGTGACTCTACTAGAGGGCTATCCTTGGTCACTGCATCCCAGTCAATTTGTCTAAGAATTTCAAACCTGTCATTCAGTGGCACAAACCCAGCTTGAGGAGCAACGACACCGGACGATCTTGCTTTATGAAGTAAGACGATGCTAGCCCCCATATCAGGGCCATGAATTTTCCCCGTGAGCAACAACCGGAGTGGCATGAAAAGTGATTTTCCCTATTATTGGTGGTCAAGTTCTTTAGATAAGAAACTCAGTTTTCATCAAGTAAGATGAAAAATACACACACATAAACAAAAACAAAAAAACATAAACTAAGCTAATAATTACAAAAGAATAATACTAAGCTGATAATTACAAAACACCATTCGACTTCCTGAGGTGATGTTAAATAGCTCAACTTCACCAACTTCAACGTTATTTAATATTGATGTTTGCACATTTATTGAAAAACTTCATCTATCCCTCTTTCTTACTCCCTCTCTCTAATGTTTTCTAACTCTGGACTAAACAATTTTGCACCTTAAACAGTCTTCCTAACTCCAACATATTGATTTCGAATTTCAGAATTCAACTCATTGTCCCCAAACAGTCCCTTTGTAACTAGATGCCCATAAAGAAGAATTAAATCTAATCAAATCCCAAATATCATCCCCAGACCTCTCCCCACCCACGAAAAATTATACCGTTCCTCTCCAGCCAAATATTTCACATCATAGCAAAAAAGACAAGACTTCCATTGGTGGTCAAATTAGGAAGAGGTGATTATGATTTTCCTAGTAAGTAGTGAATCACATGAAGAAAATACACAAGGAAGTGCGAACACAAATTATGAAATGCCAATGAATTGAAGCATACCTTTCGCTTCAATGATTTTCCAAAACTTTTCACCCATTTCTGCCAGCCAGAAGGGCCCTCTTCAAGTGCATTAAGGATTTCCCCACTATCGTATGCAGTTATGAGGCTCGCTGAAAATTCAGAAAGCTTATCCTCGACAAGAGGCTTAGCTTCGGAACTGCAGGCATCCAACCATTTATTATCTAAAGAGATTGAAAAATCATGGTATATACTTCAGCAAACAACTCTAATAAACTGAACACCCTTGACTTAATGAAAGACTGAGTATGTGGCAAAGTAGTATCTGATTTTTGAAGCAAATAAATTGTCAAGAAGCTTCCTGTACAAGGTATAAAATCTTGGTTGCTAATACCAAAAACTTAATTCAAGTCAAAGAGCAAGCTGGCATATAGCAACAAGCAAGCCTAATACCATTATTATTTATTTCAGATCTTGTATTGTAATTGAAACTACTACACTTTCATCTAAGTATTTTACGAACTACCAAATGCAGACGACTTTAATAAACTGAGCACCCTTGACTTAATGAAAGACTGAGTATGTGGCAAAGTAGTATCTGATTTTTTAAGCAAATAAACTGTCGAGAAGCTTCTCGTACAAGGTACAAAATCTTGGTTGCTGATAACAAAAACCTGATTCAAGTCAAAAAGTAAGCTGGCATCTAGCAACAACAAGCCTAACTCCATTAATTGTTTATTTCAGATACGGTATTGTAATTGAATCTACTATTCTTTCATCTAAGTATTCTACGAACTACCAAATGCAGGGTTGTGAAACTATTTTCATACTGACCACCAGGTTGTAAGGTGAAACAAAATTTTCAGTTTCGTATGATTTCTACAAGCTGATTCCAGTTGTGTTAATAATTGGAATTTCAGTATTGAGGTAATTTTCAGACGATTTTCTACCACTTGCCTTCATCCCTTCCTTCCCTTGTCCCTCCATTTCAATTTCACAACCTTTTTTTTCTTTTTATTTTTTTATGAGAAACAAATATCCTTTTCGTATGAACTTTATAAAAGAAGCGCAAGATGACCAAACCAAAGGGGTTACAGAAGACTTCTCCAATTGGTCGCAACCATCTCTAACCCCTCAACATCTCAAATTCCAACTCAACCTAACCTAAAAGACTACATCAGATAAAATCAATAAGACCGAAAAAATACATATTATAAAAGGAGTGCCACAATGAAGGACAACATTACTTCAAATATCTTAAGATTCAGGGGATTGAAGGAGATTGACTAATATCATAAATTCACCGACTTTGTAGTTTATTCTGCAAAAGAATATCACGATACTAACGACAATATGCACTAAATTCAATGTACCTTGTCAGAGTAGTGTGTAGAGGATAGGACAGAAGGTTTGACAGTGCTTTGTCGGCATCAGTTACCAAGTCAATTGCATCTTTGAGCAGCTGAACTGATTCCTATATATAAAACTAAATCACTCCTCGTGCAATAATTTCATGATTGTAACACACATCATTAAAGAAGAAAAAAAAGAAAGGTTGAAATTCAAATTAACGAAGCATAATTGCCAAGGAAAAATATAACAGAATAAAGCAACCAGCAAAGGCGCAAATGCTCGACCATACTGAAGCACGAATCCTATGTAGTTTTAATGGTTGGGAGAATGTACTTTGCTTTCTTTTTTCAGTACAATAAGTGTGGAGCAAGGAATTGAATCTCCAACCTAAGAGGAGTGAATATCTTCACTGCAAAGCTATACTCGTGTTAGCAAGAAAGTCTCCAAGTAGTCCTGAATGTGTGTATTAGGAACTTAGGTGCCTCTCCAATTTTTCTGTGAATTCATGTAAGGCATGGAATTTCAATTTTTGCAAAGTCTTATCAGATCATGAGGCAGATGACTTAATAGTTCTCCTTGTCAAGCTGCATCTGCAACTAGGCCTTCTTAATCAACAGCTAAAAGGCTCTGATCTTTTGAGCATTCTGAGGGTCATGTCTTGGGTAAATCTAGCTTCTAATCTCTGACCAAAACTCCTCCCCTCCTACCCATTGTTTTCAGTTCAGCCACTTGAAGCAGAAAACTTCCAAGAAAATCAAGTTTTTTGCAATGAGTTATGCAAGCATACTGTCAAAGACTCTTCTGGTCCATGTTTTATCATTACAATTATGCCTCTAATTATTGGAATTAATACAAGGACCTTCCATGATGCAGGGGTGTTAGCCACACCGTAGTAATGGTGCACTTCTATATAGCCAAACTCTAAAGAGAGGAGGATGTCCTTTAAGCCATTGTTGTTAAGGTTGTGATTGTGGGAACTTTAGGTGTAACTAAAGCTTGGGACTTCTAGAAGCAAGTCTGAGGTTGGAAGTTAAATTGAGGAAGATAAATTGCTTCCAGCAGGAATACTCACTCTTTCCTAAACGAAACCTAGACCTTCAATTCCTAAACTTATCCCGTTTCTGTGTTAATTTCTGTAAGCTCCATTCATCCGTACTCTATAGTGCACATATTACTTGCTCTTTTTATGATCATTCTTTTATGCTAATGATGTTTTCAGTTCCCTATCCGAATTGTAATTCCTACAGAATAGGCTCTTACCTCAATAAATGGTCCTTCTGATTCTGTCAGGATACCCGTGCTCTTCCAGCGCTCACCAATAAGCTTGGTCAATTCTTCAGATGGAAGGGCTCTCAAATGCTGACCATTCATCCACCTAGTTTTCACAGATGAGAATGGAAGCTTCCATTAGTTATGAAATCAATTACAATCGTCATTCAAATAAAAATATAGTAGCTAGGTACAACTACAAATGCATCATGACAAAAAAATCAAAATTCTAGTTAAATTGTTAAATAGTTAAACTTTAAACTGCAGGGGTATGCTTCTAAGAGCAAGAAGAATTGTACCAATTTACAATTAAATCATTCTTACCTCAACTTAGTAGAATCAAAAACAGCACCACTTTTGTTTACACGGCTAATTGAAAACTTTTCCACTGTCAGTCCGAGTAGATAGTCAGACAGTAATGCAGAAACAAATTTTAGAAATAGTAGAAATAAAGATTGGAAAGGGAGAAAAAAGATGTAATAATAGAACATTAGAACCACAGAGAGAATCACCAACCAAGTTGTTCGAGGGTAAAAAACTCATTCTCAGTACCATCGCCCCAACCTAATAAAGCCAAGTAGTTAACCATAGCCTCGGGTAGATATCCCATTTCCCTGAACTATAGAGGAGTTATCAGAGATCAGGCGAATTTATTTCTAGTTAAAAATGCATACTCTAATTAAATAAGAATTGTTAGAAAATATGGGAATATATACTAACAGACATCATATATCTCAGAATATACAAGCTTTTGCCCATGGAATAAGACATATGCAGCCGAACGATTACCTGACCAACTGATGTCGCACCATGTCGTTTCGATAGTTTACTACGATCAGGTGCAAGAATTAAGGAAACATGCGCAAAGTAAGGCATTGGGAAACCAAGAGCCTGTAATAGGAGGATTTATTAACAAGAAAAATCAAATTCCTTTGGTTAGCATCTGAGATCAAATACTTGAATGGAAAAGGGGGTATAAGATTACCTTATATATCAGCGCCTGCCTAAGAGTGTTCGGTAAATGTTCCTCCGCTCTGAAAAAAAAAATACTGAGAAAATCAGCTAACAAGTTACAACCTAAAGGAAATTCAACAAGTGGAATGAAATAATCAAATAGAGAATAATAAATGGAACAGTAAGTCCATATGTTTAAGGATGATGCTGTTATTACCTTATGACATGTGAGATGGCCATGGTAGCATCATCAACAGTGACACAAAAATTATAGACAGGTTGCCCATTGCTCCTCATAATTACAAAATCTCCAAGTGTATCCAAGTTCCAACTAACCTTCAGAACACTAGCAAACAAAGTTAACAAGAAGATACAAAATAAGTTTGACTAATGAGGTTTAGGTGAGTAATTATTATTATTTTACAGTGATTGTAGCTCCTCAAATCCTCTGCCCCATGTCATATGCATGTCAAAGAAAAGAACCCCAGAGAAACGGTGCAGGCTCAATTTGCAAGACAAGAGATGACACCCCAACCCATGAAAGGGAGAAGGGAGGACCAGTTACAGAGAACATGCAATCTAGACTAGACAAACTATAGGCAGGATGATGCAAGACAGGAGAACTTACTTCCCCTCGAATGAGATCATTGATTTTCAAACTCCCTTCTTGAGGCACGCGAAATCGGAACGTGTAAGGGGTACCCTTTTCTAATTCTTCCCGTACTTCTTCATTAGTAGCACTGGCCCACTTTCCCATGTATACAGGAGGCAGTTGCTTCAGCTTTGCAACCTCCTTCATTTTTTCTAGTTCCTGAAGAAAATGACATTAAAAATCATTAGGACACCATGCGATGCTGAAGTTATTAGAAATTCAAGATTTAAATTTGAAATTAACTATTGTTTGAAAAGGAATAATGAAAAACACGAAAAGCATAAAACATCACATTTATGATAGATCTGATTACCTCATTTGAACAAAAGCAGCGATATACTTGACCAGATTCTAAAAGCTTCTCCGCGTACTGTTTGTATAGAGCATTTCTTTCTGATTGGCGGTAAGGACCGTATTCTCCACCAACATTTGGACCTGCATACGGTCACATCACTAACAAACTCCTAAAAAATAATGACAATGAAGTAACAAGCTTCATTGATACTACTTCAAAGAATACGACAATCAAGAGTATAACTACCCATTCAGGAATGCTCTAAAAATAGCATATTAACTAGACCATTATGATACTGAGCCACATGAGTCAATCCCGATACATTAAGAAAAAAACGATGAAACGCAGACATTGAAATTGAGACGAAGCAAATGATCCAAAAAGAGCACAGGACTTGTAACTGAAAGAACATAAGCACCTTCATCCCAATCGAGACCAAGCCATGAAAGATCTCTCAACACAGCCTCTTCAGATTGTCGAGTGGACCTCTCCAAGTCAGTATCTTCAATTCTCAGAACAAACTTCCCACCATTGGCCCTAAGACATCGAGTTCATAAGTACAAAGTAAAACAATGACAAACAAGTAAAACCAAACTTCCGCTGAATAGTATAGGTACCAGTAACCAAATCCGGGCACAAAGATAATTGAAAAGCCTAATTTAACAATGAGTTCATAAACGGAAGAGTGAATAAAACCAACCTAGCAAACAAGTAATTGAAGAGGGCAGTTCTTGCTCCACCAACATGAAGATTTCCAGTAGGCGAAGGAGCAAAACGGACTCGAACATCTCCTCCATCAACCTTATCTACAGAAGCCGAAACCGAGAAACTCCTTCGAAATTTTGGGATGCATCTCACTCCAAAATAAAAGTTTGAGCGATGTAGAATTGGAGGATTCAGGATAGGGAAGGCCTTAATCCTCACCCAAGGTGTCCCTGCTATAGTTGCCATCCACCGCCGCCGTCCGGAGAGCTTCGGAGGTCCGACGGAGATGATCGTTTTCCGGCGAGTGATTTAAGGATAACGAAGTTCAACAACGATTGCTAAAGCTAAGCAGCTGAGTTTGTCATTTCTTACCGTACACGATTTCGCTATATGGGCTACGCATCTGCGCACACCAAAATTATCATATTGTAATCAACTTTTTTTATATTTATTTCTTAGTTCAAAACCTTATTTTCTTTTATCAAAAATACATTTTTTCACTAATTTGGTAGCAATTTTTGTAAAAGTTAAGTTTATTTTCTTAGGAATAACAAAATCTATCTTCTTCCTATACTTCAATTTTTAGCAAACTCAAAAAATTTTAAAAATGATTTGTTTTCTTCATTTACTTAAATGTTTTGATGAATTGTTACCAAATTTAAAACGAATAAATTAAATAGATAGAAACCAAAGTTCAAATTCTAATTTTTGTTATGATATATATGCAAGAAGGCAAAGGTCCCACAATAAACAGATAAGCATCACTAGACACAAGCGATGAAAACTATTTAGGGTAAGAATAATGGAGACTTGTAGAAATGCAAAACTATGGAGCTTGTGTGCAATATTGTGAGGAGAGTATTCTGACTATGACAAATATGTTTATAAGTGGCAACTTTCAATGCATGACATGATCTTTGAGGCTTTAGAAATATCAATAGCACCAACACTCAATAGTTTAATCACATCCAAACAATCCGACTCAACCAAGATATCTAAGATTTGTAGTGGAGATATGCTCTCAAGCCCAAAACAAGTCGTCATAGCTTCTAGGAGCTTAATGGCAAGGGACAAACTTAAGACCAACTATGCGAGCACGTCCCAAATTGTCACGAAGTACCCACCATAATTGGATTTTTAATTTCAAGCAGCATCTATATACAACTTCCAAAAAGAAACGAAAGGAGACGGTTAACTTTTCAACAACGGGAAAGTGTTGGGAGAAAGCACCCATTTGTCTTCACCACTAGATATACCACTTTCATGATGAGCTTGAAATATGTATTTGGCTATGGAATCGTGAATTGTCTCTCTATCATCATATTGCCTCTAAAACATCATCATGTTCCTAACTTTCCAAGTAACAAGTATGTCATGCTATCATTATGACCTTATTCAGGTCCACAATAGTCACGTGATAAAAAAATTAAATGTCAAAATCTTGATAGTTCCATTGAGGCTTATGATTCTATAGTACTTCAACAATAGTTGAGATAAATCTCGATCAAACCTCTCTAGTAATAAAACACTCCCACATTATGTACGTTTTGCAATTTTCACTTGATTCCTGCAATATATATACCAAACTATCACAATGGACCCCATTTATGCAATATTAAACTTTGTAGGAAAGATCTTTTGTATAATTAGTTAACAACAAATATTCGTCTTAAGATGAGCTTTAGTCTTTCAAAAGGATTTCCACAAAACAAAGAAGTTTAATTCAATATAGGGTTCAGGGTTTTGGGAGAAACCCACATTCTGATCATCACAACACACGTATGATCATTGAATCCAAAGAATAGTTTGAACATCATCATTAATGAGTGTTACATGAATAAGCTCATTGTTCCAATAACCATTGTTAGAGAATAGATATGCTACATTTCATCCTTGTAATTAAGAGAGAAACCCATATACTTCCCTCTCCAACGGTCACTAAATCATAATATTTTAGTATTTATAAATAATATTTTAAAATCTAAATGTATTATTTGTTTATTTTATTTCATAAAAGTTTTGTTTAAAATAAAAAAAATTGACAAATTATTCAACTTCAGATGTAAAAACCCACAATTCATTAACCTCCATTTTTGAATAAATGTAAATAATGTAAATATTTGGTATATTTTTTACCGTTTCCCTTTTTTTTTTTTTTTTTGTTAGTTAATTTGTAAAGGGTTGATTACTTAACATTATTAATATCCGATTAGGATAGACAGAAAAATCGTGGATGAAGAATAGGGGCGGGAGGGACTTTCGCCGGAGAGGGAGACAGATAACGAACGATGAGTTTCTTAGCAACTCCTTCGTCGCCGACGATTTTCAGTCCGCTACTCAAGTTTCCAAGCTCTGTCGGGACAGCATGCTGCCTGCAACTAGGTAGGGCGGAGGGATATCCGAGAGTGACAATGAGAGGCGGAAGTGAAAACCGGAAGCCACTGCAGAAGGGGAGGAACCTCAGCATCGAAGCAATTCAAGCCGTGCAATCGTTGAAGCGAACGAAGAAAGATTTACAACAGTTGGACCGAGTGTATGATTCCAAAATTAGGCGCTTATTGAAGTTTGATATGTTGGCTGTTCTTCGCGAGCTCCTCCGCCAGAACGAGTGTTCTTTGGCTCTTAAGGTGATTCCTCTGCACTCAACTCTTATGTTTATCTGCATCGTTGATTGATTAGTTATCGAAATTATTCAATATTGCATGATCGGTATCCATTTTTAGAGCTATCCACAGCAATGGTTAGATATTTATGTTTGCTGATTGTGGCTCCTTCAATACGTCTCGCTGATAGTCTGTATTACTGTACTTTCGTTTCACGAGTGTTAGGTTTTCGAAGATGTTAGAAAAGAACACTGGTACAAGCCTCAGGTCTCGCTGTATGCTGATATTATTACAGTATTGGCTAGCAATGGATTGTTCGAACGAGTACAAATTATTCTTTCGTACATGAAAGCAGAGGCTGATTTAGCACCTGAAATTGACGGGTTTAACGCTCTTTTGAAGGCATTGGTTAGTCATAATTTAGGTGAACTGGCGATGGAGTCGTATTATTTGATGAAGGATGTAGGTTGTGAACCAGATAAGGCTTCTTTCAGGATTGTCATAAAAGGATTGGAATCAAAGGGAGAGGCAGTTGATTTAAGAACTGTGAAACAGGATGCACAAAGGCTTTATGGTGAATCACTCGAGTTTTTGGAGGAAGAAGAAGAGGGAGCTACAGCCACATCTATACAATGAGCTGCAGAATCAGGAGTCAAATCATGGAATGGAAGGCATATACAGATGAAGTTCTGGCGAGAAAGATGGAGTTCATTAGCGTTTCCTTTGAAGAAACCTGAAAAGACTCAGAAACTTCCCCTAGATATGAGCTTTAACTGTACGCTGGCTTAAGTCAACCGATGCTTGCAGAGAATCTATGTGATAGCTTTTTGAGTCATGGAAAAATTAATACTAGTGATCTCATGAATGTTGGACGAATTGTCTCAGTTTACTCTCCTCATTCTTTTGCTCAGTTTCTTAAGCTGTTGGGATCCAGAAATTCCAATGCCCTGCTTGGCAGTGTCACTGATTCACTAGTCTGTGCAGAGAAAAGCTGATCATCTTGCAAGTTGCAACATACTCCAGCTCCTATATGGTGAGCATGAGACAAATAAAAGGGGAAATGCTAGACTAGAAGTCTTTAATCCAAAGTGAATGGTACATGATTTCTTTTTCCTCGAAACAAATTATATGTATAACATATGAGGAACGAACCCAGTTAGGGATTGCTACATAGCTTCTGTAAAAACATATATATTAAAGATGAAAATTATGTGGGCTCTATTCCGAGACTGCTAATTTTGTGCCTGATTCTGATGTGTGTTTTTACCCATCATGAGATTTAACATGCCAGTATACTTATGTTCAAGTTCCTAGTTATATTCTATGGGCCTAAGATTTTGATTCTGATTCCTTAGTTGCATAAAGGTTTCAAAATTGTTTCCCTTCAAATGTCTGCCCATACTGCCAGTTTCCAGGTGCAACGCTGTAGGAAGTAAGTGCTCTTCCACTGCTGGAGGTAACTTCAAAAGAGAGAGGTTGTCCGTGAAGATTGACATTGCTTTGCCAGTTCTGTCCCCAGTTCCTTGCCAATGGTATCCATCCTGTTCTTGATCCTTTTACTTTCACTGCCACTAATTCACCATCCATTCCAACATTTGTAATCAGAACTTGAAAGAATCGATAATTCCCACTAACTGTGAATCTCATTCCACCACTTCTGTCACACCTCACCCTACACAAATATTAAACAAGCTTTGTCCACTTAGCTTAGGATGACAATTTGTTTGGATCTATATGCATTTAGTTTGATTTTTACCTCCTATATTGAACTGGCACAATATCTGCTTTCTTCTCTGCTATTTCAGCAAATGCTGCCTCTGACATCTCAAAGTGCTCCTTGGGAAAATTACACCACCCGCCATAATCGGAAGACAAGCCGTAATTAGGAGGACAGAAGTCGGTGGCTGTTAGAATGACAGTCGGGCTTCCTTGCAAGCACCACAAGATGTGATCAACACATCTAAGCTCATAGCAAGCTCCACAGGTACTTCCTCTATTAAACAACATGCTACTCAGTCCAGCGCTGTATTTTCCATAACTTATCTTATGTAGGTCTCCGTAACCACAAGCACCTTCTGCAACATTAGTGATACAGAAAAAGCACTTCAAATACTAATTTCCCTCCCTTCTAGTTACAGTATTACAAACATGTTGTGTGCATGTTTCAAAGTGATGTTGTGAAAGTTTTCAAGTGATTTTGAGAATGACAAAGTAAAAAATACCCTTAATCATTCAAAATCAATTAACGTTCAATTTTACACTTTTATTCACAATTTGAATTATCAAAAGCATATTCACAGTGATTTTGAGCATGAAAATAAACGTTTTTAACAATTTCCAGACACTCCTTAACATGCCCTAAGCCGACCCATTTTCCAGTTTCCAACTTTTGAAGGTGGGGAGAGATTCCTTAAACAAAAGTCTCACGGCCAGCGAGTAGTACGGCAACTCTTGTATACTCAAATAACAACTACAAAAATAAGCTTCTTCAAACCCAGAAAAGCACCATGTTTAAACATGAATGTAATTTCACGAACAAAAGGAAAACAGTACCCGTAACAATTGACCCATCTGTTTCTTTGGAGTATGTTGCAGTAGCAGATATCCATTCTTCATCCTTAGCCGCAAAGATATTAAATGTTTGAAGAAGGACCAAATAGTAGACTATCATAGCTACGAAACCAGCCATTTCAGAAGAATACAAGGCCTCGAAGAAGCCTGTGCTGTGTATGAATGAACTCAAAATGAGGTATATTTCCTTTAGAAATTTGATTTTTTTTTTCCCCTTTAAGAAAAGCACCCCTCTGCCTTCTTTTTCAGTATTCTCCTAATTTCTCGCTGAAATGATAGCAAGGAAGAGCGCAAGCCTCTTTGATTGCTGGAACACTATTCTAAAAAACAAAAAAGAGAATAAACTTTGACAAACCTCTAATTTTTATAGCCCTTTGTTCACATTGGTGGCGCTTTTAACGATGCAAAAGACTAGTCTTCTTATTTTGCCGATAATTGGGGGGACTGAAAGAAGCAAATTTGGAGGGTTCCGTTTTAGCCATTATCAATGTGGGAAGAGCTTGAGGCTTGATGTCAATGGCGGCAGATGCAGAGAGGAAATCCACCCATAAGAAACAGGTATGTGTGTTTTCTCTTTCTCTTTGTATATTAAATTTAACTTTAAAGAGATGCCTTGAAATAAAAGAATAGAAAGAGAAGGAAGGATGGAAGCACTAAATAATGGTATCAAGAAGGCAGAACACAGAAAGTGGGGTATTTTGGTTTTTGATTGTTGGATTTTGGACCCAAATGGAGTTCTAAAAGAAGATGTTTTTTGGTTTTAGGGCTCATCTTTTGATGAGGAAAAAGGGTAGTGGATGTTTCTTAAAAAACAAATACATAATAAAAAGGAAAAAGAAAAGAAAAGAAAAGAAAAGATTATTAGTGGATGGGTCCTTAGAGTTGGAACGTTCTCTGGGCGGGAAACGGTGCTGAAGGCTTATCATTATTAATTATTACGGAAAATATTTTAAGTTACAATAATATCACTTAAAATATTTCTATATAACAAAATGGGGAATTTACTAAAATAGTAGAAAATAGAAGGTTTTTTTATAACAAACTGCAAAATATTTACGCTAGAATAATTTCAAAAAGGGAAAAAGTCCAACTCACTACGAAAAATACAAAAAAAAGTCTTCAATGATACTTGGCGTACCAGTATTACACAAGCGTGTACTCAAATCTAAAAGATCGTGTTTCAATATTTCAACGATTTGTGTGATATTTGATATACGATCTTAAAAAATTAAATAATAAAGAAGATTTATGATCGATTGAAATCAATGATCATGATTTCAAGAAAATATAAAAGAAAAATTGTAGAATAATAAGAGAATAAAGAAAATGAAAAGGCGGCAAAGGGGAAATCTCGAATATTTAAAAAAAATGGAGGGGATATATTACTTTTATATTCTTCAAAAATACTCCTTAGCACACTCAAATATTCGCTCTAGGAATCGTTTTCCTCGTTTATTTTTTTGGCGACTTTATCACCTTCTTCTTTTATTTTTCTTATAACCTTCTTTGTTTATTTTCTTATGTGATTGTCCTTACTTGATGATCCTAGTGATAATATCTTTTCACGTCAAAACTTCAGTTATCTCAATATTTATCAAAGTTATTATATTGAAACTCTATGTATATTTTTTCATATTAAATTCTATAGAATTATATATAGACTATATATACACTGAAATACACATTGATACAAGTTTCTATCAATGTCTATCGCGGATAGGAACAATATTGATCACCTAGGAGTGTTCACGGTTCGGTTTAAAGTTGAAACTCCATCGAATTGCAAAATGCAAAAAAATATCACCTTAAACTGCATCGGGCATGTGTCAAACCAAATTGTTTATGCATAAATAAAATCGAAATCGAACTCCTTATATGCATAAATATTGGAATCAAAATCAAAGTGCATAAAAAATTGTTCTGCCATGGGGACGAAAGCTTCAACCTATATATATATATATAAAAAAAATAAAGTAGTTCAAGTTCAGTTTTAGAATCGGTTTAATTTTTTAAACTGAACTGAACCGCATAAGAAGCAGTTTCGATTTAAACGAAATTAAACTGAACTGCATGCATTCGATTTTGGTTCAATTTCAATTGCAGTTCAGTTTTCAACCATTTTTTTAACACCCCTATTATGATCGATAGAAAAAAAAAACTTCATGTTTTTAATCTCGACCAAACTCGGTCTGAAGATGACTCAAGTTCTGGACTTCTTAACTTATTGCCTTCCATCCCAATCCACTGGGATTAGCTTGAAAAGTCAATCTCTATAACTTTTTGTCTTTCATCCCTGTCGAAAAACACTGAAATTAGTCCCATGATTTTGTGTGTCGGGTATGGAAAGAAAAAAAGAAAACAGGATAATTAATTTTGGTGATTTAGGTTTTCATGGTCTTTTTTTTTTTTTTTTTTTTTTGTATTTTTGACCATTTGTTTTGGGCTTTTACAATAGATAAAGATTTGACGTGGGATGTAAATATTTTGTCTAATAATTTTATTTTAAAAAATCTCACCTAACAAAAGATCACATTTTGTTCATATTCATAATAGATTACAATACATAGGGCTTACTTTGGCAAGTAATTTAGTTGTGTTGAATTGAGTAAAAAAATATGGTGTTTATGGATTAGGTCCTGTTGGTATCCTCTTTGATTCGGTTCTCATGAATTTAAAACTTTCCGTTTGGTTAAGTTTTGCAAATAACCCATAAATCATTATTTTAACGTATTTGAAAGTTAATTTATGTTCTTTCGTTTTCTATTTATTAACTTTGGACATAGATCGAAAACATTTAGGTAATTTAGTTGGCCAAAATAAAATATAATCTCAAAGTCAACGTGAGCTTAGAAAACGGAAGAACATAAATTAACTTTCAAATATGTTTTCGAAGACAAAATATTCTGAGTTCAAATCCTTCACTCCATGTGTTTACTTAAAATATAAACACTCAAATATATATATATATATAGAATCACAATAGCATTAATATCATTTTAATGTGTAAACCTATGACATACAAGAATCAATTATTTGAAAAATCTTTTAGTTTATTTATCCGTGCCATGATTGTATTATAAAGAAGAAACGTACCAAATTTTGATATAATAGAGCCAAAGTTAGTTTATAAGGTTTGAATAACAAAGTGAACATAGCTTTGACTGACATAACCTTTAAGAGGTTGGATCTCTTCTTTCCACGTCAAATAATCATCGAATTGAACTTAGCTTTAATTGGCATAACTTACCTTTTATTAGATCTCTTGTCAATATTGTTCAAAGTAGAAATCAATATTTCCCTCTCTCTTCCATATAACACATGGAGGATCCAAAATTTTGATTAAATTTAGTTAAAATAAGAGGAAGAAAAAAAAAAGAGTAGATTTTAATTAGTATAAATATATTAAATTGATTTTTCCTTAAATGTCAAATATTCAATCCCCCAAAATTTTCCTAATTTACAAGCCAAAAAAAACAAACAAACAATTAGATGATGTCTAAACTAAAAATGTCAAAACCTAATGACAATTCAACCAAACTACAAATTTACTAACACAAACATAACTTTTCACCTTTTGCTATATAATACATACATATATATATATATATATAGTAAAGTCCTAATGTCTTTTAAAATAGAGTGAGCTTACAAAAGATCCAAAAACTATTATTGTAAACAAAGGAAAGGCAAACTATCCACATCAAAATTCATTCACAGCCACACTATTTTCTCTTTCCAATTAGCTTTGCAAAATTTTGTTCATGTGTATGACTTAGAAACTCTAATTAATAATCTCTCACAAGACATCAAATAATTAAAGAATACATGTTTGGGATTAGCCAATGGGAAAATATGCCAAAATTGTTTCTGATGTGTTGTTTTCCAGTCTCCCTTTCTACGTAATTACATCTTTCAAACTAACAATGCAAATGGAATCTTCTTCTGTACTATCTTCAGTCATTCTACTGCGATCGTTGTTTTCTTCGTCATTGGTAATACTATCGTACTTTTTGTATCTCTTATTATTCTGGTTATTGACCTTATGGAAATTATAAAGACTGAGGGTTGTTTGATCTAAAGTTCCTTCTCGGTAAACAAAATTACCGCCTTCTTCGTCCATTCGACGCCACTTCCTATTTCGATCATGGTTTCGATACAATGGCAAACCTCTACAAATAAACAACATAAATTTTGTTTTAAAGAAAATATGCACTTGTTCATATTGATGACTTGTATTTAGACTCATGACTTATGGGGAAGAAACAATTTACATGTAAATCAAAACACATCCAAATATCAATAGTTCTAATTGAAAGAGTGTCACACAAAACATGTATTGCAAAGCATTTAGAATGATATATTTTTATATAAAAATACTTTTACATAAAAAAAAAAATCATAAACAAAAAGTATTTTTAAAAAGTTAATTAATTATAAAAATATTTGTCATGGAAAAAATATTTCAAAGAGATTACTAAAAGTATATATATAAAGTGAAAATCCTCTTAATATACGCCTTAAAAAGAAAAGGAGAAAAATAGTATAGGAAATATGAAATATAAAATATAATGATAAATTAGTATATAAAGGAAAGAAATCTAATATAAAATTTTGCTATATTTGAAAGTCTTTTTCTTTAAATATAAATGACAAAAGTATATAAAATAAATAAAATGTAGTAAAATTTTAAATTCTATTCGTCAATTAAAATGTCGCTATCTCAAATTCACATATCTTTTGTACCAATCTCATTTAAAAAAAGTAAAAAATTATTTAGCAGTAAATTATTATTAAAATTTAAATACAAAAATAAATGCAACTCGAACAATTTTCCGAAAAGACTAACTAAAAACACGATTGGTTAACATAAATCACAACTATAAAACTTTTATATGATTAATTACGATTTAATTGCACATTAACAATTTGAATTTAGAGAGAAATTACTCAAGTTTTTCAAGCCGAATGAAATAATTATTTATAAAATTATTCAAACATGTGTATGTGTAATCTAAAATTCAAACATATATTTAGATTATGTACTTTTCCTTGATACTAATTTAAACACATACATTATGTTGACTACTGAACAACATTAACATTAAATTATTTGTAATATATATATATATCTACCTCCCCAACTTAGAACTTCAAATCATCAGTAGATTTATAGAGATTCTAAGTCTTAGCAGCAAGATTTTAATACTGATAGCATCATTACTTATTTTTAATTTCTTTACCTCTTCCTCTTCCTCTTCCTTTATATACTTTCGAAAATGATGTAATCTTAAATGATTGGAGGTATCTAATTTATGAAAAATATGTTGGTTTTTCTATTATTGATTTAATTTTATGAAAACTAATTTATTCAAAATATGATGTAATCTCATTTATTATCTATTCTATACATCATATATTACACAAACACACACAATCAAATCCTCCCTATGATAGAATAGAGACATAAATGCGATATTTAATGAAAATTGACAATCTAAATTTTGACAACTAAGATATTTAATGAAATTCGAAACATTAAAGTTGACAATTTAAATTATAAAAGATAATAATAAGAAATACCAAAGAAAAGAAAAGAAAAATCAATGAACTTAAACGTCAAAAGATCAAAACAATAGAAAAGCACATTAAAAAGTTCAATGATAAAATAAATAAATTTAATAGAAAAGGGAAATGTGGAAATAAGTAATTAATTAAAAGTGCTTATTTTTTGTGGTCATGTGTTAGGTGATAAATGCAAAGGCAGCATGTGAAAGTTAAAAGTCTGCATTACATTTTACATGCAGACGTCGAGTTTCGTGCTGTCCAATACTTAAAAACATTTCCTCTTAGCTAATATTATTAATTCATTTTTTCACAAAAAAAAAAAGTAATAAATATTTGGTTAAAAATACTAATAAGTCAAAAAAAATTGTATAGTAAGAAAAAATTATGATTATTTTATTAATCCACTTGCATAATTTTTCCAAACAATAAATTTATAATATGTTAAAAATACCATTTATTTTATTTTATTATTGCCTATTGGGTATTTTGATATAAAATATTTTCCTAAAAAGAATTATACCTTTTCAGCAGCAAATTTGGTTAAATAACAATTTTTATTGTTTGGAGTTTTCTTTTTTCCATTACAAAAATAATTGTGTATCTAAAACTACTTATTAGTGTTTAATCATGTCCAATTTTTATTTATCATAAAATTAAGAAACATAATTCAAACATTTTACTTTCTTAACTGCAAATTATTATCAATCAAATTTGATAAAAGATTAAATGTATTGGAAGTACACTAAACTTGAGAGCACAGATTATACACAGACACATGAATATATTTCTAATACGTTCTTAATTGTTTTCTAAAAAATTATATACTAAAGAAATCAAAATCATTTGTAGAAAGTTGTAAGAAACACGTTACATTTTTTTTTTCTGAAAAGATAGAAATAGGAAACATCAAATCAAATGTCATATAGTAATTAATAAAAACAAATATAATAAACTAAAGTAGAAATCAATTGGACATAATATTACAAAAATACTTAGTCAATTTGAATTATATATATATATATATATATATATATACAAACATAACAAATATACCATTTAAACATTAAGCTAATTATTGTATCTACTGAAACCATAAATTTTCATAACTTAAATCAATTTAAACCCTTAGTTTTGAAGAAGAGTGTCAAATTAAAACATAATTGAAGGTTTTGATGGATATATTTATATAATTTCATGGTTTAAATGGATGAAAGTGGAAAGGGATGGTTGAAATTTTTCAGGTAAGGAGTCGGAGAGAAGAAGAAGAAAATCGTCCAAAATTGACTTTTCATACTTGAAGAAAAAAGGATGCACTTTAATATCTTTACCATCTATGAACGTAAAATAATAATAATAATAATAACTAACTTTACATATAATATGATATGATTTTGTTTTAATTTTTCTATTAAAATTTATTAGAGTAACAAAAAAAAAAAAGAAAGAAAAAAGAGGTAAACGTTGGCTCGAAAGAAAGAATCAAAGATTTACTGTTATCGATAAAAACAAAAATTAATGGAAAAAAATACTGTTAATCACAGAGTAGAATCAAGTTGAAATATCGAAACATTGTTGGAGTTCATCAAATTCAAAAAGAGAAAAAGAAAGTCAGAATATGTTGTGTTTTCAGTTCATATTCATCAAATCGGTAGTCAACTATAAATCTTCCAAAATCAGAGTTGAAAATTTTGAAAAAAACAGCAATCAATTTCGAAAAAGACTTGAAAGTATAAAAAGAAAAAGGCGGTGAAGGAATTAAGAAGAATCATTCAAAATCAACGAAAATCGGAACAGCACAGAGAAATTTCCACAGAATAAAATTAAAGAAATAAAGCACAAAATCAAAATGATTAACAACATTGTTACCTAATATGGAAGAGATCGGAGATATCAAACTTCTCGAGATAGAAATTGACGGCGTCGAGAAATGCTCTGTAAGTATAAATGTGAAGACCGTCGATTCTCGGATACGGAAGTCGCGGCGTTGGCGGGGAAGGAGAAACCGACTTGGTGCGGCAATCAGCGGCGGAGTATTTATAGGATTTCCAGGAGATTCCGGCGCCGTTGACGGCGGGTTCTAGGGCGATAAAGCCTAGAGTAGCCATGATAGGTTCGAGCTCGTCGTGCGTCATGATTGGCTTGAAGGTTTTGGTGAACCAAACGGCTAATTTACGCATGGACTCCCTGAGGCAGTCCTCCATAATGGAGAGGGGTGAAGCTCCGGGGGCTGAATAGGAAAAATGAGAGGGGAAGGGGGATGAGGGTGGGGGAGAAGGGGGAGAAGAGGGAGAGGTTTTGAAGAGGTTTCTTTGGGAGGAAGGGATCTTGAATGAATGTAGGGATTTTAGGGAGAATTTTTGGAGGGTGCTACTTTGATGGGACTATTTCTTTCTTTTGCCCTCCAACTTCCTTTTATATTACTCCTTTGCCATTTCCTTTTTCCTTTTTGGTTTCACCAAAATCAATTTTAGTTTTTTCTAATTAACAAAAAAATAATAATAATCCAAACATGTTTCCTCTCTTTATTTTGATATCCGATCCCGACAGCCTACGCCACCTTAACTAATCTCACGACATAATTTGCTAAAAAACTCACAACTTTGGCCACCTCAACTAATCTCACGATACAATTTGCTAAAAAACTACTTAAGTATTTAGATTTTCTGTTTTTTAATTGTCACTGCACCAATAGTGATTACCATTTTAGAAAAATATTTAAAAATAGATAACTATTTAAATCTTTTTTTTAAATAGTATGAGATTCTATTTGGCAAATATTTTGGGCTAATCATAAATTGTCACATTATTTAAGAAAAGAAATAAAAAATATATTTTTTTTATTTTGGTCCAATTGAAGAGATACAAACTTTATTGACTCAAACTTGAAGAACATTGTGGGTTTCGTTTCTTCAAAATCGAGCGTACACATTCAATCGTCAGATAATCAAGTACTAACAAATTTAACTAATTAAATTTCTCAAAAAATCTATTATTTTAAACTAATAATTATAATTTATTTTAAATAAATTTTATCAAAACAATAAATAAAAATGTCTTTCTAAAAAAATGTTTCTATTGTCTACTAAAACATGGAGTACATGTTACCATGTCACGATAAGTGAATTTCTTACATTTTTATGAATCATTTTTTAAATTCATAAAATTAATAAAACACAATTAACTCAACTAATTAAGTACAAAATTAACACTTACACAAACTTGTTTCAAATTAAACAAGATTTTTATTCACTAATTAAATTATTTTCCTTTCTTGTTTTTTTTTTAATAATTTTGAAAAATACCTATTCATGTTAACATTTTCATTTTTATAAAATAATGATATCGAACTTTAGGTTACAAATGATTAAATGTAATGTAATACATTTGAAATTGTTACTTGAGCAAATGTCATTTAGTAAAGCTCGTTGGGTTTGAAGAGTTGGTTGATGGACCATTTATGCTTTGGTTTGCTTTCTATTTTTGTATTTTGGTTAGTTTCCGTGCATTGACACTGGGGAGTGAAACGCACCGTTTTGGTTCCTTGTGGGCCAGGTTAAAGCAAAAACAATAGCGGCCCTAATGAAACCCGGCCCCATTAAGGACTAATTTTGCACAACTTTCCTTCCCGGTTCTCTTTCTCTCCCATCCATATTTCTTCACCTTCCGCCATGGTGGTTTCTGGTTTCTTCACTTGCAAAACCTAACCACAGCCTCCGTTGGAGACGATTGTGGAAGCTGATTGAGGTTCACTGAGAAGCTGTTGTTGTTGTTGGGTTGTGAATTTTAGGGTTTCGAGGTGTGATTGGGCGGAATTGACGATGTCTTTGAGAATAAAGGCTGTGGTGGATAAATTCGTGGAGGAGCTCAAGGAAGCTTTGGATGCAGATATTCAAGATCGAATCATGAAGGAGAGAGAGATGCAGAGTTACATTGAAGAGCGTGAACGTGAGGTTGCTGAACGTGAAGCTGCTTGGAAAGCTGAGCTCTCTCGTCGTGAGGTACTTGATTGAATTCTCTGACTTTTTGTTAGTCAGAGCTGCTTAATTTTGAGATTACTGTTGGTGGGTTTTTTAACGATTTTTTTTAGTTAAGGAAATTATTCAGTCTTCATCGCTGAGTTTTTAATCTGGAAATGTAGACGTTTGCTGCTAAATCTTGCCATTTCTTAATTGATAATTTTGAGCCCTGTTCATAGCTTAATTAGTAGGGCGTCCTTTTCATAGTTAGATTATACTTTGGTCTTGTTTTTGAATTTTCATCGTGTAGTTGAATGCCTTTTTGCCATCTATTCAAATCAAGCATTTCACCTTCTTTATTTCTTCCCCTGACGTGGTACTCTTACCTTTTTAGTAGTCAAATAGTTGTTTTCTGGACTTCACCAGCCATAACTGCATGAATTATAGGATACCCATTTCCTTTGTTGGTTGTTTTCATATTTTCCTCCAAATCTAGGAAGAGAATACAAGGAGTGCGGGATGATAAGTTCCCATGAGATGTTTGATATAGGGTTCTTAAGAGTTGGGAAACTTGGGTTTATGGAATCTGGAGTTTGATAGTTCGAGTTCATGTTAAGGAACAAGCTATAGATTCGTGGGTTTGGTTTGTAGGTTTATAGGTTTATAGGTTTATGATTGACATAAATGAGAAACCAGTAATATTATTAAACCTGTAGTTTAGGACAAACAAATGTACATTCTAAAGATAGATTTGGTTCCTTGAACATTAGTTTCTTTTCACTTCTTCAATGAAAAGTTTTGTTTCTTGTTAGGGAGAAGAGGGTCAATCCATCGTGGTTAGACAAGTTGTCCATAAGTTGTAATATCCTAAACCCTTGGATTTAATATCCTTTTAAGTTTTCTTAATCCCAAATATTTTGGAGTTAGGCAAGCTGTCTTGTCAGATTAATCGAGGATAAAAAAGAATCTATTAGTTTTGTGGTGCAGCCTAGCGGAATACATTCGGCTCTACCCAGAAAAGTAAGTTGGCAGCCTCACATAGATTATCTTACCTCAAGTCAGTCAGACAATTTAGGTGGGGAGGAACTCGAAGTTACCGAATAGGCAGATATTTGATTGTATCAAGTAGACGTTAATCAGTGAAAGGACTATTGAAGTAAATATGAGCTTGATTTTTTCTTTTAGGATAATAGTAAATTTGACTCATTTTGTTGGAGAAATTAGAATTTAGTCTTTGTGGTTTGATAAAAATTCTCATAATTTTGAATTCCATAAAAACTGCACACGAAGTTTTATTGAACCATAAGGACTAAATTCCAACTTTCTCCGAACGATAAGGACCAAGTTTGTAATTTAACTTTCTTTTTTTTCGTCATATTCTCAATTCACAATGTTTTCTCGCCCCCTTTTTCTTCTTAAATCAATTTACCATTCATCCATCCAGAAAGAAGAGTGCTTTTACATCTTGTTTTGATTTTTTTTCCTTCCTTCTTATAGGCCGAAATTGCAAGACAAGAAGCAAGGTTGAAGATGGAAAAGGAAAATCTGGAAAAAGAGAAAAGTGTGCTAATGGGAACTGCATCAAATCAAGACAACCAAGATGGAGCTCTTGAAATTACTGTAAGTGGTGAAAAGTATAGATGCCTTAGGTTTGCAAAGGCTAAAAAATGAGGCTGACATAATGATATGATAGTGAAAAAGGAAAAAGAAAAAAAAGTTAGTGTCTTGATTGTGGCCTCTTCTTCCTCTTAAGCTTGCTATAATTTTTTTTCAAAGCAAAATCATTATTAGTCTTGAAAGCTTCTAAGATGTACATGTAGATAATTATTTGCTACACCATCATGATTCTAGCAGTATTTATTAATCATTCCATTCCATTTTATCCAATGAATGAATCAATCTCCATCTCCCAAGAGCGTTCTGTTTCGTTTACTTTTTGGTACAACGGTAGGACATGAGATGAGATTGAACCTCCAACCTCCACGAAAAAATGGCATGTTAATTATTGTTGAGTTAAGCTCACTTTGCGATTATTATCTTTTCTTTTTCTCATTTGGTAAGGAAATGAATAAAACACAAACGGTCCAAAGTTTGAATAATTTGATCTCAGGTTTTACTAACAAGTAACATCCTCGATCCAAGTTTTTCATGGGTGCACTTTGTGGATTTTTGAATTTACATGATTTGTGATAACCTCTAGATACAACAAAACCGAGCAAATCGAGTATTGTTTAATTTTGTTTATGAATGCATTCACGATTCCTTCTCCTATTTAGACAAAACGATATACCAACTTCCGCTCTAATTAGGATGATATTAGTAAATTTTGGGTTAAACTACCAATTTGGCCTTCATGGTTTGATCTAGTTACGAGTTACAATTTAGCCTCTATGATTATAGGATTTTACGGTTTAAACTAATTAAGCAAAAGACTTAGAGGTTTACTATATTATCTTTCATTTTCATAGGATTGTTTCCGTTTGGATTTTAACTTCATCATGACATACATGCACAATGTGCAACATTTGGGTACATTATAATTGCACCATTTTTCTAAAGCAATGATTCCTTATATGCTTTTATCACTCTACGAAACAAAAATAAAAGTTTTAAAACAATATTTGGTACTTTTACGTATTTATGGTGGAGAGATAGAAAGCATATGAGATGGATGGATGCATCAAATATTTTTCTTTTATGTAAAGTTCATCATAACTGTACACTATAGTGTTTTTAAAATTACGTTGAAAATAAATCAATAATTTGTGGACTTAAAAAATATGAGAATCAAGATGCACTTTTTCTTTATATAATATTTTTATTGATTTAAAAATAATTTTAAGAAAGCATTTAAATCAAACAATTCAACAATTTTCATGGATTTGAACTACATCTCAATGCTCTTAAATATCAAAATATATTCATTCCCGAACGTAAAATGCTAATATTTCTATTGATTCAAAATTGCATATCTTTTCTAAAAATTTTAAAAAAAATCTTTTAAAATAGCAAATTTGACAAAATATTTATAAGATATAACCGATTTAATATTCTATTAATAATAAGCATTCGTTAACCGTTGTTATTTTTTGCTCTAATCGGTATATATTTTAATTTATTTTGTTATTTTAAAAAAAATCTCAAAATTGAATTAAATATTTTAGAATTTTGTAAATTTAAATACTATCACTTGTCACCTAAGGTTAGGGATTTGTATCAATTTTCAGCAAAATTATCTAAAATATTTATTAAATGTAACAAAATATAATTATCATATATAAATAATAGGTTGTTTTCTTTATTTACGATAATTTGTTATATTTATAAATATTTGGAAGCATTTTGTTATATAAAATAATTTCTCAAATTTAATCCCCAATTTATTTTCATTATTAGTAATTAGTTTGATTAACCTTTGAAGAAGAAATTGGCAAAACGGATATAAAAAGAAAAACTTCCATTTTGCATGATTCAACAAGCATGACATTCATGACGCTCAACCCACACGATCTCTCACCATTTTTTCTTACAACTAATGCTCTCTCAACCTCCGCCCTTCTCCGGTCCGGCGGCCCGTCGAGATTCTGTTCAACGGGCAGTGGCTCTAGGTGTATTTCTCTTTTTCATGTGTGCGACGGTTAACAATCAGAGACTTAGTGGGGGGAAAAGAAGTTAACGACGGTTAACTTTGGCGAATTCGAAATCCCCCTCTCCCATTTTATCAGCATCTCCGGTTGGAAATTTAAAACTCAAATACCGTTCCATTCATGAACCGGTAAGCTAAAAAAATCTCTTCCGATTTCAGTTTCTCTGAGCAGAAGCAAAGCTCTTGTTAAGCTATTAGCATGAATTTCACCTTTTACACTACACTTTTTTTGGTGCTCTCGTCTTCCTGTTCTAGCTCAGTTATTAGTAGAGGAATATTGGAATCAGACGTTTCAGGAAGCTTATTGCGTTACAGAACTAAGAGTTCTTCTCATGTTTTCAGTGTTAGAAGCTTTGGTGCCCGAGCAAATGGCTTGACTGATGATAGCAACGTCTGTTCTGCGTTTGTTTTTTGTTGCTTTTTTTTCTTTTTTTGTGGAAATTGTTTGAGATTTTACTTGATGAATTGTATTCCTTGAGCTCTGTTGCTCCCTTCAACTGTTGAGATTCTCTTCTCTGCTGCAATTTCCTGTACTTTTTATCCGTTTTTTGTTCCATTTCTTCAGCTCTCTAGAAACGACAACTTTGTTATTATATGCATTGTTCCTAAGGATTTCCATGAATCTCTCTTGTTGTGTTTTCTACTTGTCTACTCAAATTTAGAATCGTTCAATCAGATGTTTTCTGTTCTTAGTCCAATTTCTTGCTTGGTGGAAATGAAAATCCAGTTTCCTTCCAAATGGCGAGGATACATGATTAGGAATAGTAAAAAGTGTTTATTGACAAATTACATTGTGTTTGATTCTACATTCTTGAAGGGGTTTTAGGTGGTTCTCTAACAATCACAAGGTTTAATAGTACTATATGTGTGTGTGTGTGTGCTTTCTCATAAAACAATCAGTCTTTTTTTTTTTCAAATTGACAATATATTGTTTTCAAACGTGATGTTTCTGAGTAGGAAGTGGTTTTGCTTCAAAAAGATTAAGATCAGTTTTCAAAAGTTTTGATTTGCTTGTGATTCAGGCCTTCTTAGCAGCATGGAGGATGGCCTGTGACTCAGCTGGAGTTGTAACTTTCCTGATTCCAAAAGGAACCTATTTGGTTGGTCCAGTTATATTTTCTGGCCCTTGCAAAAACGTGTCATCTCTAACAGTTAAAATGGAGGCAAGGGTCTAGTCGTCTTCTTCTTTAGGCTTTCTTCGTCAAATTTGTTTGGTTTGAGACATTGCGCTCGAATGCAGGGCTATTTGAAGGCATCAACAAACCTTTCGAAATATGGTTCTGGTGCAGGCTGGATTGAGTTCAGATGGATGGAGGGGCTAACCTTGAATGGAGGTGGAACCTTTGATGGTCGAGGCGCTGAGGCATGGCCATTCAACAACTGCCGCGATGACTACAATTGCAAACTCCTTCCTACTGTAAATTCCATACCACATTTTGTTCTGTTTGAATTTTAATAAATTTCATGTCTTGAAAAACTAGAAATCGCAAGGATTGTTCTATTGCTGTCACTTGAAAACTGGTGAAATTATTTCAACGAACCATTTCGATCTCATGCCTTGAAACTTTAGGAATTGCAAGAAATGTTCCACTACAAACATATATTAGTAAGTTTAATAATGCATATCATTTCAAACTCATGTCTTGAAAGTTAAAACATTAGGACTTGGAAGAAACGTTATATTGCTGCCATTCGAAACATCAGTAAGATTCTTACAATATACCGTTTCAAACTCATGTCTTGAAGCATTGGTATTTCAAAAAATGTTTTATTCCTGCCGTTTGAAACATCAATTTAAATCTTAAAATGAGCGATTACAATTTGAAATATTATGAATTGCCATTCGAAAAATCAGTAAGATTCTTACAATGTCTTGGTTCTTTTTCAGAACTTGAAATTTGTGGCTTTGAATAATACGGTTGTTCAACACATAACTTCGCTGAACAGCAAGTTCTTTCACCTGGCTTTAGTTCAATGCAAGAGGTTCGTAGGTAGCGAACTCAAGATTTCTGCTCCAGAAAATAGTCCCAACACCGATGGCATCCACATTGACCGAAGTTCTAATATCCATTTTTCTTTATCACATATTCAAACGGGTGACGACTGCATATCCATCGGACAAGGGAACTCTCAAGTCACAATCTCTAGCGTCAACTGTGGACCTGGCCATGGGATCAGGTACATAGATTGCTACCAAAAGGTTTTATGCTTCTGTCATCTTTTATCCTATATTCAGCTACTAGAAGTAGTTTTCAGGATAACTGACTTTTGTTCACTGTAGTGTTGGAAGCTTGGGAAGATATCGAAATGAAGGAGACGTAAGCGGATTAGTAGTTAAAAATTGCAGCCTCACAGGTACCGCCAATGGGATCAGAATCAAGACATGGCCAAACTCTCCTGGTAGCAGCTCAGCCACAAACATGACATTTGAGAACATTACCATGAACAATGTGTCCAATCCAATTATCATTGATCAATCATACTGTCCATTCGGATTTTGTTCTTTCAAGGTAAGCCAGTGCTCTCTCAACTTAATCGTTTTACAAAAAGGACCGTAAACACGTGAGCAAACTATAGTATTTTCAGATATAAATTTCATTGTAGTCTTTGGACTTTCAAGTCCATTTTGTCGTAGCTTTTTCTAGTTCTTGGACTTTCAAAAGATTAACCGATACTAGCTTAGAGAGACCCAACTAGTTATCATCAAAACTTACGTACTAAAAATGGATATTTTGAAAGCTTAGATACCAAAAGGAAATATCGTATCTATAAATACTTTTTAGACGTTTAGTTCAAAAAATATCCTTTCTTAAACAAATTTCAAAACTATGGCAAAAAGTTATTGAATGGCAAATGCATTTCGGAGATGAGAAGCTGATTTATTTGGACAGGCACCATCTCTTGTGAAGCTGAGTGATATTTATTTCAAGAACATTAGAGGAACATCTTCCTCTAAAGTGGCTGTGGCATTAGAATGCAGCAAGGGATTCCCATGTCAGAATGTGAACCTTGAAAATGTTCACTTGGATCTTTCATCAGGAGAAAATCATCCATCTTCTACTTGCAAATATGTTAGAGCCAGGTATATTGGCACCCAAATCCCACCCCCTTGTGCTTAGATTTACAAATCATATGTTTCTAGTTTTCTCTTATGTTTTTAAACATTTATAGGATGTGGAATTAGAGATTATTCTATCTGGTTAATTATTATACTATCTTTGATATAATTTCTATGTTGTGTTATTTTTGAGGATTCGATTAGGGTATCACCTAATAAGAACTCCCAAAGGCACGAAAAACAGACAAGAACATTTAAAGATAGATTTAAATTTCAATATCAATGAAGAAACTACAATATAACATAGCCTTTGGAGAGGGCTATACTCTTTTCCACTGTTTCCCACAGGAACTCGCTACCAAAATCTTCACTACTTCCTCTCAGTTCACTCCCACTATTTAAAACTAAAAGCCCCAACAAGTTACTGTCTAATTACTAATATGCTCCTCCTACCTACCATCTCCATAACTATCGGTTGTACATATTCCACACACACACACTGTATAGGAATACTTTAAACTGTTTCTAAGATGAATGTATGAAAGTATTATTTGAAAAATAGGTTCATTTATTTAATTTTTTTGGATTCTATTTCTTTTCTCTTAACCAATTGAGTTATGTTCTTTGACCCATGTTAAACTTTTATATTATTGTCAACTATTGAGATGTGATAGATGATATTTTTGTCTATTCAGCTATATGTTATAAAGGATAAATTAATATCATTTTACATTCATTTTAGTCTTAATATATTTTGTGAAGCTGTGAATTTGTCTGCCAGGTTTACTTTTTTTTGTTGGGAAATTGTGAAATATAACAAAATAAATAAAATATATACTTGATTGAAAAAAATCAGTTTTGTATTTTATTGAAATTTTCTATAAAATGTAAATAGTTTGTTTTTTTATTATTATTTTTAAATTTTGTTTAGTTTAATAACATACATAGGTTATAGGTTAGAGATTTGAATATCTGTATCTTTGTTTTATTAATCAAAAGTATGTGCCTAAATTAATTGAGTTATGTTCATGTTAACATGTCAGTGTTAAATACGATCATAACAACTAATGATTTAAGAAAATAATTTGTGTCAAACTAGGTTAATTAAAACATCAATATCCTATCCATTGTAACGGTTACGTGTTACTTCAATATTATTAAATTGTCAAAGGGAACTTAACTCATTGATAATTGACATAATCTTTTCTATGGCTCGATCTCCTAACCCTCTCGTACTTGTACTAAAACAATCATGTTCATAATTTTGAAGATCGATACTAGATCAACATTACATAAAGGTCGAGGTGTATTACAATGCTCATTTTAGCAACTAATTTTGTTTCTAAGTATTTTACTAAGTACAAACAAGGTATTCAAATTCTTTTCGATCTATCAATATTTTTACATACCATGGGCTCGACATCGATATAAAAGATGATTTTCATTATATCATAAAAGAAATCTAGGAAGCATACAAAAATAATCCGAGGAGCGAATTCTTTTATTTATCGATTTAAAATCCTTGTTTGAATCTATCAAGCAATGTCAAAATTTTATTGATATTTCTAGTGTCAATATTTTTCGTAAGATTGAGACACCAATATTTTTGACATCATCAAGATTTTAAATACTAACTATAAAACTAAGAAAAATGTAGATAAGTTTACTAAACATAAAATTAACAAAGTAATAAAATCAAATTCATGAAGACTATGGCTATAAACGTCCATAGCTCATGTAGTGTAAGACTTATATAAAATTTGCGTTAGTTACCGAAATATTGTTTCATATTATGTTTTAAACACTATTTTTTGAATTAATTTTTTAATTCCAAATCAAAATCAAAACTTAAAATGATAAATGGACGACCTAAAATAAAATAATGATCTAAATTTCTTTTCATATACGTAGAAAAAGTATCTTTGAAATAGTTGTAAAAGTTCATGTACTTTTGAAAATGTAGAAGTACTTTTACTAAAGTAGCATATTTTATAATTTAATATCTATGAAGAAAAAGCTATTCTTATAGACACGTTTGTTTTTACAATAATTTTATTTAAAAAAATTACATTATAACATCTATTTTTTTCATAAATTTTTTTTTGTTATTTTTGCAAAAAAATCTTTTTATTTATTAATTAAATTTTATTAATATTATTTTTGAAAGGAGGTTTTGATGATAATAGTTTAATAATATAAGAATAATAGTAAAAGAAGAAATAAAAACGTCACGTCGTTTCCAACTCTTTCTCTCTTCCAGCATCGTCCGATTTTCCTCTTTCCTCTGCTTCGATTGCTCTGCATGAGAAGCGTGTACATTCCAATCGGACAACCTCTGGAAGCTACCAAAACCCCCCGTCGTCCAATCACATCGGAGGTCGCCCGAAATGGAGAGCGCGTCGGAGCTGGTCCCATTTCCACTGCTTCTCACACCGATTGAGTCCCATTACCGAGCCTGCACCATCCCCTACCGTTTCTCTTCCGATAATCCTCGCAAGCCCACCCCCATTGAGCTCTCATGGATCGACGTCTTCTATAATGTCATCCCTTCCTTCAAGTACTTCCGATTTCTCTATTTATTCAATTTCTTTTTGTTTTATTTTTCAATAATTGCGTATCATGCTGCTCGGAGGAAGGGGAAGTCAAGAATTGATCATTCTCTTAGAGGTCGCGACGTGGACTTCGTCTGATTTATTGGGTTTTTGTTGCGGTTGCTATTGTTTTTATTGAATGGGCTAGCTGATAGGGAGATCTCAGTTTGGTTGATAGTTCAGATTGGTTTCCTTTCTGGGGGAAAAAGTTTTGGTTTTTTAGGGATGGAGTTCATCATTCGTTTTTCTTGTTAACTTGTTCCGTTGACAGTATAGAGTTTTTGTGTTTGTAAGTTTCGGTCAAGCTTAGGAAAAATTGGATGGTTATGATCTTTCTTAGACCTTGGTAGTACTTTTCTAATCTTATTGATAATTGTTTGACATTTCTAGAGAACGAGCGGCGAGTGATCCCACAGTCCCAGATGCTGAAGCAAAAGCTGAAAAATTTGCCCAGAGGTGAAATTTCTTTGAATGTTGTTACATCATGTCTCCTTCTTTAAAAAATTGATTTGCTTCTTTCTAGTTAGGATCATAACCACACATTAAATCAAGTATAGCTGCTGTGTTTAGGAAAACTGTTATTGATTTAAAAGGACCAATATCGCTTCTGCTGGATCAGATTAGCTTGCCAGCTTGTGATTAGCCTTGCTGCACCTACAGAACACACTAATCCTATAAACAAATGTTATGGGCCTCATTCTATGCTTTTGTATAATTTTTTGAAGGTATGCTCAAATACTTGATGACTTGAAGAAAGATCCTGAAAGTCATGGAGGACCACCCGATTGCATTGTAAGCCAATTTTAGCATTTTTAAATAAATAAAACTATGTTTGGCTTACGCCATTTAATCTTCATGGATTGACTTATTGTTAAAAATTGTAGCTTCTGTGTAGACTTCGGGAGCAAATACTTAGGGAATTGGGATTCAGAGATATATTCAAGAGAGTGAAGGCAAGTATATATTTTTCTTCTATTAAATATTTTCCTTCCAAAAAGAAGAATGTTGTAGCCCAAAGTGGAGGGAATTGGGAATTGTAATGTTTTAAAGGGCAATAAGGATTATTGGAACTGATATAAATCAACTTAACTCTTTGAGAGTGTAGACTAGCATGAATTACCTATGATTAGGTTGGATATGGATTTAAAGATACTTGCTACAATTATAATCTCCCTGGGGTCATGCAACCAGGGATATTAATGATGTCAATTGTCACACAAGCTGCTAATTTCTAAACATTATAAAGCTAGGTGATAGTCACCATTTTATCTCCAACGTCGATATCCAGGGATTTTGGATATTGAAAGAGAGATTAAAGCCGTTCCATGGCGGTAAAGTCTCATATTGTATGACATCAACCACAATTACATTGTCCTGACATTTTTTTGTCTTGGTTCCTGGCTAATAGGATGAAGAGAATGCAAAGGCTATAACCTTATTTGCTGAAGTTATTCGTCTCAATGATGCCATTGAAGACGATGGTAAGCGTTTGGAGAATCTGGTTAGAGGAATATTTGCTGGGAACATTTTTGATCTTGGTTCAGCTCAGGTGAGTCAACCTTTCATCATGAAATGTGATTCATATCGATTATTGATTGCTCGTATTTATTTTCCCTAATACATATAGCTGATTGTAATTACTTGAAGACATCTTGAACATTAGTTTGAAGTGAAATTAGTTCATGTTTTGAAGCTAGCTGAAGTTTTCTCAAAGGATGGTATGTCTTTCTTAGCGAGTTGTCAAAATCTTGTACCTCGTCCTTGGGTAATTGATGATTTGGACACGTTCAAACTCAAATGGAGTAAAAAGTCATGGAAGAAGGTTAGTTCAAAATTTGATTTACTTCATATGTTCTATTTTTTCACATGAAAGTTCGTACCTGGACTTACCTTAACTCAGTTATTTGTTGAATCTAAAGTATGACAGAGGCTTTTTTACATTATGACAGGCTGTAATATTTGTTGATAACTCCGGTGCAGATATTATTTTGGGCATTTTGCCATTCGCTAGAGAGTTACTCCGACGCGGAACTCAGGTTTAGCGGTAGATGTGGTTTCTGCATCTTACACAACATTTCATTTGAAAACTCCAAAATTTACTCTTGAATTCTGATTTTTTATATCAAATTAAACTTCATGCTTCTTTTTTAGTTGAAATTGATTGAGATGTTATATGAGAGACAAAGAAGAGAAAATTGTATTTTGCTATCTATAGTTGTACCTTGCATATTTACTCTGTCGAAGTATTCATTTGATTCTTATGTCAAGGAGTTACAGATTGTCTTTTTACTGACTAAACTCTGTGCAAAGGAAAATAATATTTGAACTCAAGAACTTTTAGATTCATCATGGAAATACCTGTACTGGCCAGATTATAAGCAGACATCCAAACTCTTACCTTTCCCCAACTTGGCGTGTTTTATCGTTTCTTAACACTAGTAAACTATAGGTGTCCTTTCTTCTTCCTTATGTGATCTTTTTATTTAGTGAATATTGCTCAATGTAGGTTACTTTTAAAACATTATTTCATCCTGACACAAGTGATCAAGTCTGTGAATCGGACTTGTTGTCATTTTAGTTTACTTGGCAGTTAACATTTATACTTTTACTTCCTCAAGGATAAACCCCTACTGTATGAATCATTCTATGCCTGAATCTACAGAAACTTCTATAAGTGTCTATGATATCTTTTTCTTAAATGGTACCATAAAGTTTTCAAATCCAATTGGGTACTTTTCCAGAGAATAAGTTGCCTCTTGTAATTACCATGTTTTATACGTTGTCATGTTGAGTATAATTTACATGTTTCCGCCATCTGCAGGTTGTCTTAGCGGCCAATGACTTGCCCTCAATTAATGATGTAACTTATAATGAACTAATTGAAATTTTATCAAAGGTAGTTGAGAGTAATATTTTTTAGTATTATGAATTCAATGTTTTTATCTTCTAATTTAACATTGTGCAACTTATCAGCTGAAGGATGACCATGGACAACTTATGGGGGTTGATACTTCCAAACTTTTAGTTGCTAATTCTGGCAATGATTTGCCCGTAAGTCATGCAAATATATATGTTTAAATTTGTTTAATGGTTCGGTAGGTTTTTTATATCGTTCTCGTTAGTTATGGTAAGTAATTTTTGTTTTTGTCTCCTTGAAGGTCATTGACCTTATTCGAGTATCCCAGGAGCTTAGCTACCTGGCAGCTGATGCGGATCTAGTTGTCCTTGAGGGAATGGTGAGTTCTTATCATTTCATCGTGCTACTAAAATTAAATATGAAGTAAATTTATTGTGTTGGAGCAAATCTGAAGGTTTATCTTATTAATGTTGAAGCAAATTTAGTTTTTGCGCTGCATAGTTTTTATTCATTTGTAGTTCGAAACTCATTTGACAATATTTGAAGGTGTTATTTAGAAATACTTCAAAGCTTTTTGGAGTACAGGGTAAAATGGAAACTTTCAAAGTTTAGGATCATAATTGAAATAAATACTGAACTTTAGGATTATTTTGTATAATTTAACCTACTTTTTTTAATAGTCATCCTAAAATTATTAAAATCATAGAAACATTTCTAAAGGGTCCTAACTTCTAAGAGTAACTGATGTCTGATTTGTCAATGGAGAAACAATTTCAATGGAAGCTGACTGATGACTGATGAGCTGTTCAATTTTTGCAGGGTCGTGGAATTGAAACAAATCTTTATGCTCAATTTAAGTGTGATTCGCTAAAGATTGGCATGGTAATGATTTCACTCTTGTGATCATGCATGTTGTTTTCTCAAAAGTAGCCTAAGCAGTCAAGAGATTTGCTAATTCACAAGTGATTTTTCTGGATTTACAGGTAAAGCATATGGAGGTTGCAGAGTTTCTTGGAGGAAGACTCTACGATTGTGTCTTCAAGTACAACGAAGTTTCTAGTTGATGTCATCCTTTGGTACCTTTGACCTCATTTTTTTTTTAATATCGTTAACTATTTGATAATCGTAGGATTATTTAGGCTCCGTCTGTTGCTTTAAAAATACCTTGCTTTATTTATGTGAATGAACTTGAGTAGGAGTTTCCATTCCGTGATTAAGATGTATTTTTATATATTAGAAATTAGGAAAATAATAATAATAAAAACATTCTGGAGAATTGTTGCGTACTGCAGTGAGTAATTTCCCTTTATTTTCTATTATGAGAAACCTGGAATTTTTGTTCTTTCTTTTTGTCGTTATGCTACCCTTTCTCCATTTAGTGTTGTCATTCTTTTGGCCACTTGGGAAGGGTTCCTTTTAGGAAAAGAAAAACATTTCTGGTAATATGATGCAATATTCTTAAAGGAGTAGCAATTTATTTCATGTCAAACCATTACAAATTTGGTCCTTTTATTGTAAAAGGTAATAAAAAGTTACCTTTCATATCGATTTGAAAGGAAATTGGTGGGAAGAAAAAAAGAATATGACAGTCATAGAGACTAGAGGGCTAACTTCATTGGATTATTTCTCTTTGGTCGGATAAGAAGCCATTTGGTTGATTCCACATAGTCCTTCAGGTTTTCCTGTATTTCTCTTCATCCTAATATATCCATTTTCTCCCCATTTTGGTCCCCATGAGTTCTTTACTATAATGTAGTCTGTTCCCTCTGATGAACCATACCCAACGGCTGTCACACCGTGATCCATTTGGGTTCCACAACGGCCTGTGAATATTCCCTGTGAAGTTGAAAGACAAACCAACGATTTTGTGGTTAGGTCAACCTCAAAGTGAAACCAAACCATCCATTTTGAATTGTTTATGAAGATAAGTAGAAGTATGACTGTGTTTACAATCTTACCCCTTTGTAGAATTGGAAATTTCTACTAGAAGCTTCAATGGCTACACTGACAGGTTGGTGACTCAATGCTTTTAGGAGACTCTGTTCATCGTTTGCTGGCACATCTTCGTAACCGCTAATGGTTACTACCTCAAATTGTTCCTAGGGATTATAGTAACATGTTTTTAGTAAATATTAGGAAGTGCAAGCTTTGTTTTTTGTGTTTTTAGAAGATTAAGTTTTTACCTTTTCTCTGATGCATCTTCCTTCCTCCATTAGATACGGGTAGTCTTCTTCCTTTCGAAGTCCAGAATTCGACATTATGTATTGGAAGGCGTAATCCATCAAACCACCATAGCACCCGTTGTTGAAGCTTCGGTCACAGTCGATCAATTCTTGTTCGGACAAGGAGGTTAGATTTCCAGTGACAATTTGGTTTATCCCCTCCACAGCCGCCACGGTTGAAAATGCCCAGCAACTCCCTGAATTTCAAATCATAGTTTTGTTCAAATATCATGTAGGAAAGTTTTGAACTCTTACCATAACTAAGTAGAAATGAATAGATGGAAAAAGGAAGAGACCGCAAGAGCCTTGGTTCTTGACAGGAGTAACAGCTCCTTTAGTTCTCCAATCAACCGACTCGGGCAAGTCCTCCACATCTCCATAGCTAAACCCACGAGACGACCGTTTCCTTGGAAACTCAACTCTCAATCCCAAATATTTACTCTTAAACTCTTCATGGCTCAGGTCTGCAAATTCATTCAACCCCAGCCAATAGCTAGAAACCTTCTTGTTTGTTTCATCAATGTGCTTCAAATTATCAAGGAATATCTCAAATCTATGGAGTTTCTCTTCAATACTCCGATACGCTTTACTGTGCTTCGACATCCACGACTCGAACAGCTCGATGGTTTTATCCATGGAGGCTAAGTGCTCTGGGGAATAGCCTACGATTGAAAAATCATGAGCGGTAGCATAAGTGATGAATAAAGTGGCAGAGAGGATGAGGGTTGCTTTGGAGAAGGTAGAGAGAGCCATTTTTGAAGGAAAGAAAAGAAATTGGTGGAATGAGTAGAAAGGGGTTAGGGGGGAGTTCTTATATAAAATGTTTGTTTGGTAGATTCTGTGGGGTTTACTTTAAAGTGAAGCAGTTCATTCCATTTCAATATTCTTTTGTTAATACTGTGTCTTTAAGATTGCTTCTTTTTTGCAATCTTTTTCACTAAGTTAAGACTCTTAAGTTTAATATTATTATTATTACTACTACTTTAACATTAGGTAAATGGCTGACAGGTTCACGCTCATGTGGTAAATTTAAGCAAGCTTATCTTAAATAAAAATGAAATTTTGAATTTGATTTGCAATCTCGGTTGAGTTCGATAACATTTCATAACTCAACTTTCACTTTTGTATTTGAAAAAAAAAAAAATCTCTTTGCAAATCTTTAAAATTGTTTTTTTTCATACATATATTTTGATTTAGATGTTTGACTTACAAGTTAAGTGTGTTTAATTGTATTTAGTTGGGGATTAAGTTGTATTGTATTGGTGCAGTGAACTTACCTTTGGTATTATATATACTTTTATGGAATATATATATATATTTTTTCAATGAGATCTTTGTAAAAATAACAAAAAAAATTATGATAATAGGATCAATATCATTACATATTTTAAATTGTAAAAGTAGAAAATTTAAAAGTCGATAACTCTATATTTACCTTTTGATAGCTCTTTTTGCCATATTCGCAATATGCAAAAAATAGGTATTATGAACGGTTTTTTTCTAAATGTTTTTGTCATTTGATGCAATTTTTCTTTTGCAACAATCGATTTTTGGAATGGTAGTATTTTTATCTATTGATTAATGGTTGGGTTGACAAACCTAATTTTATATCACCCATCTCCACAATTGTTGTGCTTACTCTAGGTTTTCGAAACATACTTTTAGGACAGTTTTGTTAGGATGATCAACGATTTACCATTACAAATCTTATATAATTGGGTCGTTTACATGAAAACGATAAATAAGCATGAGTGCCTAATAAAAAGTTTGCAAAATAAATAAATGGCTAAATTATAAAGTAAATGTTCTTCAATTTTATAACTGTCATAAATATTTTAAAGTTTCAAAAGTTTAAAATATACTCTTAAATTTTCAAAAAAAATATTATTGTCGTTAATGTTGAATGGAAAATGTTGAAGTGTCGTTTAAAGAATACCTTTGAAGTTTCAAAAGTTTTCAAAACAATACATTTTAACTTAAAAAAAAGTTCAAAATGAGCATAAACCGTTAATTTCTCATGACAAGTTAATGTAGAAATTTAAAAAAAGGTAAAAAATCTAATCCTATACAAGCATATGGTATTCAATTAATTTGAAGTTTCGAAAAGATTCAATTTAAAACAATTATATATATCGTTTTTTTCGTAATACTCTCATTTTTTTTTAATTTTTAATGTTTAATTTATACCAAACTCAGCGAACAAAATAAAACTAAAAATTTAAGTTAAAACAAAAAATCACAAGAAATTTCACTCTAAACTTCACAATCCAAATCTCTCTTTAAAACATACCAAAACAATAAATAGTGAAACAAAGAATGGTATTTTTAACTATTAACACATAGTACAATTTCTTTTCCATTCATTAAAGAGCCATTAAATTAAAACTTCTTACTTTGAGGTCATAGTAGATCTATCTTCTTGTTGTCATCAACTTTGTATATGTCTACTTCGAGCTCCGTTCAATTTAGAAATTAAGTATCTTTATATGCTTTTTAGTACAATAATTATATGAGGTATTAAACCTCAAACTCCGAAAGAGTAAGTACAAGTCAATAAACTTGCTTTGCTAATTAGTATATGTTCGAATAACACAAGTTTATATTTTTCCGAACTTAAAAGAGAAAAAATTATAAGTAAACTTTTGTGTCTTAAGAGTCAAAAGTTTGATGCATAAATTTCTTGGAGTTTGTATCTACTTATTGTTGCTTAACATTGGAAGCTTTAAAACATTACTAAGGTTTCTCAACTCTAACTTTGTGTCCAAAAAATTCTTTAAAGAAAAATATTTAGGTGTTTTCCACTAAATTGTCCAATCAAATTTTGATGTGCGACAAATTCTTCTTGTTTATTTTAATTCGAGAGTCCCATATGATTGATGTTACAAAAATACTTTGAAAAAATGGTTGGATTTGTTCGAAATCCTCTTCCCAAATTATCACATTATTCGATGGTTTCTCATTTCTTCCCATAAGCTATGCTTCTAAAAAATGCAATGTTATCTTCCTCTCTCGTTTGGTATGTGATTTCAAACCCCTCTTTTCCACAAGTATATGATATACAACGTTGGCACATGAAAGAAGTTCAAAACAATGAAAACGGGAAACAAATGAAACATTCATCTTTAAACAACCAATGTTAAAGGACCAAAGATAAGAACAATTAAGAACTAAGTAATATGATTGGATTGATAATAATATGTTTTTGTAAGTAACTTTGTTCTTTGTTTTTCAAAAAAAAAAGGAAGAAAAAAGAAATAAAAACATAAATTTGTTTAATAATCATTTCAGATCTTTTTCTTTATATTTTTCCGTGCCCAATATTCTCTTATTTTATGAAAAAACATGCATATATATAATGCATTAAATACATAAAGTTTTGATGCAAGACCAATAAGTATGATATAATCGTTTTTAATATGCTAAAAATTTTATCTATAATATTATTTTTCTCAAATCCAACTTAACTATATTATTATGTAAATGTGAACCTAAACTAATGGCTTAGTAAAACAAAATTTATTTTTTGTAAAATTTTAAAAAATACTCGAAAATATAATTTCAATATCAAAATAAGATATAAATATATTAATTTAGCACAATTACTATGAAAAAAAAAGGAATTAAATAGTCATCAGGAATAATGCCTTTCTACCAAAAATTCAACCTCAATTATTGAATTTTAAAAACAAAAACAAAAATTGTTAATTTAGAAACATTTATTTCTCAAATAGACTATCCTTCCTTTCCTCTCCTCTTGATCCTCACATCCCTAATAACATTATCAACATCTTCTGCAGCTCTCAAATCTTTCATATCAACCAAACAATCATATGCTTTGCACCATTATTGTTCCACATAAAATTATCAAACTTTTTATGCAACTGTCCAAGAGAGTTTGATGAAGAATAATCACTCGCTTATGCAACCTACCTACATTGCTCTCGTTCCGAACACTAATCACTACAACCTCCTTTTTGACTGTGAGTTGGCGTTGGCGTTGGCGTTGGCGTTTCTCATCGAGGCCACCCATGAAAAAATACCAGTTTCATTTTCATTTCCATCACTAGTAGGAAGAACACCCTCCACTTTACATGCTTGTTGCCGTCTCTCATTGTTGTCTTCAGAGGTCGTTGTTTGTTGTTGGATTTTTTCAAGACTTAAGAATATCAAAGGTTTTTTAAATTTAACTTCCCGGACCAGAAATTGAACATCAGTCATCCATTATATACATCGGAGGAGAATCAAGGTCCAACTTATATTTCACCCATATTATAATGTTGAACTCTGAGGAACTAACTTTTGTAAGTTCATATTCATGCGATCTCTCAATTCATTATAGTTTATTGTGATCGGCACTAAGATACCTTTCAATTGACCTCCAGTATAGCATTGTTTGTTGTCGTTCCATGAACCACCATATCGAATGTATAGAGGCTTCATGTAAAGCCTAAAAGAAAAACACCAATCATAATTTGTTATCTGCTCAGCACAAAGACAACAATAGAGTTGGGGTGGACAATCACACACAATTATGAGGAAGAGAGCGAGGAAGAATGAGAGGGACAATCAAAATTTAGAGAAAGAGAATGAAAAAGAGAGACGAGTTCTACCAATACCATCCGTGGCAAAAAATTTCTACGGAGGTAGGGCGAAGATTCCCCCACAAGGAATTCAAGGGGATCAAATTTCCCAAGAAAAAAATCCCCATTTGTTTTTTATTTAAGTAATTTAATTTTTAACAAATTCTTAATACTTTCAACATTTTACAAACTAAATAAGTCATTTTCCAATACATTTCTTTTATTCAAATAAAATAAAATTATGGAAAGTAAAATTTTACTTAGTATTGGTGAGTGCATATAAAAAATAGGTGATTTGAGGTAAAGTTCAATTCATGGAAGTCGGGTACACACTTCACCTAAATAATAGTTTTGCAACAACCTATTTTTTAAATATGTTTTAAATTTTACATTACTTTTAAAAAAGATATCTTTTTTATTCAAAAAAACTAAATAAGATGGGTGAGGATAGAGAATATAATCCCCTTCCCCGTGTAGTCAATGATTTCCCCTTTCCCGTGTACATTATTGTTGGAGTCTATAAAATTGGATGGATTTGAATCTAGAACATCCTAAATCATCAATTGACCAAAATTTAAAAGGTCTAAAGATAAATTTAATATAATATCTAACACTCCCCTCATCTATGAGTTTTAAATCGGTGGTGAAGAAGTAAATTTAATACTAGAAAAAATGAGGGAGGCTCAATATAATATCTAACACTCCCCTCATCTATGAGTTTTAAATCGGTGGTGAAGAAGTAAATTTAATACTAGAAAAAATGAGGGAGGCTCGTGAAGGAGAAAGGGCAAACGAGACAAAAAATCGAATTTTCACCCATTCAAATCCCCAATTCCATCAACTCAAACTTAATCCAAATTAAGTAACCACGATAAAATTCAAGACTAAGCTTCATTTGACGAAACTTAACTATATCTGAAAATGTGAGCCATTACAATGACCATTACAATGATGCAAGAAGAAGGTGAGAAATCATACATGAAATCGCGATATTTTTGTCGGTCAAATCGAGACAAAGAATCCCCAGTCACAGTTCCTGGTTTTCCACCTTCAATTGTTATTACAATATTCAAAATAGTGAAATCAAAAGCTCTAGTCAGTAGTCATTCACCAATAAGCTTAAAAAATGTTACGTTAGTGCAATTTCGATCATGTACTACATCGTGCAACAACTGTCTGTTGATGACTTACCAAAATCCAGAGGCTTATAATAGTGAGGATGGGAAAAACTTCAGAGATATTTTCCTTAGGTAATCTGACTGAAATCAGGAAAGAAAAAGAAATGAAAGAACAACCCGACAAAAAAGGAGAGAGAAAAAATACATCACCAAATGATATTAGAATCTTATTTTTATAAGCATATGGGCTAAACATAAATGAGAATATGTTTATTCGTACAATTCTTGATTTAAACTATAAAGAAAGTGAGCAAGACATACCATACTGGTAACCTTAGCAAAAATCTTAGCCTCAAAACTTTCACAATTTTTTCGTAGCTCCTTTGATCCCTCTTCATGATAAACAGGCTGCTGCATCTTCATATTCTCCATTCTAACACAAAAATTGTAAACATCATGGCCACATAGTTTATTAAATAGAAATGCATGAGAAGCTATTCGTGAAAGGAAAGCTACAACTGTCATTCAAGTCCATGATTCAAAACATTTGATACACTGAAAGAATTTACTTTAAAACGGTCTAGAAAAATGGTGGTCACCTTAATGGCCACGAGGTCATGGGTTCATTTCATATCACCAATTACTTATGAATTAATTCATAAGGGTTTCTTTAACATCCCAAATGTACAGAAAAATTGAAGATTCATGCTACTACAAAAATAGCTTATGCTTCTTGTTTCTAAAGAAGGGGATAATACATGAAGAAACAACTAGAAAACCAATGGGATTAATTTTCAAAATTTTCATTCAGGAAACATAACGCACAAAATCTATGTAGTTGTTGGAAGAAAAATGGTAGCAGATTTATTTCATATGGGTAACTCAAAAAATTGGATTCTAATTTAAACTGTTATTTATAAACTATAAAACTATTAATTGTAGTTATTCACTACATAATACATATACATATAGCAAAATTTCAAAGAAATCCAAAATTTTGCTATTATAAATATTTATTTTAAGTTCTCCCCCTTGAGTAAATATTACAATAACCAAGAACATCAAAAACTCTATTCATATATAAATTGACTTTAAAAATGTGATTGGAATTTTCATCATATACAACATCGTAGAAGAATTGTCTGTTGATGACTTACCATAATCCATAAGATCATCGACTGAAATTTTCGTTTCATCTTCTGAGATATTTGTGTAAGGTAATCTGACTGAAATTAAAGTGAGTACTCAAGAGATTGCTAAAACAACCATGTGTGTTTAAGTGTAAGAACACATAACCTGATAATGTGTAACTCCCACATGTACAAGTCACTATTTATAAATATTAAAGAGACTCTTTCTTATATAATAGATAGTGCATTATTTCTTTGAAAGAATGAAAGAATATAGATGGACACACAAAAACAAAATGAACAAAATATCAAAAAATTTACTACGTACGCTAATAGATTACATCGACAACTCAATGTTCGATTTCACATGCATTTTTAAAAGCATTTTCTCAGTGATAAGTACTGTTAAAATCAAATTCAAACATAGTCCTAACTGATAGAGCACAATGCAAGAAAATGGCAAGAAATCATACATTTCGTCAACAAAATCGTTGTCAATATTCAGAATGCAATTGAGAGAAGTTGAATTCCCGGCCTCGATTCCAGTTTTTTCAACTTCATTAGGTTTAAAATTATTTGTGTTCATACAAAAGTTGGGGGTTTTTTTTTCAAGAATAACAAAAAATACAAACTATTTACAGTCATTTTGCCATTTTTTTACCACTACTCTACTTCAACAGTTTCCAAAAAAGAACAGTAGAGAAGAAGAACGTATGAAAACTCCAATAACAAATGAGATTAATACAGGAAAAGAGAAGCTCAATTAGGAGAAGTACCTGATACAGTTGGGGAAATGAAAGAGAATTCAGAGTGAAGATGATAATGGGAAATTGGAATACATCAACATGTATTCATTTATTTATATTTATTTATCGCCACTAAAGTCTCCATTTTATTTCGCCGAATTTAGTGCGTAGATCGGATCAAGTTGTTGGTTGAGATTTTTTTCTAATTTGTTATTTTTTAAAATAAATAAATAATTAATTATTATCAAATTAATTCTCAACTTTGATAATTAATATTGGACGGTTTTAAGTTAAATTAAATGTCCATAAAAACGGAGTAAAATTTGAGTTGTGAACGTTTTTCAATTGGTAATCCTAACTTATTTAATAATTTATTTGGTAAACCAACTTATTTGGTATTTTCTTTCACTATCTCAAATTTTACATTTTTTGTTCATTTATTTTTTCACATTTATTTCAAATTTAAATTGGTTTTAGTTTTTGTAAGAATTGTTCTTTAAAAAAAAAAAATGGTTTTGTAAAAATTTAGATTAAATTTGTAATTTGAAATGGACATTTTTAAATATGGTAAATAAATTGAAACTAAATTTTCTTGATTTTTTTATATATATATTTTGTAATTAGTTTTAACTTTTTAATATTTAGGACCATTTCTCTAGTTTAAAATATGTATATTTTTATATAATTATATTATAATAATTTATAAATTATACATGAAAATAAAAATAATTGAAATAAAGTTTTTTTAAAAAAATTATAACCCACTTTTGTTGATATAACTAAATTACATCAATTTTATATTTATTATTAAACATGGGAACTAATCTTTTTCAATTAATTTTTACCAAACAATATTTTACTTCTTTCCACTAATTCCATTTTAACTCACATGATGTATTGAATTACAAAACCAATTGTGCAAAAGAGAAAGTTAAATTTTAGTTTGTACGGTGTGATAAAACCTCTAGATATGTTTATAGAATTCTCATAAATGGTGAGTTGTTTGTAATCTATAGCATATACTATATATAATCTATATAATTGGAAATCCATAGATATGTTAACTTTTTAAATTCATTTGGTAATCCAATCAATTTTTGTTTTTTTTTTTCTTTTGTCGTAATAATAATTTTTTTATTCAATTAACAATGTGCATGGGTAGTTTCGAGTGTTATTATTATTTATTTTTTTACTAACTTTAACTTCTCCTAATTATTATTATTACTATCTTTATTTGTTTAATATATATTTTAATAACATATTTTTGATAATATATGAGTTTTTAAAAAAAAAGATTGAAATTTGAGAAAAAAATATTAGGATAACCTTGATGGAGAAATAATTAAATTAAATTATAAAAAAATAAAAAATTGAATGTTGAGATATTTAAATCTATACAAAAAGTAAAAATAAAAAATATATTTTTAAAATTTGAATGTTTAATGTGTGAGACCCATGTATAATATATATAAATAATAAGAAAATAAGAAAATGTGAGGTACATTAAAATATATATATAAATAAAGTAAAAGATAAAAAATATGGGGTCTAGTACACGAAACTCATATATTTTATCAATAGTTATGTATTCACCCTATCTTTTACTTATGTTTCAAAATTTACCTTATTTTTAAAAATTATTCTTAAAATTAATATATTTTTTATTTTAATTTATATATATATATTAAATATTTCAACACCTCAATATTAAATATTCAATTTTTCTTATTAAAATTACATATTTTTCTTTTAATTTTCAAATTTTTTAAAAGCATGTATATTAACAAATATATTAAATAAATTAAAATGGTAATAATAATTGATAAAATTGAATAAAAAAATCAATGTTTATGAAAGAAAGAAAAAACAAGAGTAGTGAAATAATTTAAAACCAATCCCTTAATATAAAATTAAATTTAGAAAACCTGATCTAATCAAATTAGGAAACACGAGAAATTTATTATTGTATATGTTAAACAAAAAAACTGCACAAATAAAATTCAATAAAACTAAAATCAAATTAGATATGGTGTGAATTTGTGTAAAATAAATAAATGTGTTTTCGTTAAATAATATAAATAAATAGAATGGGACATTGTCTAATATAAATTGATTTTCTTTTTCTCTCTAAAATGGTAGGTTTTATCTTCAATTTTTTATAAAAGTTTTTTCTAAAACAAAAATGGATTATTATAAGATTTTATATTATTACAAAAAAATTTACTTTTTCCGTTAATATACTTGTTTTTTTAAATATTGAAAATTAAAAAAATACGTATAATTTTGACTAAGAAACAAGTAAGTAAATAAATAAATAAAGCAAAAAAATAAATTAGAATTGAAAAGATATTAATTTAAATAAGTAAAGATAATTATACAATTAAAATATTTAATATATATATATATATAAAAGAAAAAGTGTAGGGTAAACTAATATATAAATAATAAAAAAATAAAGCATACCACTCACAATTAATATATGTATAAGTAATAAAAAATAAGAGGTGGGTCAAAAAATACCCTATTTTTTAGAGTAATTTTAATTAAACTCCATTTTTAGAGTAGTTTCTCAAATACTATATTTTAGAAAAAAGTTGTTTAATTCAAACATATAATTTACCTTATTTTTCTTTACAAATATGAGATAAATACATCAATTTCTAAAAAAAACTAATATATTTGAAGAAACATTTTTTATTAAAAAAAATTATGATACATGTAAATCTAAAATATATATATATATATAACTCATTAAATCCACGAAAAAGCATAAAAATATTAAATTACTGACCAGGTTACAAATACTGAACAATGAAAACAAATAACATCAAAATAACAGAAGAAAGGCAACTTGTTGAGAGAAGAGAAAAAATATTATAGGAAGAAATACAAAGATAAAATTTATTTGTTATATTGTGGAAGATATTGAAAAGAGTTATATTAAGTCAAACAAAGTACTATGTACATATCCAAGAACAATTAGTATGTACAAGTATCAATTTTTTATACGGATTTTTTTGACATACACAATAAAACTTGAAATAACTAAACATAATATCTACATTTTAGTAACAATAGTAAAATCAATGGCATATCCATAAATTTTATATATGATATACCATACACTATAAATAAACACACTAAAAAATGTTAAAAAAATTTATCGATGTTTCATTGATGTTCCAATAACATTCACTAATAAATAAAAACCGATAATTTACACATGATTTTTTTTGTAATGCAAATATATAGATTTAAAAATTGCATAAAAAAGAGAAACAAAAAAGATAAAATAATACATTTTTGGATCAGTTGCTTTTTTTCTTCTCCTAAATATTTGTTAGATAACAAATGAAGATTATTTCGCAAAAATAATTAAGCAATGATTAAACTTAGAATCTCGTGGTTTTGCGGCCGGAGACACAACCACCACAATTGAACTATATTATAATTTGACAACCACCACAATTGAACTACATTGTAACTTGACACTTCAAAATTAATATTAAAATAAAATTAGGACATGTTAATAAATCCGCTCGAGATAACCATAATAAGAAATTTATTTTATGTTACTATCATGGGTCAGTTTGACATTTCGGTTTTTCGATAGCGATTGAATTTCTCCTTGTCTCCAACCACCATATTCGATTTTGATTGATTTTTTTGGTCTATTGAGTGCAATCTTCTTGAATTTCAATCAATGCGGATCGAGAAAATTATTAACATAGGGCTTCGAGTTGTAACTAGAGGAAAAATAAAAATATGAAAAAAATACTACATAAATAAGATTTGAACTCTGATTGAAATGTGGGCAAACATTAAACATTAATTGGTTTTATTTATACATATTATATAAAGACAATAATAAAGTTGAGGGGAACTCGAGCCCTCCCCGCTTATACTAAATTCGCGGGTGATTTCAATAACAATCGGCCATTCTTTTTATTTTTTCATGGTTTTCCCTCCATCTTTTTTCATTTCCCGGTTCGGTTATCTAATTTATCAACCGAAGCGGCCATAACCCGAAGTCAAATATTTTTCCTTTTTCCCCTTTCCTTTCCAGATTTATCACGTCAACCTTCTTCTCTCTATGCCGCTCGCCAAACCCTTATTCTCTCTATGCCGCTCGCCAAACCCTTATTCTCCATTACTGTTTAAATAAAACCCTAGTGTACACTGGAACATTAGCAATCCGATGGAGTTTTGTCAGACCGATTCTCAAGCACTTCTGGTACAAATTCGGCGTCATGAGGCCCTTTTGAAATCTAAAAGAAGGTATATGTTTGTCCGTAATCGGTTTATGAATCTGTTTGCTTGCACTTTAATGACGTGAAAAATAGATTTTGAATTATTGATATTGGATTTTCGACTACCAATTTAGCTCTTTCAGAGAATTCAGCGCAGTGCTCAGGTGGGATTTGTTTATTTTAGTCATTTGGATGCTCATGTTGCAGTTTCCGATTTTCTGGAAACAATTTCTATAAATTTAGAGTATGTGATTGGTAAATAGCATTTGGATGGTTCTGACATGATTTTGGATGAATGACAATCATGGAACGATGTCTAATTTCCTTTTTTTAATTTGTAGCTGGTGGTGGTGTTTCAGAATTTTAGAAGGAAGATTTAAATTATTGATGTTGAACTTTTGACAACCAATTTCATGGTTTGAAAGAATTGAACCTAGTTAATCGAATTTTTCATATGAATGTAGTGTTCCGATGGTATTTGTTTAGTTTAGTTTTTTGGATTATGATAGTGCAATTTCCAATCTTCTGGAATTGGATTCTATAAATTTAGTGGAATGTTCTTTTATTATCGTTTTAATAATTTGTTGCTGGAGAGGGTGTCTTAGAATTCTAGTATTTGAGAACTCATGGGAGGGTTTGTACGTAGGCTGGTTTGTTAGAACTGACTTTGTCGAATGTATGCAGATGGCTGCTGGGGCTTCCTACATCTGAGTCTAGACGAAAGTATCCTGATCATTCAGACTTTTTAAATAAACAGTAAGTGAAAATTTGTTTGACCAATTGTTTAAATTAAAACTAGTACATTGGTTTCCTTGCTTTAATAAATGGTTTGTTGTTGTCTTCTTAGAAACCTGCCTGAATCGTTGCTGAGAGAAGATGATGTAAGTAGATTTTCCACCTTTTTCTTCCCTCAATTACTTTATTTCATTGTACAAAGGCAGTAATGGAAACTAACTCTGAATCCTTGTCTACTTCGCTTGGCTTCAGTCCCAAGTTTACAATATTATTTATGTAACAATCCATCTTTTGAAAACGCTAACCTTACTTTCTGTGTTTTGTCATTTTCAATCTCTGTTTTTCAGATTTTTTACGAGACTGTCAAAACAAGAGTTGAAGAAGCGTTTGGAGCGTTAGGTGTTGAAACAAGGCATCTTGGTATTCGTGCTGATCAAATATTTGACTCTTGCAAAATTGGAAAACTCATCTTGTCGTGTCTCAATGATCTGAGCACCAGGGGACTTTACCTTCTTGCTGTAGTACTTACAGAAAACTCTGCCCAATTGGAAAAGACTCGCTGTAAGCTGAAAAGGACCATCAGGGAATTTATTCCAAAAGTTCTGAGAAGTAAAAGTCAAGATTGCCGTCAATTGGAAATTGTTAAACAATTGGCTCAACTTCTCAATGACTCAAAAAATTTTCGAAGAAGACGCTCAACAACTTTGACATCAAGTTTGTTCTCTAACCATGATGCTGTATCACATGTACTGTATGGTTTAGGAGACCTGCCCACCCAAGTTCTCTTAGCTATGCATCGAAAGCTTGTAGGTGTTCGGTTTATGCCTCAGATGAAACGTAATAGGCATGGGCGGGGCCGTGATTGTCTGATTAATCTTCTTACAAAGATCAGTAAGAAGATGCTTTCATCGATTGGTGAAGGAGATGAATTGCAAGAATCACTTGCAAAAGCCATGGCGGTGGCTGATTTATCACTCAAACTAGTACCGGGTCGCCATAATTCGTCCATAATTGAGTTCTATCACTTCTCACCCCAAATGAAAAGCTTGCACAATGAAATAGTAAAAGCCATATGGTCTATTAGCAAGAGGGTTAACTTTCAGAAGCTCAAACAGGTGAAGTCTTTGTTGGATCCCAATGCAAAAGTGTCTCATAGGAGTCTAAGATCTTGTATTAAGAGGATGTTAATAGACTATCTTTTTGAATGTAGTGATATGGACACTGTGCCAAAGTCACTTTTGAAAGCTCTAGCTTTGATAAATGCAGATTCTCAAATTGCGACACATTCAGTTTTCTCACAAGATGAAATTGAAGAGGAAGTGGAATGTGTATTTAGTCTGAGTGCTCAGATGAAACAAGTAGTTTGGGATTTACTACCTAACTGTGACTTTGAACATGACTTTGCTGATGCATATATGGAAGAGTTAGAAGAAAGTGATAATGATCTTGATGATCACGATGAGGATAGCTGTGATGGACTGCCTCGAGAAGACAATGAATCCCGCTCTGTTTATGTTGAAGGTATGGGGGAGTCAATGCCAGCCAATTTGGATCATTCTTCAGTGGGGAATATATTGTCCCCAAGTTATAATGCAGATGTGGAGTCTTTTCAATATTCTACACCGATGCATTTCAAGAGGGAGGGATCTTTAGATTCTTCTTTTAGTTACCACCCTTCATTCATGGAATCCAAAGGTCAACATGATGCGTATAACCTGTCTTCTAACCAACAAGTGGAGAATAAAGACACACCAAATATTTTGTTGGGTAACAGCACTACTGGCGATACTGCCAAAACACCCTGTTCAAGTGCTTTCAACATGTGTTCCATGCATCAGATGGAGCAAAGTGAGCCAAGCACGTTTAAGAATCAGTACCTTGTGGTTCAAGAAGCTTGTGATGAAACTAGCATGATTGCTTATAATTTCATTGGCCGCTTGCTAGGAGAGTTTGCAAAGAATGAAGGCATAGAGTTAGATTGGTGTGCTAATTTATATCTAAATAGCAACTGTTCAATTGAAGAAGACCTTCCTGGTATGTGTTCTCAAATTACGTATGTCTTTGTCTGAGCTCTGATTTCAGTCTCTTTCCTACAATATTTATGGTATATTAAATAAACTTAACCTGTAAAAACCTTTAGAAGGTGACAATAGGTTGGACTTTGGATGCACTCGTTAGGTTGACCAATTAAAAAGGGGCATAACTAGAGTTGTTATAAATTGGTTCTCCTTGATAGGTATTATTTAAGTTAGTAGCTGAGTTTTGTTGATTTCATTTTGCATTGTCAGAAGTTGAACAGACTCATATTAGGGCGAAGGGAAGTGATTCAGTAATTATTCAAGTTTGTCAGGAGTTGATACCTTCTCTTTCTAAAAGGTATGATGAAGTAATGAATTTTGTTTTTGTAAGAAACACATGCTTGTTGACATGCCGCTCTATATTGTTTATGTTACTTTTGGCGTGATTTTAATGTCAGTGACCTATCATTAAATCTTTTGCATGAATCATAGACTAGGATCTGAAACGTATTTTTATGCATGTTCTTATTGACAGTGGAACAAAGAGACTTCAACAGTTGCTGGGGTTGTGATTCTCAAGGGATTTTGTTGGCCTGAGTTAGCAGGTGATTTTTCAGCACTCTGATGAGGGCGGGGTGAACAAAATTGAATCACCCAAATTCATCCCTGAGCGTAATGAAGCAGCTCCTATTGTGTTCAAGGAAGTCCAGATGAGGCATTTTGGCAAACCTATGTAAGTCAATGATACATACTTTTATGAATTTAAGAGCATTTGCCTTCTGTTTAAGTTTTATCATTACGTTTGTTTGACATCTTGCAGAAATAGGTAGTCATTCTCATTGGAATAAAATATATTTTTTAGAACATTCCTTTGCGCTCCAATTTGATTTTCGCGTTGTATGAATGCCATGTGCCGGGATTTTGTTTTTAAAATTGTTAGAATCATTTTTGTCATGTTTGAAAATCATCCTCAAACACGATTTTAATCTTTCAAAATTAATTTGTATGGTATAAAACTTATAAAACTAAACGTTAAATTGAATTTGAGTGTTTCAAGACATCCCAAGATTAAAAAAACTTGTGCTCTTTGAACGTATAGACCATGCTAATGCAATGGCTTTCTGGCGCAGCAAGACTGAGAGTACAATGGTTGGAGAAGAAAAGGTTGAACATCCTCTAGAAGAATTATTTCTTCTCTACCCTGAACTTAATCCAGATCTGGGTTTGCTCCAGATACACGGTTTCATTACTGAAACGGTGAGGTTAAGATATAACTTGAATGAACAATAATTAGGCTGAGGACATTTTAGTATCTTTTAACTGCAACTTCAACACTCTTTTTCTGCAGAACTTTCACTGGCCTTGGCATTTGATAGTTCTTTTTTTGAAAGTAGTAACACTTCCAATCGGTTTGGAATTCAATCTCCGACTGTCGATTTCCAACTTGGATGCAAGTTCTTGTGGTTGAGTTGATGATGGTGAAAGCTAGATAAAAATGAGGTTCAAAACCGCTAAAGTAAACAAGGGTTGAGGAAGGCAGTAAGAACCTCTTTTTAGAGAGCATGAGCACAGAAAATGGAGGGGGAGTCGTTTTTTTTTCTTCCCTTTCTTTGATTTTATGTAAGTTGAATGTTTATGATGGTTCCAATTGTAATTACTGTTTATTTCCATTAATTCACATATTTGATGTATTTATAGAAGTTCTATACGATGGAAACATCTCTCTCTTTCTCTCTCTCTTTTTGTAGTTGAGTTGCCATATGGAAAGGCTAATGAGGGGATTGGCTTCGATTTTAATCCAAAGTGGTCTATATTATGATTGGCGTCTATCAACGTTGGCCATCTATATTATTCATGTAATTTAATCAGAGGCAGGTGAAATAGGAATTAAGAATAACTGTTAAAGAAAATTATTGTACTATTCTTTAAAAGAATTATGGTAAGGTCCAATTTGAATTTCAAATATATATAAATCACGTCTCTAGAACGTGAGGAGCAAAAAGGTTTTCTAACATTGAAAAAAGAAGTTAATTTTAATTTTGAATTTGAATAAATAATGTTATAAAAGTTTACCTCAGTAGTTATTGTCGTATTAATTGGTTTGTCGTTCTTATTTGTATTACTTTATAAATGAAAAGTGAAAACTAGTATTCTACAAACGTCATTCACATGCATTTTCTATTTGAAAATAGTACGAGAAAAATGCATTTGTAACTTTTAATATTTTAAGTTCATATGATTATGGTAACGAAACATTTCATTTCTTAATCATACTTTCAGACTTTCTAATTTGGATACATTTTTTAATAAAAAGATAGAGTGAGTATACTTGAGTTTAGGTAGATTATTGTTTTTACATCATCTTAGATAAATGAATCGAAAAGCTTAAATAGATGAATGAAGACGAATTTAATATCAACGTAGGTTATTGAATGAGATTAGCGGAGGCAGACTCGAACCATTTGAATGTGGGAAGGGGCAGCGATGGTAATTTAATTTGATAAAATCTAGTTGGGCTTAATTCACAAGCATCGTAGATTCCAATGGGTCTAAAATTTCGAGGGTTAAAATGGTAACAGCGTCTAAACTTTGGCTACGAGAACGCTCTTCAGAGTCCGGAAATGGCAGTATTCAAACAGTTCTCTTCTTCCCCATTTTCACCCATTTCTTGGTTCTAATTCCTGTTCTACTGCTGCTTGGAATTGTTGGCTGGATGTCATCTCTACTCTAGTGTAGTTACAATCTCGAGTTACCGGTGCGTAATTTATGCTATGCTATCAGTTCGGATTTGCTATAATTTCATGGATTTCGTTGTCTTTTTTATTGTTGTGAATAATTTTTTGGATGTGGATTTTTTATGTATTATTTATTTTGGGAGAATTCGTCTTTTATATCTAGGCTTAGCTGATTTGATGAGGAGGATGCCGTTGGTTGGTTGATTTCGTACATTGGATTTTTGTGCTTTGTGTTGTGTTACGTTACTTATGTTAGTGTATTAAACGAACGTAAGTAGTGGAGAGGGCTTACTAGTTACTACTGTTTTTTCCGTCTCTGGAATCTGAAAATTCTACTGATATGATTCTTAGCGGCAGGGAGAGTGAATTGGATCTCCATTTCTGTTTGAAAAGTACGAGAAAACAGATTATTCGTAACTTTAAGGAAATAGAATACTGAAGCTAAGTGTCATGTATGGAGGGGTGATTTAGGGAGGAAAACTTCCATCTGTTTTGAATTGTGTATAAAATTTACTCTGGACACATGTGGGGTTCAGAAACTGAAAGTGTGACGCCCTAGGTAAATTTACCTGGTTCCCCAAATTTGTTTGAGCTTAAAACATCTATTGAGAAATTTAGGTTTGGGCTGCATAAGGAGTAGGTTGGATTGGGAAAATTGTGATTTTGACTTAGTGTAGTCACTTGGGGTTTGTTTTAAAATTAAAAAAATAAAATAAAATAAAACTGAATTGGTTCAGTTTTTGGCAGACTCAAACCCGTCTTGCTGGAAATTTTGTTCTTCTCACAGCCTAACTGCCTGAATCCCTCTCTCTCAAACGGTTTCTGCAGCCTCTTCTATCCTCCTCTTTTCCAAACGACTTTGCAGCCACTATATCTTGCTCTCTCTCTCTCGGTACCAGATCATGCTCTCTCTCTCAAATCTCACTGTACCGGATCTTGCTCTTTCTCTCACTTTATCGATTGCTGCCAGCCACTGTTTACGATTTTGCAGTTGACGGTGCTGTCACATTTCAGTCAGACATTCATCCTTCTGCAGTAGCAGTGGGTGAATTGTTTTTGGGTGTTTTCCATTAGTTTTGATTTCGATTTGGACCACTAGTGTTTCCCAAACTAAAACACTCAATTACCACCTGATTTTGGGACTGAGGTTCTGATTTATTGATGTTATATTTTTGAATTAGATAAAGAATTTCGTAGTGGAGAAAAGAATTTGTAAGAAATTGGATTTCAATTGATGCAAGGGTCAGGGTGGGATTTACTGTTTCACAAAATTATTTGAAATATCATCATAAGCTCACAGGGTGGGATTTACTGTTGAAATTGTGTAAGTGGTAATTTGGGCACTATTTCATGTTGTATGTGATCCCCTGTGTTTACCATGAAAGACATATTAACCATGTATTTGTTAGGAATCAATGTAGTTATGGGATGCCTTTGTCCCCCATTGGTTAGAATGGGATGATCAGTGTGGTACTTTAGTGGCTTGCCTCTCCCAGCCCAATAGCTGGCTTTGGGGGTGTGGTTCTCCAAGGTAGTTAAATACCCAACAATAGTATCAGAGTCAGTTGTCGACATTTCAAGTGGAACCGATGGAGGTTTCTGACCCAGTGTGTCCGCATGAAGTTAATCTTTGATTAATTATGTTTTAATTACCAAATTAGTTGTTAACACCCTTTAGTTATCCTTTTAGGATTCTTGTAATTCTCCATAAATAGAGAATCCCCGCTTGTATTCCATATCTTCTCATTCATAATAAAGATTTTGTTAGTTTCTTGGAATTTTCTCTCCTTTTAGTAATTAGGCTACATCAGTTCCCTCTATATAAAACCTGCATGTTGCTTTTGCATGTTATGACACATCCCTATCAACGAGGACTCTTACTCTGTGTTTTAAAAAATATTTGCCTTTTTTCTTCTTCCAAAACTTTCTTTTGAGTTAAGAACAAAAAGAACCTAGGCTGGCAGTAGAGTCAGGTCAAAGTGCAATGGGAGATATCTTATTTATGTTTATAATCTATTTGAACCATTTCCACGTTTAGTTCAAGTCTCTTTTCTTGTCAAGGAATTTTTCGTTGTGTTTATTTGGTTATCTTAAAGAATTTGGAGGTTTTCCGATATTCTATTTGGGATCCCAAAAAATTAAGTTTGAATTGGTTAGTATATGAGTTTCTATAAATGTTGAATTCAAGTTGGTTTCAAAATAAACGTCAAGTCTTAATAGATGCCAGAATCTATGAGTTTTGACTACGTCTAGGTTACTAAAAGTCTGACTGTTACAGAAAGTTCCTTTTTACATTCTAGTTTTTCTGTTCATGGGGTTTTATCCTTCTTGGTAGTCATAGGTTTATTAGCAACTTGTGCTTTAACTTATTTTGATTCAAAGCTGAATACTTTCACTTATGGAGCTCACATGGTAGAACCATTTACTTTAAATAACCAAGTCAAAGTAAGCGTTTTAGCCTACACTACAATTGAAGCTGCTTGTTTGATTCCTTATTTCATTGTTGCTTATGAGATGCTTTATTTGTCCACCAATCATGACTTTTCTCTTGATATATGGTTTCACGTCCTTGTTCGCTTGTTCTTGCAGAAACTTTTTATGGATCTTAAATATACTTTCCATTTAATTAGACCAACTAGTTAAATCATCTAAGTAGACTTTATTTCATTCCTTGGCAACCAATCTGTTTTTTCCTTCTCTATCTTTGATAGTTACTTGCACTATTTTTCACTTATGATGACCTCTGCTTTGATTTATGGGCGCCATTCTTGATCATTGAACTGAACGTGGACTTGTCTATGACTTGGTGTTCTTTTTCAACATCAAGTTAATAATGGAAAATAATAAATGTTGTTCTTTAAGTTGAGTTATCTGCTGATAGTTCCAAAATTGTATGTTTCCTCAGGCAGTTGTTTAAATCTTCTTTTACAGTTGCTGTTGTGCAAAAATGGTGGGAGATATTCGTGTGCAGGTTGTAACATGTTCTGTGACGTTACCCTCATCCTTGGTTACCCTTCCACATAGATCTTCAAGTAGGTTGTCTTACTCTTATCATCTCCCATTGGGTCTGAAATCAAAAGTGAAGCAGATAAAGGCTACATCTGCTGATGCTGGTCATAGTCAGCCCCCATCATCTTCAGAAAGAAGGAATCCACTTTCCCTTTTTCTGGATGTACCTCGTACTGTGTGGAGGCAAACATTGCGTCCTTTGAGTAATTTTGGGTTCGGTCAAAGGAGCATATGGGAAGGTGGGGTTGGGTTGTTCCTAGTGTCAGGTGCTATACTCCTCACACTCAGTTTGGCTTGGTTGAGAGGCTTTCAACTACGGTCTAAATTTAGAAAATACTTGGCTGTCTTCGAGTTTGCTCAGGCTAGTGGCATTTCTGTTGGAACTCCTGTAAGAATTAGAGGAGTTACTGTAGGCAATGTCATTCGTGTTAACCCTTCCCTGAGGTGTATTGAGACTGTTGTTGAGGTATGCTGTATGCTTCTTATTCATACCTTTTCCCTGTTTGACTAGAACATACTGTTTTGTCTTACGAAGGATGTGTTTGAGATGGGTTTGAAAAAGAAACGCTTTTAAATGAAAACACATTTTCTATCAATACTTTTGGGAAGAATCATTAACAATTGTTTCTCATAGAAGCACTTTGCATGCTTTTAGAATTTTAAAAATCACTTTTGATTATCTAACTAAAACTATAAAAATCTTGAAACTTACTTTTGATGAAACAAAAGCACTTCTTATCATTCCTATTTTTAGCTTGTGAACGAAGAGGGTTGCTCATTGACTTAAAGAGATTAAAATTTCATTGACTAAGATGTGTGAGAAGAAAGAACTAAAGAAAGAGTGACATTTTCATTTCCTTGATAATCAAAGCTTTTAAGAATGCTTTAACATGAGCATTGCAGCATATGCCTGTAGTTCATGTAATCTTCATCATAATAGTTTGCCTATGGGCGTGAGTTTCTTTTCTTTAACATTTTTTAATGCACAAAATAAGACCTACCTCCCATCTTGCAGGTTGAAGATGATAAAATAATTATACCCCGTAATTCATTGGTTGAAGTAAACCAATCAGGTCTTCTTATGGAGACAATGATTGACATTACTCCCCGGGATCCTATCCCAGTTCCTTCTGCAGGACCACTTGATCCAGAATGTATTCAAGAAGGCTTAATATTATGTGATAAGCAGAAAATTAAGGGATATCAAGGGGTAAGTTTGGATGCATTAGTTGGAATTTTCACTCGGCTTGGACGGGAAGCAGAGGAAATAGGGCTTACCAATACATTTTTATTAGCCCAGCGAGTTGCTTTGGTTATTGAAGAAGCAAAGCCTTTGCTTTTAAAGGTGTGACTCCTTACAATTTCATGCTTTAATCTTTGTTTGCTAGCTTGGTTTCTAGACAAATAGTTATTCAAGTTGTGATTGTTTATATTTTGTAAATATTATAAAAATTTATTATATTGGTAGCTCTAGGGGATGTTTACAGATTTCGTTGAGAGGATGAAAAGCTTATAAAAAAAATTATGAGGAAGGAACTATGAAGTACTCCTACGTCATGAATTCCATGGAATCTGATATTGTGTTAGGCTTGGCTTCTAGATTGACCTATACAGTAGTACTATGTAGAGGGCATGTTTACAGATTTCGATAAGAGGATGAAAAGCTTATTAAAAAATTATGAGTAAGGAGCTATGAAGTACTTGTAAGTCATCAATTCCATGGAATCTGATATTTTGTTAGGCTTGGCTTCTAGATTGACTTGTACAGTAGTACTATGTAGAGGGCATGTTTACAGATTTCGATAAGAGGATGAAAAGCTTATTAAAAAATTATGAGTAAGGAGCTATGAAGTACTTGTAAGTCATCAATTCCATGGAATCTGATATTTTGTTACACTTGGCTTCTAGATTGACCTATACAGTATGTACTACGTAGAGGGCATGTTTACAGATTTCGTTAAAAGGATGAAAAGCTTATTAAAAAATTATGAGTAAGGAGTTATACTCGTAAGTCATCAATTCCATGGAATCTGATATTTTGTTAGGCTTGGCTTCTAGATTGACCCATGCAGTACGTACTACGTAGAGGGCATGTTTACAGATTTCGTAAAGAGGATGAAAAGCTTATTTAAAAATTATGAGTGAGCTATGAAGTACTCGTAAGTCATCTATTCCATGGAATCTGATAATTTGTTAGGCTTGGCTTCTAGATTGACCTATACAGTACGTACTACATAGAATCTGTATTGTAGCTAAAAAAACTCTTAAAGAGCAAATATGATAAAAACATTTATAGTTATGACATAAATGAGTTGTGTTGCGGCTAGAAAATGGGTGCTTGTTTTAGATGTTCTGGTATTCGGCCTTTGAACGGAACCAAGAATTTGTTTTATTAAAATGTATTAGGCTCTTGTTTGTCTGTCCATTTTGGTGAGTTAGATATATAGTCCCACAGATTTAATTATCTTCTCATTCAAATTCTTTTGATTTGATGTAGTGATGTCTCAGATTCAAGCCATGGCTGAAGATGTTCAACCTTTGCTTGCTGAGGTTCGTGACAGTGGTCTTCTAAAGGAAGTTGAAAGCTTAACTAGAAGTCTTTCACATGCTACGGAAGATTTAAGGTAAACTACTCTAAAGTTCGATATCGAAAATTTTAATTTAGATAAGTTTTGATTTCTGAATGGCCACAAATCTTCTAATAAAGCACCACTGTTGAGGAAATGAAAAGGTACTACAGTTTTCAATCCTTTGACAATTCCCTAGAGACTAGTCTAGATCACTGGACTTGGAGAAACCTTGCTCTTTTTGTCAAAAATTCTTTTATGCTTCTCCATCCGCTTAACTAGCGTTTGTCAAACTTGTGAGTTTCATCAATAAATAATCCAACCACAAATGGTGAGTAATTTTCCATTAAGCATTTTTATGAAAATACTTGTGAATTTGAAAATATTCTAGCAATTTTTAACAATTATCTGTGCTGAAAGAACAATTACGGAACAAATATCCTTGAAATAAGAAAAGGAAACAAAAATACTCCATCCTCTATGCTTCTTTGAGGATTCTCCACAATGTTCATTTTACCAAGCGTCTACATCTACGGAAAAACTTTAACCTTGTGCTTTTTGAATTTCCAAATAGCTGAAATAAGTAGTTTCTTCGAGGTATAACAGCGAGGAAACTGTGAATAGAGCTTTACCATAACTTTTCCTGCCATATCCAACTGTCAAATTGGTGTCTTCTTATTGTAATGTTGTGCAACTTACTGTTAGGTACATAAGCACCCTGGAGAACCACACCCCAAAAGCCAGCTATTGAAGTGGAAGAGCCAAGCCATTTAAGTACCATATTAGTCATCCCATTCTAACCAATGTGGGACAAAGACATCTCATAACTATCTTGGTCCCTAACAATATCCCATCCTCGGGAAGCCGACGTCTCAGCGGCTACTCCCGCAGTACTTCACTCGGTCACACTCAATTAGAACATTTCCCCGGTTCCAGTCCAAAACATCTACAAACTGCTCTAATACCATTGTTACGTACTTAAGCACCTTGGAGAACCACACCCCAAAAACCAGCTATTGGAGTGGGGGAGCCAAGACACTTTAAGTGCCACATTGGTCATCCAGTTCTAAAAAATGTGGGACAAAGACCTCGCATAACTACCTTTGGTGCCTAACAATACTACCATTATACCATTATACTCTCTTGCCTAATACCATACTTATCTAGGTACCTTACACTTACCTACACTCTAGGCTGTTTCTGGTTACTTCATAGGAACATTCCTTGTTCCTTGTAAAAATGTAACAGAAATAAAAGAAAGAATGCCTCTGTTAACTTGGTTCATTTCTTCCATTCCTTTGATCCCAAACTTAAATATATTTTGTGAATTATTATGAATTTCTTTTACATGATGTATGCTCACGTTCTTTGAGACTGTTTTACAGAAGCGTGCAGGCATCCATTCTGACCCCGGAGAACACAGAACTGCTTCAGAAGTCCATTTATACTCTAATTCATACTTTGAAGAACGTAGAGGTGAGTTCTTAATTAGTCAAACTCTTCTTGATTTTCCGACCAGTGTTTTTTATAGCCTTTGGTGCATTAAAGCATATGATAGCTTCGAGCACAAGGGTAAAAGACAAACAAATGTAAATAAAATTTTAATACATGATGAATAAATGTAAATAAAATTTTAATACATGATGAATAGTAAGACAATAAATCTAAGAAAATAGAGCTTTTATTTAAGATTAGAAAAATTTTAAAAATAAAGAAGGAAATCAAGCTTGAGACTCACATCTCAAGCAAACTTAATCAAGGGAGCTTCGATGCACTGTACAATATACACATGCTCTGTGGATAAAACACTCTTCTTTACAACTTCTTTATCTTTGTAATTCTCTCTTTGGTTTATCCTTTCTATCTCAATGTTTCAGAGTTTGAGCTCCGAAGTTCTTGGATTCACCGGTGACGAGGCAACAAAACGGAATTTAAAACTACTTATCAGATCTCTGAGCAGGCTACTATAACTATGAGACATAGATGTGCTGGAGATGGGATTGTATGGACTCGGTATTTGGGCAACAATTTATTTTCAACCCTTTCATATTGCAGGCGCAAAGCCGATGTGGCTAGACATATTTACGCAACTGTTTTTGTGGTTTTGGTTTCTGTGGGGGGAAGGAGGAGGAAGTCAGGCATTGGCAAAAGAATTTGGGAAAAGTTATAACCACAGTTCATTTTAGCATAGAAATATATGTGAGAATGTTCTTAGATAAAGCTCTGTTGAAACAGTGGGAAATTATTTATTCTTATTAACACATGTTTGTTGTCCTTCATTTCTGTTCAAAGGCTTCGTTCTTTCAGGCTGGAGTCCATATAAAGATTGGAAAAGCTACATATGATTGCTACTTAGGTCAACCTTCCAATTTACTTTCCTATCCTTGTGAAGCACTTTACAAGGTAATGAACATTTTATTTTAGTTTTTTTTTTTTTTGGTACAACAGTGTTGGAGTAAGGTGTGGAATCATGGAATCTTCAAATGAGATTCATGCCTTAATCTATGAGCTATCCTTCAAATCTTTTGGAAGTTTTCTTGTTCGTGTTTTACGACAAATGTTGCTTTAGTTGGTCGTGATTTCTATAGCCACACTCATGATTTGTAGCATTCAATATTTAAAAATAAGTGAGAAAGTGGAAGTGTAGGTAACAAAACCAAGAGCGAAGAGTGGGTAACAGAGGGAGCGAGAGGAAAAAGGACGAATTGGCAATTATTGAAAAGAACACGAGAAAATTTTGTTGATGCTAGCAAAGATTAGAAAAAACCTATTTTGATGAAAGCTAATTAAGAACCATAAGAGAAGTAGCGTGTGTGTCATCTTTTTCGGACGAGATTTTTCTTGTTCTTTTTTCTTCACATTAGTATCTTCGTTCAATATGACCTCATTTTGAGACTAAATTAAACTGTTTTTTAGCTTAGGAACATGACTATATGGTTTTTAAACTTACGTTGATCAGTTGATCAAAAAGACCATTTATTCACTAATTTTTTAGTTGATAAGCCTACTGTTATGATATTAATATATATATATATATATATATATATAGCATGGAGACCGTTTATTGTTCTTTTTCTTTTAATGATTATGACTATATATATATATACATACATACATGTACGTATATATAATAATAATAATAATAATAATGGAAGAATAAATAATAAATGCGAATGGTCCCCTGGAAAAAAAAAATAATGGAGTTCACCAGGCTGGGCTCATAAATATTGTCATCTTCCATCTCAAAACACTGCCATCAGAAATTTATGGCTATTAACCTCTTTAATTGAAATGCTCATTGCAATATTTTCACAAACTTAGATAATGCTCTGTCTCCTCAAGTTCACACCAATTTCTTCTCATTCGTCTCATAAAATCTCTTTTTCTTTTTAAAGACGAAGTATTGTTACATCACATGTTATTGGTTCATGCTCGCACATGTATATAAAGTTCAATGAATTTCTTGATTTGTATCTTTAAAATTTGTTCGATAGATTCTTAAACTTGAAAAAGTGTTTGTTCCTTCTAGCCATTATATTATTTTAAGAATTTATGGATTTAATTGACATAAAATTAAAAACGTAAGATCCTATTAGATGCTCAAATCAATTTATAACTTACAATTTTAGTAATTTTTTTTTGTAAAGAATGTCAAATATTTTAAGTGTTTTAGATATAAAAATAATGACTATAGATGTATTATACACTTTAACTCAATTGAAAAAGCAATTAGAGAGACAATTAAAAATTTAAGGAGTAAACTTATAACTTTACTTTATGTACACTTTAATCATGAAACTTATATTTTAGCTGGCAAAATTAGATTTTTGTTCAAAATTAATGGTCAACAATCAAAATCCGTCCAATATTAATTCAAATCGAAATTGAAGCCTATTGGCTTTTGGAGGTAATTTTTATTAAAGTTTTACAATCACAATGTTAAAAAAGTGTGTTCAACTTCAATGTTAAAGAAAGCACGAAAATGAGTACTAATTTTCTCCTCCACGATAGGTAGGGATTGAAAGGTTGAATCATTGACTCGACTCCATATTTGTGTACAAGACACTATTTCTAGTGTCATCGAAAAAAATAGTTATAAACAAGTGTATAAATTAGATGTTTGAATTTTGTGATCCTCACATTACCATTATAAAAATTCAATCATTCTAATTATCGAATTTTCATATATAACAGTACTTAGTACCTAAGATTTTAAATTTATATTTTTAGTTTTCAAGTTTTTATAATAGCTTGATGAAATTTTGAAATATCTTAAATATTATATATATGAAATTTTTAATGCAAAAATAATGTTAAATTATGAAAAATATCTTGAAATTTGTTATGCGATTAAAAAATACCCTAAAACTTTTAAGAGTTGCAATATTAGCCCTTATTTTCATAAACGTTTTAGATATACCTTTAACAAGAAGAAATTGTTTGGATGAAATTTGAGATATAAAAGGTATGGTAAGTGATATAGAATGGATATTTGGTTCACCACATCAATTTAGGTGATGAAAACATAGTTTTAGATCCTGATTTCTGTTCAAAATTCTGAAGAATTTATACTACTAGAATAGGTTTGAGCACTTATGAAACACTTGTGAAAATTGAACGGTGATATTACACGTTTGTAAAGTACATAGTTCTTTTCTAAACAAAGAGAAAAGTTCAAGGATATTTGTTGAAATCTATATTGAAAAAAATAATTAGAGAGGAATAGAGGAGTAAGAGTGGTCGAGTTCAAGGAGGAGAGAGAAAAAGACCATTTAAAAAAAGCGTCATATCAACATTTAAAATAATAAATTAGAAAATTACTCGGAGACATTTTAAACCTATTCTCACATATTAGAATTAGAATAATATATCTTGAAACTCTAAACCAAACTCATCTATAATTAGATCAAATATTCAAAAAAGAAAAAAGAAATCACTACTTATGAAATTTTCTTACAAATGACCAAAACTTTGAGTTAGTCAATGTCGTTTCTTCTATTTTTTTCTCATAACAAGAAATGAAAATCTATAATCGTTAATTCACACTAACAACATTTAATTATTTATATTGTTTCTCACACACCATTGATGAGAGTTCAAATAAGCGATGCATGAGTACTACGAGCACACACATCAACAAGAGAGCAATATAGGTAAGAGAAAGAGACCGAGCATGAGAATACTATCATATTAAATTAGTTGAACGAGACTGCAAAGAGTAGAGGAGGAGCCCTTAGTAGCAACAATGGGAGAAAAAAACGAATAGCCTTAGAGTGTGAAGTACCAAAATGACCTAAATTTCATGCTCATTAAAATTGCGATAGAAACAATATGAATAATTAACATGCCTTTAGTACATTCTAATTTCTAACAATGACACATAGTTATTTTTCGTTATTTTTTCAAAAGTGGTGTAAGCAACATTAATTTGGAAGAACGAGCTAAGTTATTATAGTCTTAGATTATGATTTTTGTTTGGGGTATATATTATTTTAGTTTGAATTATAATAATATGTGTTTTATTTATAGATTATTTTAGTTTGATAAGAAAATAATAAATATTGTAAGCAAAGAATAAAAAAAAATATGATTGTCAAATAGTAAATAAGAAGTTTTAAAATAATGTTTAGGGTAGCTAATTGAAAACTTTTAAATAGTATTTCCTGTGATTATTATAGTCTTAGATAGTTTTTACTCTAAATGACAACTTTAGAAAAATGATGATTGTCAAATAGTAAAAGTGTAGAAAAATTGAAGATGTTTGAAACAGTGTTTACTGTAACCAATTGAAGATTTTTAAATAGTTTTTTTTGCTCCAAACAGTCCCTTAAACTTTGACATAGAACAATGTAAGTCTAAATTTTCATAAGCTAATAAATTTAAACTTTGTCATGGATCAATACGAGGACAAAAAATCATTTATACGAGTGCTAATTGAGTTATGCCCTCGACGAAATAATTTGTCTTTATCTTATTATATATATATATATATATATTATCCTTTATTAATTTATTTTTGTTTTGTTTTGGTTATTTTAAAAGAAGAAATTGGGAGTGAGATTTGAGATTTGAGAAGTAGTTGGGGGCCCACGATAATCATATTCAACCCCACCCCCCCGCCAAAAACCGAATAAGAACACTCTCTCTTTTCCCCCAAACACTTCTCTTCAATTCTGATCACTTCTCTTTCCCTCTCTCACCCTCCTCCGATCATCACCCTCCTCCGCTATGACTTCCATTCCAGGGCGGAGATTTCTACCCACTCCCCCTCTCAACGACGCTCTCCCTCTCTCCCAACCACACCAATATTCCACTCAAACCCTACGCCGGAGGCTCTCTTCCATTTCCTTCAAGATCCACCCTATTTCTTCTCCCCTTACTTCCTGGTCCTTTCCCAGATCCAAATCCATGTCCTCAATGCGCGATTTCACCCGTACTTCTCTCCGTAAGTGGTGGGATTGGGGATGGTCCTGGATCCTCTCTCGTAAAGCTGCCTTCGCTAGAGATCTGGAGATGAACGACAACGATGATCATGAAGAAACTACTAAAGCTCTTGGATCTACTTATTCCTCCAGAGGTAGTTTCAAATTCAAACATCTTTTCTATAAAGTTAGGTCTGAGTTCCGTAAACTCATTCGATCTGATCGCGTCGGTCTTCCTCAAACTTTTAAATACGATTCGGTTAATTACTCGAAGAATTTCGATGACGGAGTGAAATAATAATCTTAGCGTGCTATATACACACACCACCGTATAATCGATCATGAAATTCAGGCTCTTATGATCTTATTGAATAATATGCTGCTCTATAATTCCAAGCTAGATTCAGGACAGAAAGAAAAAAAAAATATATCCCAGTTCGGATTTGGCAAAAATGTAGTAACGTTGTTGATGGGTGTCATGTTGTTTGCTTCTTCGATCGTTCTTGGCTTGATTGGATAACTCAGAAAACGCTCATTTGAGACGAAGAAGAACAGAGAGATTATAGAGATCTTCGTTGCAAATTCAATTAAGAAGGGAGATGAAAGAGTTTGAAGTACATAATGAATTTCTACTTTGCTTTTTCTTTTTGGGTATAAGTAACGCAAAATTCCTTTGCTTCTAATTGTTACTATTTTTCTTTCTTGCGTCATCCAATACTATATTTTCTTCTCCACACTTTTTCTTTTTGTTATTTTAGTATTTTCATATTCTTCCTCTTAGCTTTTGGAGATCTATGTATTAATTACCAACAACATTTGAGTTTTGTTTTTAATAATTTTTAAGAATCAAGTCAGACTTAATTTAATTATAATTCCTTTAAATTATATAAGGTACTTTTCTATACTTTGAATATAAAAAAAAAGGGTGTAAAAAGAAAGAGTGAGTGTCGGTGAGGGGATTGAATATAATGGGAAGAAATTTGTGAATAATTAAGATCCGTTTCATATGATATGATACGATATGATATGTCCAATTAAGTGTTATTATGAAGGAAAGGTGGTGTGTCCAATGGTGAGTTCTACACACTGTCGGTCACATAAACTCTCCTTCAATATTGGGGCTTTTATTTTTATTTTTCTTCTTTTTAATAAAATAAATAAATAAGCACTCAATTTTGTATCTTACAAATTCAATTTTTAACTCATAATTATATTAATTTATATAACCCTCCTTATATTCACAATTTTATCTGAACTAAAATATTTATAAAAAATATAGAATTTTAGATTTAGTCTTATTATTTTTATTTACAAATTTTTCATGTATATATTAAGGCATTTTATTAGGATCCCTAAGTGAATTTTTAATATGTCATTTTTCAAATTCACCATAAAATAAAGAAGAATTATTAAATTTAGAATTATGTAAAAGTTGACATCTATATCAATTTAAAATTGAAGAAAAAGAATTAGAGGATTCCGATATATACCTACTTATTTTTTACCATGACCATTAGACTAAATAAGCATTGGGTTCATCGTATTAAAAGGAAAAAACTTATTTTGGTCTAAAGACAAACAAACCTCAAAATCTAATTGATGCGCAAAATGACCATCGAAGTTGAAAGGCTTTATTGGTTCTTTGGAAACTCTATAAAAAGAGAGTTTCTTTTTGTCTAACGAGTTTATGAATTAAAGACTTTAAAAAAAAAATAAAAGGAAAGAGAGCTCCCTATTTATTAAAGCAGTTGAATGCTTCTTGGAATCTTGTATCTTTTGAAGATTTGAAACACTTTTCTTAAACTTCAACTTCAAGAACATTCAAGTAGCTTATATCTGGAGTGAAGTATATACAAATATTCAGAAGAGAGAATTAGAGATCAAATCACATTTTCATATTTCTACGCAAACTCAAATTACTAATTGAGGAACCAGTACAATGTTAAATTTAAAAAGCATTCATGCATTGATTCTAAAAAATGGGTACATTTTCTTCACAATGTCATCATTACAAAACATATGATATGAAGCATATGCAATTCATATAGGAAATTATAGCATAGACATTAGCAATTTAATTAATATAATTATAATTTTCAAACAATATTTTTACAAATGAAAAGTAAGTTGGAGATGACTTTAGAATGCAGCAACTCAGAGATCTCAAGTGATGTCTCTGTAAGGAGTAAATTGTATTTTTGCAAGTGTATAAATTATATGAAATATATACTTTTGATTGAGTTTTTTTTTCTAGTAAGGTTTTAACCGATCATATTTCAGATACGTAATGAATATTTAAAAAGAGTAGTATAAATATTATTAAAAATAGATGTCCCACTATACTTGTGTCCATAGCCACGTGTCACTTCCTTTATCATCCAACGTCTTTGTCATGTGTCTTGAAGATATCAATTCTTAGTAGTCATGAAATTCATTTCATACTTATTAAATTATCTATAAATAGTTTCATTTTGTAGGTTTGTGACACAAAATTCCAAAATAATGAAAACCAGTGGAGATTTTCATAAAAATTTTAATTCTTACAATTTTGTATATTATTTACAATTAATCGGTAGAAATTAACACTAAGGATGGTATTTTGGAAGAAAAAAAAAGTGTAAACTAGACTAAATAGGAATCAAATTTAAAGGATAAAATTATAGTATTTTGAAATTTAGTTAGAAAAATAAAAGAGATTTTTAAAAGAAAAATCATTAAATATAACCGAATGAATAAAAATATTTACACAGTATAGTACAAATTTTATCGATAAAAGTGAATTGACTCGAGATTAAACACAAAATTCAAGTAACATTTAGGCATAGAAACTTGCTAAAAACACTACTAATGTTGAACAAAATTCAGGTAACGGTTCCGTATTTTTTTTAATCATTACACATGTACTACTTGTTTGTTCTTTGATTTAGGTCTTTCGATTATGTTTTTAACTTTTGGTTGTTTATCTATCTTCCTGTTGTATTTTTTAATACTTTGTTTAATTACATGTTTCGATCATCTTATTTATATTTTTATTAGTAAAATTTTCGTTAACAATATATATATATCTATATACCACCGTTGAATACCCTTTAGAATAACGTTGTCTTGATCTCCTCCTCTTTTTTCCAGCCCATCCTTGTTACTTGTCCATTCCCCCCCTTTCTCCATGAATTCGATTGATAAAATTCCTTTTCTTGTTGAACGATAGCTTTGATGTGAAACCAACGAGTATCGTTATCACCCATTTTAATCATTGTTCACTGATCATAGTCTCCAGTACACCTCTTTTGTAACATTGTATGCAACAAAACCTAGACCATCATGTT